>NC_039487.1:8503985-8821134 GCF_003590095.1 Trichoplusia ni
GCTAAACAATTTAAACTGTAGTGAAAACTGGGGTGACTCTGATTACTTGAAAAAATAACCAACTTTTAATTATTATTGAAATTTGCATAAACCATGGATAACAAGAAGTAGGTATTTCATAAATTGAATAATTAATAATCGGACGCAACCCGAGTCATAATATGTCACCAATACCGGTTGTGTTAAAACCGGCTATTCCGGTAAATAAGCGTGAGTTAACAATTATTAAATAAATAATGTATGAATCCGCCTCACGAAAATTATTATACATAATAAATATAATAATTAATAATGCATATATCCGGTATTATATGAAGATTCTACTAACGTGTCTTTAATCAACTTGAGATATACAACAATATGTGATCACGTAATCTGTAACAAATTCACTGTAATTGATTTGGACGACTCAACATTAAAAAAATTCAGAACTGTTTAGGGAAGTAAATACAATCTTAAATCTAGGTGATAACAACGTTGATAAACGGTCACAAGCATCATTTGTGACGAACGTAAGACCCACTTTCTGTAGATCTCCGCGCTTTGATAAGGCCAAAAGGTCGAATTATAAAGAGTTACTTAGTCAGAAAATTAGTAAACTCTGCTTCTCCTATCGTTTGAAATTCATTGTTCTGTATCTGAAAATGACAACTATTCGTATCGAAACTCGCAAGAAGTTACGCTTTCTAAAAACTCAAGAATTATAGTACCCCATTGACGTTTAGTTTTCACCTGACAATGTTCTAAAGAAGTGATTCTATCTACTTTTAGCATGGAACGAAGTACAACCAGCCAGTCTACCGTTCCTGCCGTCCCGCCTCGGTGACGCCAATGAGTTCGGGGACACTTCTGACATCAGGATCCCGATTGAGATCATGAGAGGGCGAGTCCGGGAAGGCGTTCCTCCACCGCTGTGCGCCGGGAGATGTGTTGCACCGCCAACAGGCCCAGTGTGTGCCTTTGACGCTACGGGTACAGCTAGAACTTTTGCTACGCTGTGTGAGCTAGAAGCTGTGTCGTGTCGCGAAAGCACGTGTAAGTTAACTCTATATGTTTCATGTTTATCTCAATACTCAAACCCGAGCGTGCTAAACTTATATGTCCGACATTTCTATGCCATGTTTCACCCATGAGTCAAGGTTTTGTACAATAGCTTTTCCTTAATAACAGTCAAGCCCTTTAAGAAACAATGACATCAGAAATTTACACGCCTTAATATTATTCAACTGTAAATAATGCTTACAATTTTCCTGTTCCAGATTACGCAATCACCAGTCTTGGAGAATGCTGATATAGATGCAACATGCAGAGTGCTTAGTTCTTAAATTAGTTTAACTGTTCCTGGCAATGTGTAGACAACATTAAAGGTTTATTTAGACGAGGCAAAAATATAGCGAAAAGTTGCGAATGCACAAAATGCACTCTTTAGGAATAAGTAGATAAAATCCTCACCTACCTATACCAGTAAAATTAAATACTGTAAACTATTAATAATTATGATTGTAATATTGCATAGGTTACAAGAAAGAAATAGAAGAAAAAGAGCAAATACTCCTTTATGATTTCCTACTTTTTGGTGTAACATATTCTGCCTACACATTGTCGATTAAACAGGCATAATGAACCGCTTAACTACAGACACATTAAGCTTTACCATACGTATTACCTATGATAAATAGTAGGAGACGTGTATATGCCTGAACACTCGAAATTGTTTATTGTAGATATCATTATCTTCTAAATTATTCATCAGAATGTACTTACCCATGTCGCCAATGACTTTCGTTTTATGTTTTGCTTATCAATCATCAAAGTCTATATTGAATGTCGTAATTCATGTCACATATTACTTAATCGTCACTTTCCACCATTTTAAATTATACCACATGCAAAATTAATTAAAATTATTTCACAACTATTACGGTATACACACAAAATATTTGAAAATCAGAAATATAACATTCAAATGCCGCTCAAAGCTGTTCGATTTTCGAACAAGAGCCCTTCACATTTTATTTTATTTTTTAAGGTGCCTGTTCTATTGTTTACGAAATTTAAATTTCAAATACCTGCGGCCAGGAACTTATTGTAAAAAGGATATATATTTTGATTTTAATCGATTATCAAATATAGCCCTTGTGAGAGGCAATAAAAGAGAATATATATTTAATTTACGGATTATGTTTTTACATCATAACATTCGAAATTATGAAATATTTGGCTTTAATGACAATATTACGTGAAGGGCTGCAACTAAGGGGTTTTCTAAACTCCAAATCCATGTTCATAAATAAATGTTGAATACATTATTTTACTCGTTACTTTATTATAAGCACAAAGACTTTGGTCCAAAAGTTCCTAAAATTCAAAATTCTAATATTTCTTTAAGAAATTTATTAGTATGTAAGTAGCTATAAAATTAACGCCAAAGTCATGTTCAAATAAATATTTTAGTAACTCTTGTATCTTGTAAGTTTATTCAGTAAGTCATTATTTTTATTTATTGTACAAAGTACGAATTATAATGTCATGCTATGACCTTAATAATGGTATTAGCAGCGTCATCATAATAGACGAAATTTAGATTCAATAAAGATTTAACAAGAATAATTAGTCTGTTTATTTTTTTTTTACTAACTGAACTATACCTTCCCGTTTCCTTCATCCAATGGCACTCAAATCTAATTAATTCATTAGTTCCTGAGTTCCAAGTCTCAAAATGTAAGAGAAATACTTAAGTAAGTAGTAAAAGGATTATATTCACTTAGTGTGGGTTTCAGCAAAGTTAAGTCGCGTATCTACATGCCAGTAGTGTCATAAAAGGCGCTTAACAACTCGGCATACAACTTAAGTATTATATTTGAGACTGAATATAGCACAATCTAATTAATGAACTCTGTCCATTTTTATACGACCTTCATATTTTCTTTATGTTTTGGCTTGTAAACCATTTTACTTTCGACAAACTTTTTTTATTTGATGAAATCTGCGACAGTAGGTAACATTCATGTTCTCGATACAAAGTATCATTAGCAATAGTTTACCTAGATTTTTTCATCTAATATTTTCTCTTGCAACGCAGGACAGACTCTGCACTCTCTCTCCATCTCTTTCTGTGCTATGGTACTCTTAGTTTAATTGCAGGAGTAAAGCTTGCAAGCATTTAAATGATGCTTAATAAAACTACCAAATGTCATGATAATAATTTCCCGTTTATATTTAAACTTGCCTTCAAAAGTTAATCATTTCTCACCTTAAAGTAATTTACTAACGCGCTACTATTGCCTCCAACGTACCCCTGTTCCGAGTTGTTATTCTACGGGCGACAAGCAGTCTATACGTCTGCAACTAGGCCACCAATGTCACGACTGTCGCCCTATTGACACCGAATCTAGGTAATGTCGTGTGTGCAGTAAACAAATGATAATCGAATGATAAACATCGTTATCCATTTTATGTGACATGTTTATGGCACGTTTTGAAATGTCATGTGACATGCAATAAATACTAGGTTTTGCTTTATTGCTGTATTCTATTTAACCTCAAAGATCGCGTTTATTATGTTCTATGGAATTGATCTTATTACTGTGTTGTAGCTATACAAACGTAGTAGTTTAGAAGGTTGAGAGGTTTAGTAGAAATCTTCTCAATTAGCCTCTTTCGTGTGCAGCTTTGAGTACTTTATCGGACGAAGTTGACGAAACAATGGTAACAGGTCTTACAACTTGTTTATTCTCTTTTATATTAACACTATAGTAACGAGCATCCAGAACGTACTTCATCGCCTCAATGATGTCTAAATATGTAATATTTAATATTTATAAAAAAAGTTAACAAATCTTTTTAATGTCTTCAAGCCGCACAGGATTTAAACGATAGCCTCCAGTCTACACTCATTGGTTTACTTCGCAAACACTAAACCAGGACACATTCTAATTTCTCAAAGTGAAAAGCTCTTGTCAAGTTTGGTCTTTACAAATTCTTAGTCTTAAAGGAGCGCCAACGTTTTGCTGTAAAGCGCTTTCTCAAAGGCTAGGGTGGAAAGGAGCTCGTGAAAAATAAATGAAGACTCCGCTTGTAGTGTTAGGTTGGTGTTACTTTAAGTTCTAAACATCTGTTCTCCTTTATAAGATAAGTTTACTTGTAACAATGCTAAGGGTTTTTAAGGGCTTACTTTTTGAGATCATTATCATTTTAATAAGTATTTGTAGAACCTTATAATTCTTTTAACAGGGATAAGAATCTTGCAGACCTGTGACAGTGGATTAAAAAGAAAGTGAAAAATAAACGATGTCTTTATTTTTTAAACATTCATATTGTTTGCAAAAAAGTCATTCTCATTAGAATATTTACTTTATTATCAATTTATCAAACCAACATAATGAAAACGAATGTTTATGACCGCTTAAGTTTTTTTTAATAGTATAGATGTAGCTTGCGCTATAATAGTAGTCTATGCCTATAGATTAATATTTCATAATCTATAATGGACCTCTTTTCAGGAAAATAAAAGGTATCAAAGAAAATTATTGTGACTTAATCATTTAATGCACGAATGAAATTAAAAATAAAGATATACGGGTACAATCCGATCTAAAATTCTACATTAATCACAGCTTCTTTGATGTTAGTCGACAAGCAAGGATCAAATAAGTTTTCTTATATAAAATACAGTTATAAAATCTTTTAACAAATTAAAGGGCTTTTTCTCTTTTGCGTGTTTAAGAGAGACGGATGCCATCAGAGCCGGGACACTCTCCTTTGCTGATCTTGGAAAGCGCTGAAAAGGAAAAATACATAATATTAAAAATTTGATTTATTAAATATAAAAATCGTTTTATTTACCGCTATTTCTTAAACATTTACAAACTAGATATATAAGGATTTATTTTAAGGGAATATAGGAGGAAGATATATAAGGAGGTATATAATAAGTGCTATACCAGTCATCATAGATTCGATTCCCACCCATTTGTTTTAAATATAATCATTATTTATGAATGAGTAAAAAAAGGAAATGATTAATTATGCCGTGCAAATATGAAACCTGTTATATCCTAGTTAATATTATGTATAAACAGTGAAAAGAAATGCCTTAAAAAATAAACAAACATTTATAATTAAAACGTTACTATTCGATTATTTAAACTTGTTCATCACAAATATTTGTCATTTACACAAAAAATAGAAATTTTCAATGTCTATGTGTAACATAACCATATTAACAACTGAATCACCTTACAATTGATGAAGATTGGTCAGTGGAACAGTCACAAATCCAGTGTTGAAAACCTAAATATACAGCAGCCTTTTTTCTGTCATTGCGTTCAAATAAAAATACTATCAATCGTAAGTTGGATCTAGAACAATTTTAATTTCATTAAACCTAAAATAACTAAGACGTCGTACTACAGAGCGTTCAGCGTAGAGCTGCATCTCGCTTCAATAAACACAAGACTAATAATTATAAATTTCGACGGGCAGGCTGGTTAGTGGCTCTGCCTGCTATACCGGAGTTCGTTCGTTCGATTCCTACCTAGAGAAATGCAAAATAGATGCAGAACTATTGCATATTACGTGTGTAAAATATGTAGGCTATAATACTGTAAGATACTGCTATGACGAGCTCGTGGCTGTGCTATAACCGCATAAGTGATTCGATCACAGGTTAAGCTATGCTTGACGCGGTTGGTCCGTAGATGGGTGACCATCTTTGTCATAGCGAGTTCCTCCGTGTTTCGGAAGGCACGTTAAATTGTGGGTACCGGCTGTTATTCCTACATCTTTGACAGCCGTTACAGGTACATAGTCAGAAGCTTGAAAAGTCTGACAGCCAGTCTAACCAAGGGGTGTCGTGTTGCCCAGGTAACTGGGTTGAGGAGGTCAGATAGGCAGTCGCTCCTTGTCAAACACTGGTACTCAGCTGAAACCGGTTTGACTGGTAGCCGACCCCAACATAGTTGGGAAAAGGCTAGGCCGATGATGACTGCTATGTAGGCCAGTTCCTATTTTCCTAAGATTTCCAGAAAGTTATGGTATTTCTACACATGGTTATATAAGTAAATTGTCATTCAGTCGCCGCTCACTGTTTATTAGGTGGACTCAACCACATGATTCATAATCCGGTCAAGTCTGGTTAGCACAATAGTTGCCATTACATTTACATTACTTGTCACAGTTCGGTGATCTCGCACCAGTTTTAAAACAACATTGTAATGTCAATTCAACTCAAATTTGCGCGCGGCGTCATATGTATGTGGTTGGCTCTGTATATACACAGTGTCGTTGTGTTCTAACACAGCTTTGATGGTGTGTCACCGTCACACAAATTGAAGCTTCCATAATAAACAGTCGCTGTCAATCGCACGCACACATAGCCTCGCGAGCACAAATGAGTTGAACTATCAGTACAATAATCTCGCTTTAGTGTGAATAGATTGCTGGGTATAATTCTCCATCGAATTAAAGCCTTTGTTGTCTATATTGTCATGGTTTTCCTGTTTACTTTTTGTGGTATGTTTAACATTGTTACGCATTTGGTAACAACCTTTTTTGTAAATATAACTTTCTCATATTTTTGGTCGATGACGACATCAGTTACGTAATGGGGTCAGTTAATTAACTGGCACGTATTTACGTGCAGAATACAATTAAGTCTTGGTGATCGGTAGTATTCATTCTTTATTTTACATCTGGTATGTTGTTTTAATTGGAATGATAAGTTTCACAAAATTAACTTTATGAGTGTGTCTGTCAAATGCTAATTTGTTACTATTTAAAGATCTTTACTGTAACAATATACTGGAATTACAACAAGCAATGCTAGTTATTTGTTTAAAAACTGCTAACAGTAAGTGCAAGTCCATTTTTAAAAACATGGTCATAAAACATCACTATTTTAATTATTTTAAAGCCAATGCTATCGCTTTGCACTCTTTTATAAATGTTGACAAAAATAAAGCCAAATATAAAAAATCATAACATAATCAAGTAAAAAATATTGAACTTTCATAAAAACTGATAACTTTTAATCTCCCTATTCTTAACTCAGTTCAACTGTAATTAAAAACATGAAGATATGTAATTAAATAACAAAAACAAGAGAGGAGCATCAATTTTGTGAAAACACTACTGTATTCGATTCAAAATCAAAAAATAGAAGCTCATTGTTTTTCATTTAGGCATGGCCAATTTCAGCCATAGTTGAGAAATACTTAAATTTCCTTGTATTATGCAAGTACACTAGTTCTTTTTTTTGTTAAGTTATTAGTAGTACCATCTAATATCTTTATTTAGAAGAACGTGCTATTTGTTTTGCACCTATTTAATTCGTTTAATTCGTACGTATTTTTATGAAGAATCTATGCATAATAATGTCTTATTAATGTTACTCTACATTACTTATTTCATCTTATGCACTGTGATATTGCAATTTCAAGTGCGTATTGCACATACAATAGTATCAACTTTATAGATAGATACTAAAAATAGTAAAAATCCTACGGTTATTTACTATTTACATTGTTTTTTCAAGCATTAAAAACGGATAAAGTGAACAACTAACAAAGGTTGAAATAAAGCGCAAACATAGATGCAGAGGAGTATCCAAAAACATATTTATGTACATATATTTTTGTAACCTTGCCTTGTTACGGAAAACAATAGCATTCTGGGAACATACCACGTTTTTTACATCCAATTAGTCAGAACGCTAAAGCCTTGAATTCCATAATCAGATATGTTACTTTGTAGGATATAAAAAAATATAATTCCATTCTATGCTACGTTAAGCTCGTATGCTGATAAAATCTTCAAAACTAAAGTTAAGAGTAATAAATAGTGGACGATTTGATTTTTTCGCAACAGCACTTCACTTTTTGCCTACAATGTTCTAAAAATACCAAACAAATAGCTTCTCTTCGACGTTTTCACTAAACACCAGCGAAAACTCTTTTTAGTACCTACAGATTTATGAAGTTAGCCTGAGCTCAGGCCTGGACCTTATTTAAAAAGATCTGCATACAGGTGGGTAGTATGCTGTATTAAAGTAAAGCTAGAATAAAACCTCCTTTCTTGAATACTCACTTTCTTTATGCTCGCAGTTGTAGTTGTTCATGACGCACTCGTTACCGAAGGACTTGGGTTTCTCTCCCTGTTTGCCGGCGCAGATGGGCTCCAACTTCTGTGAGGTGCAGTCGTGCATGCAGGCCTTCTTGCGAGCGGCTTCTGCCTTTAATTGCTTCAAGTCTGGCTTGTCGGGACGGCAGGATACTGCCACCAGCACCAACGCTGAAAAATTTAGGTCAAATCATAAATTGATTGTACAAAACTAGTAGTTTTGTTTGTTCTTCATATGCAAATTTGATTATTCTTTGTTAATTATTTAATTGGATGTAACCGACTTTCATATAACCTAAGAGACTGATATAAGCAATTAAATAAATCATAAAAAAGCTTCACTCTTTTTACTGATTTGTTCAAAGGAGGATTTGATCATCAGTTTACAGCTACCAAGACTAGTTCAAGCAATACAATTCAATTACCCAAGTCGAATTCAAGCCAGTTTCTCACGTGTGCTAAAATAACTTGTTCTACTGCAATTACTATTTATTTAAATTAGCCTCGAAACGTGTAGGTATTAGTCACTCTATAAGGATGAGGTAAAACCAGTTTTATAATAACTTTCGGGGATTTCAAAACAATAAAAATGACGATTACGCTACCTCGCCTTAACAAAATATGTGTAAAGTAAGACATATTTGGATGCGAGCTGTAATTCAGATTGCGTCATGTTAATGGCTGTAAGGAGGTACATCAGCATAAACAAAAGAGATTTTAATATAAAATGAACTTTAAAAAAATGTGGTGATTAATTTTTAAGACCTTTTTTTCTATAGGATTATTTCATTTTATTATTTATGTTGTATTTTTTATTAGTTCTTTCTCAGTTTATTTAGTTGGAAGATTAGATATAGACGATTCCCGTTTTCTGCTGAAACCGGTAAGAATGGAAACAAATCCTAACATATTTTGGACCAAAGGCTAGCAAAAGAAATACTGCGTAACTTCTCTGGAGATAGGTAGTATTAATAATTCCAACTTTTATATAATCTCAAAAGATAATCCAAACACGTATAATTTTCAAATTGTAACCTCATTATCTAATTTGTTTCCCTAACAAACAGGAAACGGCTGGTCCTCATCATGTAATCAAGTCAAAGGAGTGTCGTAGGCGCTTGACGTGACCTTACACAGACCATTAAGGTCGTAAAATGTTCATCTAGATAATGACAGGAAGAAGGACCACTTTGGAGCAATGAGCACCGGTTCTCCGAGACACACCGTGACGTATACTTTCGTATGAATTGTAATTTGACGGGTCTGTAATTCGCACTTCTTTTAGTATGGAGAATGAGAAAAGGTAAATTGTTGAGATTAATTTCATGATCGTCAGTCTTTGCTCTCTCATTATAAATAGTACCTACTTAGGTTTCAATATTTTATGTCTAGTCCATAGGGTCTACTACCAGTTCATAAAGTAATATTAATATAGTTGTGGAATCCTGACACATTTTAATGCGCAGCGTAAAGAGGTACCCCCTGTTTCAGAGTCATCCACTAAACAAAAGGAGAAAACGTCGGGGTACTTACTATTATATCATCTGTGGTAATGGGATGGCAAAATTCAAAGTTTCAAACGAGAAATTCAACCGTTAATCTTGTTTAACAAATGTTTTCTTTGTACCTTTGTTTGTATAATTTGAACTTAAGTAAATCATACTAAAAGGACTTTCTTCCTTCAGAAAAACTAGCCACAACGATTGCGATAAAACTTAAATCATGTATATTTGTTGTGTAGTCGTACAAAAGAAAGCAACTGTCAAAATATGTTAAGCTTCAGTTAACAGTCTAACATAAAGTTACTTTCAAAATATAAACGAAACAATGTACAATTACCAACCTAGCTCTATCGCTGATATACTTTAAACTATGAAGAAATCACGTAGATAACATGAACAGTGCAGTAACTAATATTTATTTCGTAGACTGATATACAACTTTGAAACCAACGGATGTGTTACGGAAGCAAAAAAAACTGTCTGAATCAAGTCAGGAAAAAAACAAATCTGATGTCATGCAGGTCTCAAACAAATGAATAACAATAGAGATTATTCGAGACTTTTCTTTTAAAAAGGTCAATATACCAACCTATCATATTGATAATAAATGTGGAAATATTATTAAATTAAGTTGTTTTGCAACTTACCGAAAACAAACAAAGTAGCTGCCTTCATTTTAATAGCAATCACAATTCTGCGTACGTCGGACACTACAAGCGAACTGAACAGAGAGCGCGAGCCAATCCTCTTTATATCACCTCGCGGAGAGCTCCACAAATGGTCATGATGGATGCAAATCTTAACTCCCCATACATTACCACTTGTACAAGCACATTCTCTTAATCCTTTACATAAAAACAGCAATCTATTGCGAATGAAACAGGTGCCGTTATTATCTACGGGTCAACGTGTTTGATTTGCTAGCGAATTGGTAGAGTTCATTGCTTTGTGGAAACTAGGTATGCTAAACCTGCCTATAAGTAGATGTTTGTAGAATCTTATACAAAGAGGATAAGTGTAATACACGTTTTAAGGAAAATGTTTTCAAAAACGTTATCTGGTTTGAGACGAGGTGAATAAAATTGAACTTATTTATAAAAATACGAGCAATCACATTCTAAACTACTACCATTCTTGCTAATAAAAAAGATTTCAAAGTACCATAGGAACCAGCTAAACTAGACGCTATTTTCCAATTCAATTTCAATTGCAAATAGATTACAATGATAAATGGTCATTCGAGTGAATAATTCAATTTCATTCCTTGAATAGGTGTTATTCCGTTTCGCACAAATTAAAACTGTTTGCCAGAATGATGAAAATCGCAACTTTTGTATGATAGACGACTTATATTTATTGCAGTTGACGCCATTATCAGAAAATTATTTTCTAATAAGAAAGTCAATTAAACTAATAAGCATTCTTAGAATCATTTTGTTTTTACTAACAGGACTTTTCTATACTCCGTCAACTCTGTGTAATATATTTAATTTAACATTTTATTACTGCTGGATAGTTCAAAAGATTTTTGATATCAGTCTATTTACTTTGCTGTAATTAATTTCTTTCAACTTTTTGGAGCGACATCTGTTATTGAGTAGCGGAATTTGTTTCATATTGAGCTATGAGGTTTCATCAATCGTCAAGAGATGGCGCTACACCAAGGCAAACGTGATAAATCTTATTCCAAAATTGTGAGCGCAACGAAATCGGAAACCTTTCCTGATCAAACTATTAACTGTCATGTGTGTAATAATGAAGGGGCACTATACTTTTATATTTTGTTCAAACCAATTACTTCGTCTAGAATCTTCGGTGTCAGAGCTTTTGTCGTGGACATAAATATTACTATGGTTCGAAACTACCTTTTGCCATTTGATACATAATTTTATAGACAGTATCTAGCGTTAAATCGACAATCATTTGTTTCATCTTTTGAACCATAATTTTAAGAATTAAAAATAGCTCATTGTATGTTTTTTGCGTTAATGATTTAATGATATTGTCATAAACTGGTATAAATAAATAATACAACACCTGTTTCATATAAACATCTTTTTTTATTCCAACTTATAACCATACATAATATACACAGTACAAAAAAAAACTTCCTAATACAGCAATAAGGACAAAAAGAAATTGTCACTATCGTTTTGTAACATAACCAAATTGAGAAATCTAGTAATAGGATAAACTTATCTACATGCCGTGTTGTAATGTACAATGCTTCGAGCGAATACGTTTATTTATTTCAATACAATAACTTAAAAGTATACAATTCTTAATATGTACTCGATGGAATTCGAATTAAAATTTACACAATACATACATATCACTATAGCTACAATTAAGCTGTAAATAACCTGAAGAGTTTTATTTGTATTTCAATTAAGGAACATAAAACATATCCACATCTCAACGATATCACCATAATCAGACTAATTTACATTGCACATACTCCGATCGCGACCGTCGGACTAAATCACATTTCGAGTACACTTACACACATAACTGGTACACAATCGACTCGGACGCTTAACAATGGCATCTTATACACGAAACGGCGCACAGCGCGTATCATACTCGCTCCCAATCTTACGTTAAATGCGGAACTTAGCAATTAATGTTACGTTCGAGGTTGAGATCAAATGCGGGAGGGCCGCTCGTCTTCACTTGGCTTCGGCGAGCGCCTCCTCTAGGCAGCACAGAGAATCCTTTACCGCGTGGTACACAATATTCTTAATCTGTAGCTTATCTTCTTTATTAGAGTGCTGGCGAGACAACCGTCTAAACTGTTGCGCGAGCTCGAAACACCGAGAGACGTTCTCGGGCGACACGAAGTCCTCGGCAACCTTGATGCAGTCTAGAAGGTTCCTCACTTGATGCGGCGCGCCCGCCGGGATGAACACGGCGTCGCCGGGGCACTGCAGGATGGCGTAGCCCTCCACTCCGTACTCCCGGTACAGGCGCTCGCGCAGCGCGGCGTCCAGGTACCAAGTCTGATCGTGCACGGGGTCATGTTGAGGTAGAGGTCTCGCTCCACGCTCTAATTCAGCTCGGACTAGGAAATCACGGATTTTATCGGCATCCTTAGCAGCATAGATGTGCCAGAGCGCGGCGGGCGGCTTGACCCTGGCGCGGCGGCGGGACAGCACGTCGACGCCGGCCTCCTCGGCCGCACGCGCCGCCTCCCGCGCTCGCTCCTGCGCGTCGCCGGGCGCGCTGGCGTGCACCATGACGTTGACGGCGTCGCTCACGTCCAGGTGCAGGTTGGTGGTCCCGCCCGCGCCGCCGTACGCCGTGTACATCTTGGGTCCGAGGTCGGGTCGCACGAAGCACTCCGGTAGCCGCGCGGCCAGATTTAGTTTTCCGGTGCGAGATGTGTATTCGCTGAGGGGTAACGCCCGCATTAGGTCGTCGAAGCGCGCCGGGAGGAGTTCCGCAAAGTCTTCGCCCGGCGGCCAGTCTTTCAGTTTAAGCACCATTGGGGCACCGCGTTCGTCACGTAACCGCTTAGCGGCTAGATCAAATCCATCCCAGAATTTCCTACCCAGTTGATACGGCACTACTAAACCGGACGCACAATTCACCAAGTCGACACGAGTGTCACCGAAGTCACGAGAGAAACTCTCGGGACTCCATAAGTCTTTATCGAGAATGGTTGATACGTCTGAGACTAGAACTGGTTGACCACGTTTCCACTGGTCCTGCAATGAAGGAAAAAGGCATTAGTAGAGTACCAAGTAATTGTTTTTTTTTATTCATTTGATATAATACGCGTTTATATTATTTTAACGTATAAAGTAGTCTAAAATTCATGACAAATGTATATTTACCTGGAATGGTTTATAATTGCCAGGATGCATGGGGTCAGTAAGGTGCAGCAGCTTGCCGTCGCAGAGCCACGCATGCGGGACGTCGGGGTAGAGCAGCTTGGACTCCGTGAGCGTCATGATGCGTATGGGCAGCTCCTCCCGGCTGCGGCCGCTGCGGTCGTACCGCTTCACAACATTGGCCAGCGCGAATGGTTTCACCTCGCCGTCTTCGTCCTTCTTCTCTTCAACGACGCTAGATATAACGTCATCAAGGATATCGCTCTTGTTCTTCTTTTGTTTTTTCTTAGGTTGTGTTTCACCACCCTCTGGCGCCGGCCGGATGAGCAGTTCTCGTAGTGTGGAGAAGTTGCCGCCTTCCTCTGAATCGGAAGAACTAGATTCTGATTTTTCGTCTTCAGCTTCAGTCTTGAGCGGCAGGTCAGACAGCCAGCTAACGACTGAGCTGCCGGTTTTGCCGTTTTCTGACTTAACCGGCGACGAGCCGTTGGCGGGCGCCGTTTCCTCTTTAACATCCTCCTTTTTAACATTCTGTAAAGAAGAAAAACAATTAAGAAATGGGTTACACAACTTTTCTTTCGTTTGATTGTAGTTGTTGTTTTTTTGTTATTGCACTGTGACCGAGAATGTATGGCAATCGCTTTTGCCATGTGTTCTTATTTGTCAAAAAATGATCCGAAAATTTCAGAAACAGCAGGAAATGCCACGAACTAAAGTGTGTAATACATTACGTATGAGTGTTTACCTTAAGCAGCGCCTTGGCGAGCAGGCGCCTGGCCGTGGCCTTGGTGTTGGGCGCGGGCGCGGGCGCGGCCCCGCAGGCGCAGGGCGGCAGCGAGAAGGCGGAGCGCAGGGCGTGCGCGCGCGCCGCCGCCGCGCCCAGCGCGCCGCCCGCCGCGATCTGCGTCAGCAGCAGCCGCCGCGCCGGGTGCGCGCCGCCCGACGTGCACGTCAGCCAACTGGGGACATACCACTACTTAGTATTGCATACACTACGACTAGAATAGGGGCACGGTTTTATTTGTCCTTCGATGTTCAAGTGGCATAAACACATATATTATGACACAATATGGTCATATTATACAAAAATGTGTTTGTCTATTGGTTTAATTAATACTTAAAAAGTTTATAATAGTGGACTCACCCGAATGAATCCCTCTCGCCGTTGCTGTTTGCATTCGCGGTATTATTCGTTTCAGTTGTAACGCTGGCAGTTTCGCCGCCGGATGTCCGAGACTATAAACATAAAAACAATATTTATAAATAAATGTATTCACAATGGTTACAATGGGAACCCACAAATCTTCGGTAGGTCAATTGATTGGTGAAGTTATCATGATAATATTTACCTTATAACAGTCCAAACAAACGACGAAGCCACATTTGCCGCAAGTCCAATGGAAGTTGAACAAGGTAGTTTCGCAAACATCGCACATTTCTCTAACACCCTGTACGACTCGCTTCCATGCTATCGTCTTATCTGTAAAAGAGAACACAATTGTAAGTGCATGTCTACATAAATGTACAGTGGTGTCAACAAACAACAATTGACAATGTAAAGAGTATTTACCATCATTTAAGTGATGGGATTCAGCCTCCTTCTCCTGTTGTAGCAGTTCACAGAACTGGTCTCCGATCTCCCTCAGAAGGAAGCAACTCATCTCGATATCTAACTCAGCAGCGCCAGCGGAAGACGATAGCCATAGCTTTTTGTCATCCTGTAGACAAAACAAGTTAAATATTATTATTTGCAACACAATTAGATTAATAACAAAAATAAATTAATTTAGAAGTAAATTAATGGTAGCATATATTATAAATTTCATGTTTATAACTCACCTCTTCAGCGTCTTTGTAGGGATCCGAGAAGCCGGCGATAGCCAGCTGTCTGTTTTTGGCGTACTTCAGTCTTCTGAACGCGTAGAAACGGCAAAAGATGTTGGGCATGTCTTTGTCGCGCTGCGCAGGTGACCAGCGGCACTCGCGGCACTTGGCGAGGCGCGGCGCCACCTCGAAGCACGGCCCGTTCTGCAGGAAGCTGTCGGGCGCCGCGCGCGAGGCGGGCGAGCCGGCCGCCGCGCGCCGCGGAGGCTCGTCCCGCCGCCGCCCGCCGCGCCCGCCGCCGCGCGTCCTTCTGCCTCGCGCTCGGCCTGCACCGCCGCGACGGCTAGACGTGCTACCGCTTCCGCTCCCGCTACCGCCGGAGTCAGAGTCTTTGTCGTCACTCTCCTTATCGCTTTCACTCCCACTTTCAGAAGCCTTCTTCCTTTTAGACTCGTCGCTAGCTTTTCGTGCGACTGCACCCTTTTTCCGTTTAGCTTTTGGTGGCTTACGCTTCGGGGGTGCTGTAGATTCACGGTCGGAGCTCGAGCTGTCTTCTTCGGCGTCATCGACGCGTCCGTTAGCTTCCTTTGGCTTTCTCGGCTTTGAAGTTTTACGCGCACCGCGCTGGATTGACTTGGCAGCTACGGGCACGACTATATTTGAACTTGAATCGTCAGGTTCTGATACTCTTGTAATCGTCATAGGTAAGGTTATACACGTGCCGCCACCTCCTGAACAATCACCCTCACCGATTGGTGCGGTTTCGTGTCTCTGTAGCCAGGCCTTCTTGCCGAGATGTCGGACAGGCGCACCGCTAGCCCCATCGCGTGGGGACTGGGCTGCCTTCGCCGCGGAATCTTCAGTACCGGGCGTTACGGGTGGCGTGGCCGGCGGCGCGGGTGGCGTGGGGGCCGGCGGCGGCGCTGCTGCGGCCGGGGGTGACGCGGCCACAGGGGGGACGGGTGTCGCCGGCGCTGGACTCGCCGCCGGCGTTAGGTGTGGGGCTGGGGACGCTCCAGCAGCTCGCTCTGGCGTTGCCACGCTACCATCAGCAGACGGAACTCGCACGTCACAAGGTGGGCCTGGCGCCTGTGGCGCTGGTTCAGATCCGTGAGGAGTCCGACCAGCACCAGCGGCCGCCGCAATCAAGGGTTCAGGCGCTGGTGGTTCTTCAAGTCTTCTCCGTTTGGCGTCGGCTTCAGGGGTATCTGTTGCACCACGACGTCTTGGCGACAGACGGTCAGGGTCATCACGCACCATACCCAGATCTAACGGCTGCAGCTGGCAAGGCGACGTAGAATTGGAGTCTACGACCGCGCGTTGTGGAGGACGCGGCTCGGGGGTACGCGAATGTGCGGGAGGAGGTGGCCGGGTGCGTTGTGCGTAGGGCGGTGGGTACGGGACCGGGGGCTGCTCTACCTTGGCGTGTGGCATGGGAGGTTCGACAGCGACAGCGTAATGTGCTGGACCGGGTCCTGGTCCCGGTGAATTGCACGGAGGCTTGCCATATATGTGTGGTGGCGCAGGACTCGACACCTTCGGTTTGACAGGGGGTGGTACTGTTTGGTAATACGCGGGAGACCGCGGAGGCGGGGGTTGGTACATCCGCCGTGCATTTTTGTCTTGTGCGGGCAGAGCAGCGTGTGGCGATGTCTGCAACGTCGGATGCGGGTGTGGCGGCGCATGTGGTGATGGACCCGTCCTGTATGTTCTTGATGGAAGGTAATGTGGGTTGGGCTCACTCCGAGGTTTGCTCGGGTAAGGATGCTTCTGTTCGAGGTGAATTTGTTTGGGATCGTGCTTTACTATCACAGAGTTCTTCTCGGGGACTAACGGTGGCGGCGCCGGTAGGTGTTGGTCCTTGAGTTTGTCATATCGATAGGGAGGATAGTTGTAGGGAGCGAAGTTAGGTTCCCCCTTAGGTAAGGACGGGTGGGACGTGGATTTGTCTGGTTTAGTAGGGATGGAAATGCGGGCGTGTTGAGAGTGGTAGTCCGCGGGCGAGGTGGCTGGCGGCCGGGTGGAGGGGTGCGCGGGATGCGACGGGTGCGCGGGGTGCGAGGGCGGGTGTCCGGGCGGGGAGTAGTACGCGCGCTCGCTGGGCGGCGCACGCAGGCGCTCGTGTTCCGGCGCGGGCGCACCGCGACTCGACCCCAAGCTGTGCAGTAGCGACCACGACATGCGCTCCCGCTGCATAAAAATAATAACAACGTCAAAATTCGTATTTTTTTAAATGGAATTCAAAATAAATTGTGTTTTATATTCTCCTGATAAGTACCTTCTGATTCGCCAGCCTGAGAGATTCCTCAAAATGTCTTGAAACTAATTTGGAAGCGGCATTTTCTTGATCCCTCCTTTCTTTGTCTTCCCTCTCTTGTTTCTCCCTCTCCCTTTCCCTTTCTCTCTCCCTCTCTCGTTCCTGTTCTATCCGTTCTCTCTCTTTTCTCTCTTTCTGTTGCTTCTCCAGCATTTCTCGTTGCTCCTGTTCCCTTCGATCTCTGCGAAAAGAAAATTAGTTGGTTAAAAATTGTCTTCTTAATTAGTCATGGCCGTCATGGGTATTTAGACAAATAACATTAATTGTATTAAAAATCCTATCATACACAAAACCATCATCTTATAATTAAAAAACACTAATAAATGACTCATCATAACCGTCAATTGGTGTCACCGTTTATTTCAATTGTATCCAATTGACTGTCTACAATTCTACATTCACTTACATAACAGCTGTTACTTGGCTAAGTATTTCAAGACGAGCTCAGTTAGTTAGGTAAGACCTGCGTCTACGCAACTTTCCCGAGTGACGCGATGACATTAAGTGGGTCAAGGTCATTCTGACACGTTGAAGTAAATAAAAATACAAGTACACTTTGCTAAATTACAATTTCATGAGAATGACTTCCACGTATGAACAGAAGAAAGCCAGAAAACTTAATAGTTCTGTTAATATTTTATATGAAATTTTGATGTAGGTGATTGGCTTGTACACAACTACTCCCGAGTTTATTATATCAGATTTGTTTACGTTTTTCTTTGTTTTATGGCTTCGACTTCTACTAATGACGCACGAGGTCACAATGTCTTTGTATTTGGGATTTTATTTACATAATAAAATTGGCAAAATTAACTATCTATATTTAACACCATTAATGGTTTAACCGTACTTCTTACGGTACTACAATTTTGTTCCAATGTTTAGTATTCAAGTAATAACATCTATAATATTGTACTACCTGACAATATAAGATGTCTGAAAATTGTAAAACTTACCTATATAACACGGGTTGATTGCGAATAATTCGTGGAATAAATATTTCACGCGCCATTTTCTAAGATAACAAAATGGTTTAAAAATGGAAAATAAGTTGGTGTATTTTTTTTTGGATATCTTAAGTGCTTTTTACTTAATCAGCCAAATTTCACTTATTGATAGCATAGTATTGATATTTGATATCAAGAATCCGCTTACAATGTGACCCAGTTTGACATCTGCCAAAATAATGTCATTTGTTTTTTTTTTGTTTTTTTTACGAACTATCCCAAATTACCGTGAAGGTCGCACGCCGTGATAAAAAATTGCATCTAATTTATTTTTTTACATATTTTTTTGATAAAGAACGCTCAAATATTATATTGGAAAATACTTGTTTTATAGCTCAAATTGGAAATAAATTATACAAACATACTCTGAACATGATTTTGTGCGTAAACATAACCTATATTAAACCTGTAAATCCTTCACATTCCATCCGAAATCTGCGGTAAATACGCGAATATTTCAAGAATAAATTCTTGCTCAAGCTGCAGCCAACCGGAACAAATAATAAAATCAAACGCATATCGAATATGCGCATACAGTTGTCTGGCATTACCGTTTGTTGGCCTTGGCCTACAGCGACTTTCGGACGGTGACGTAATTAAGAACCTTGAACGTATTCCATACCACGCATAATATCATTGTTGACAGCGCTCATGCGGCTTCAAGTGACCTGAGTTTCACGTAAAAGTTTTTAAGGAACAATATGTCAATCATGTAGTGACGCCTTGTAGTTTCTGCGATTGCCCATATAACATTCACAAGAAACAGAATTTTATAGTAAGGTCTTTGAAAGTTACTATTGTACATTTCTATGTACAGTACAGACACCAGCACTTTAAATAGGATTATGTCCAGTTATAAGTAGTGTTGGCATCAAATATAGATTGTACTTAGAAAAGCGTGTACAAATCTACGTAGCGTGAAGACTCTTTATAATTCGTCATACAAGAAACGTTTATAATTCGTTTGAAACGGTATTACGGTACGGCCGTTAAAAATCCAGAGAATTTGTTATCCAATAAATTTCGACATGAACTTTGATTGATTAGGAAACAAGAAATTTGAAACGCAAAAAGAATAATGTAAAGCGATAATACGATACGAACTTCTAATCTATTGATGAAGAATGGACGAGTTTTTCCGTTGATCCCTTTAACAACTTGAATTCGCAAGGCAATCGAAACAACACTATAAAGTAAATAAAAATGTCAGAAAGCAATGTTAATGTAAACTTTAAATGTATGTATAATTACTATGTCAAGTGTTGAAACCTTCGGCAAAATTAACTTCCGAATACTTATCATACAATACAATTGAATGGCTATGACCTTTTTGGTAAAACCAGCTATCTTATCATTTCATTAAACCAACGAACTTTATAACTTCCTCATTTAAAATGTATTTTTGTAGATTTTCAGTTTCCTAAATATAATAATTGTTCGAGGTTTTATAAAGAGACACGTGTTTAGTAAAAAATGATATTTCTGTAGGTTAATTACTAATTCTAGAAGTTGTACGGCGCTTTAAAGTATAATTCTTGTATGCCGTCACAATGAATTGGTATAAATAAGAGCAAAATAATTGTATACCTCGTATATTAATTCAGCTATTAATACCGACCTCAATAAACACTTCCACTAACACAATGTTTATTAATAATGATCATGCAGACGTACTAAATATTCAAGAACGACGAGTCAAGGTTAAAAACAACATCTTCATAATATTAACATCATTATTTATACGAGATTTATTTGCTTATATCACGTTCCTAGCAATAATAACTAGCTAGAAGTGCTCAAGGTCAACATTCATATGGACCTTAATAGATTTTCCTTTTACATATTCATACGAAACTTGATTGCCGGTTGTGTATACAATGTCGTATAAAACTGGCAATGTCTTTTTAAAAATAAAATATTTAATTATAAGTTTATATTTGGAACAGACGTCATACTTTGAAATATCAAGGCTATTTTTTGTTTGATTTATAAACGTTTTGTTGGACGTATTAAATAATACCATGTAATGTAGGTATATACCTATATTTACTTTAAGTTTAGATGAGAAAAAATATAATAATGTTAATGATGAAAAATAAAAATAAGTAGTCGTAAGTAAGTAGAGGAGGGTTTTTGAGATCTAAATTAATTTAAATGAATAAGATAAAAAATATCGAACCATACACCTCTCTCTCTCTCTCTCAGATAAAAGAAATACAAAAAAAGAAAAAAATACAACAACAAAAAAACAAAGAAACAGCTGAGAATGGAGAATCTGTAAAGCCATTGCAACGCCTTAAAGAGAAAAAATGGCCTTGTTGTCCAAGATGAATAATAATGACCTCCACATCTATTATGTATAACCATTTTTAACGGGAAAATACCAATACGTCAAAAACATTAATATTTCCTTATAACCATGTCATTTTAAGTACTATTTATGTGCCGAACACGTACATGAGGTTAGTTTTACGAGAACATTGCAGTTAGGGAATTAATATCGTGGGTAATGGATTGTGACGTAGGCAAGAGTAATAAATTGTGCTAATTCATATGGCTGAACATGTTTGGCCGGATGTTAATTATTGTTTCTTGACGTATCTGCGAGTTTCTCACGATTATTCAAGAAACGTGCTCAACTGTATTAGCATTCGAATGTTTGCAGTGATTTATCGTTTTAATATTTAATGAAAACGGTATCATAAAATTTACATGCCTATTTCGAATTAATTTAGCATTCTGAATGTTTAATAATAAAACACTTTTTGAGAATATAAATTTTTTGAATACGATATTACGATAGTGTGGTAGTAAGTTTAAAGTGATATTTTAAATATCCGGGTTTAACTCCTCCGGGAACCTAAGTGCAAAATTACGTTATCTATTTTCATTTAAGTGTCGTTACATAGTCACAAAACCTTAGAGTAATTAAATCAGCCAGTATTTTATACATTCATTTTCTTACATTATAACCGGTATAAAACAGTTCATGTTTTATTTTCCCTGTAAATTAAAACCACATTAACATCCATATTTGGTACATCTAAAACAAGTTTCTTCACAGAATATCGTAAGCAATAAGCATACCGCAAACAGAAATTCCCAGAATCAAATTAGTGTATTTTCTGGGTATAAACACAATAAATTTTACCCGTTTCTATTTTGTCGTAAGTAAACATAAATCAGGTTTTTTTGTTGTTGTTCTTCAGTACTGATTTAATGGTATTCAACCACTCTAACATTTAAACTTTACATACCTAACTAAAACATGCTGAGGTGCAGCATGTTTCGATAGTGTTTTAAAAACAAGTTTCTTTTTAAGTTTGAAGCATTTACGCTAAAGTTCTATTTAATACTTGATTTCTCTCATGACTAAAAAGATTGATACCTACTAATATCTCTTATGATTGACATTTAATATGTAAGGGCATGAAAAACATAAAAAAAAAAATTTGAACCCAGACTGGCCATTACATCATTTTAAAAAATTAAACTAACAAAAGACAAATTGGTAATTTATACAGTTCGGTATTCAAAATTTATAAGTAGCGAGAACAGCCAGACATTTCGAGACGTATAAATAATGAGGTCGGTACGTATTTCCTAAACATTCAACAAGAATAACACAACCAAAACTTGGAGACTCGCCAAATATATTTATGTTCATCATTGCGAACTTTTTCTTGCATGTCGACAGAGTTATTTTCGTATGTAAATGAATGCCAGTTATTTTTATTCTGTCCTTGCAAGTATTTAAAACATTATCTGTATTTGTTCTTTTAGCCTATTCGTAGTATGCAATTGTTCGTCATCTTATTGTGGGTATAATAATATGTGTTATTGTATATAAATAAATTCTACTGTGTTAGTGTTTTAAAATAGGTACAATCAGGCAAGTCTAGACAAACTAAGTAAAACAATAAATTCTTAAAATACATAAATATACTATTGTTGGAATTCTATTTTGTTTCTATTGTGAGGTAAATAACAAAACACACAATGTTAGCCGTGTTTAATGAGCATGTTTTATTAAAATTGCTTAGTATTATTTTACGTTACAATACACGTATTTACGTTTTAGTCATTTTTCTTTATTCAAGGTCAGGCAAAGGATATTTTAAGCCAAGTCTATCAGGCAAAGATTTATCTTAATTGAAAAATATAGCTATCATTTATTTTCTTCCTTAGTTATTCCCAGTCTCCCACCCCAGCATCCCTACTTTTAAGAACCGAAACCTTGTTTGCAAATAAGATAACTCCAAATTAACGATTTTCCGTTCGTAACGGTGACTAAGACGGCTACCTATAGTTTACATAACCAGTCAATGGATTGACTTAATGTGCAACCTTCTTACTGAGCTACTAGAAACATTCCATTGTTCATCAGAAGAATGAAACGCTTTTAAAAACAAATAAACGGCAAAGAGGTTGCAAATTATAATAGTCTTAGGAGATTAACTTTTTTTCCGTTTGACAAACAGAATAATGAAAAATAGCGGCGATTAGGTAAGTAGTTTTATAAGTATGATAAATTATAATAATTAGTCACGCGACTTAAATGAAATTAGCAAGGTATAACGTATTTGAATTCGTAACAACTGAGTAGTATTTTAGTCAAATTAAACTTCGGATATTAAACCTTTTGGTGGAACCGAAACATTTCTACTCATGTTTTTTAAAGAATTAACAACGTGGTAAATAAAGCACTATTGTGGTTTATTTCGAACTGGGTAAGCCTGCGTCTGACAGTTAATAAATTAGTTAGGCACATCGTTGTCGCCTTTAGGCACAGTTTAAATTAATGTTTATCTATTTTATATAAATAACAAACCACTCATCATAATCTATTTACCCGATTTCAAACGGCATAAGTGATTTAAACCAAAGTAGGCGTTTATCTCAAAGGTTTATGAATACAAAATAAGCGTTTCAAATAAATTAGAGAATATGCAAAACAATTTTTTCTCGATAGTTAAGTGATAAAATCAGTAAATGTAGAATGTGAAGGAGGTCGGGTAAGAACTCAAAAACATTTCTCGTCTTCGTACACAACTTTTTATGACTCGCAAATAGTTTTAACGCAATTGATGGTCAAACTGCTGACTCATTTTGAACCTTTATACGTTTTCATATCAAAACAAATTGAATTCTTGTTTATAAAAAATAACCTATTGGTTGGCCATACAGCATGTATTTAAATGTACATTTTTCGATGATGAGTAATAATAATTTCTCAATACAAAATACACCGAAACTAGACCGAAAGTTTTGTATATTTGTGTTGGTTAAATATGTTTTATAATGTTTATTGGGTACTATTAGACAGTATATCTATACTCAATTTGTATTTATTTTAACATGTTTGGTTATAAAGATATAAGAAAATTTGTATTATATTAGAAGTTTGAAATAAACTTGAAATCTAACGTTGTTGAAGTCAACAATTTATGAACACGATAATAAGTAAAGAATTATGATACGATTCCAATGAAATAGAGTAGTGTGAATGCCAGGAATTCCGATCGTAAAAAGTTTTAACTCGTAATGATAAAAGGTACAATTATAATTTTTAACTGCAGCGAACGAATAATAAACCACTTTAATACGAATGAGTTCCAGCAATCTGTTAGCGATTAATTAACAATTATTCCGGATTAATATGGTATTGAGTTTTCGTTTATTTAGTTAATTGCAATTATTGCGAAGCTTTTGAAGCGATTTTTTTTTGTATAAAAAACTGAAAACGTTCGTTTTCATTTTAATTTTGTTTTTGTGTGAGTTTCTTTTAACATTTATGTACCTTACTATGGTAGTAATAAACAGCGAGTTCAGTTAGTATATATAATGATGACACATCACAAAAAAATGAAAATTGTGCAATATGATACGTTTTCTACGTAAATTATCACTTAGCAACAACATTACGACGGACAGAAACACGTAACTGTAACACGGATAGTGTAAGATCAATATGATCATATCATGGTCTATACATACTCATTTGAATATACTACTTACATATTATTAGCTTTACACGTATGCAAATATGGAATTTTTATCACCTAGCAAATACATTTTGTTTGTTCAAAACGAGTACAATGACCTGGTTTAATCCAGTAGGCAACGAATAAACTACACCTATATTCACGAATAGATATACTTAGCAGATAAGAAACCTTCTTGATAGTCAACGGAATGTTTTTATTTATCTTTATTTTATCCTGTACTTTTTGATAATAGAATGCCTTCTAGCATGTATATGGCCGGCTGATGAAATTCATTAAAAAAGTGAGTGTGAATCATAGTGTATAAGATTAGGTTTCGCATGTTCATGTAGAATGATTAATTACATTTATCCAATTTTATACCTTTTGCCTTTGTGTCTAGACTTTGGCATTGCTTTTTTAATTTTTATTTCAGTTTCAAATATACCTGTTTAGATTGTAACATGTATCACGTTAATTTAAGCTGCCCTAAGTATATTGGTTTCTTTTGCTATCCCGACCTATGCTATCACCACAGAATCTCATGGCCAAAGCAATTAGACAGTAAACTCACCGTAGCAGTCTTTCATGTCTCTCTCTATCGTATGTAGCCGCCGCGAGGTAGTCGTCCGCGATGGCATGGTGCAGCGGCGCGTGCAGCGGCGGTTGGTAGCGCTGCTTCCACAGCAGCTCGCTGGGGTAGAGCGTGGGCGGCGGCGGGGGAGGCAGGTGCAGCAGGGGCGGCGGGGGGCCTCCGCCGTAGCCGTGCGCCATGCCGCGCCACTCGCGCTCCTCCACGGAACTCGCCGAGCCGCCGGACCGGACTCCGCTCACTCCCGAGTCGGACCTATCGTCCGCATCTCGCGCGCACACTATCACACAGTCGTCCTCCTCGGAGGCCACGGCGCTGGCAACACCATCCGCGCCCACACTCACTTCACTCTTCACTTCACACTCACTTGCCTTCACTTCCTCTGGCTTTACGCACTTGTCGGTTTCCTCACTGACTTCGGCGACATCACTTGCACTGACACTTTCAGCGACACCTGTAGCAATACAAAAATATTCGTTAGACATCATACATAAATTACAACTCATAAATAAGGTCGGAGGAATTTACTTTTGCTGTTATCATCCGGAATGATGTATAAGTTTGAATAATTTATCAGAGCCATATCTCCATGTCAAAACAAATTAATACTGTGTTATCAACGAGGTGCCAGCTGCATATTTTCAAACGGCTGACGTCAGAGCTGAGTCCGTCGTTCATGTCGGCACGTTTGGGACGAAGCCAAAATAAGCCCATTCACACTACACCCACGTATATAGAGGTACTTACGTAAAAATAATATATTGTACGTACCTACCTAAGTACTACCCATTTATATTTTAAGTGAATTAAAAAAAAGCACTTCAAAAAGAAAATGTTTATTTTTAGCGATAAACATCACTTTATTATGAAGTCGTAAATTGTTGTAATGCTAAACGTGACTAATCAATTCACAATTGCGTAACTACCACTTGACTAGGCACTCAACAGATTGATTTACATGTTAAATGACGTTAGTGATAAACACGAAGTCAAGCAGTGGTATTATGGTGCGCGTTGCCTGCATATCAAATGCGAAATTATTCAAATAGATGGTGTATTAGTAACCGGAACAGGAAGACAGGCTTATGAAGAGATATGGCGACGTGGGTGGAACTAGCAAGTAACAAGTTGGCAGGCGGGTCCGCGCGCCGCACGTGAATGACGACTGGAGGGTCGCCAAGCGGCGCTGTCGCCAGCGATCGCCCGGACATTTGGCGCTCCACCAGAACGAGGGCAATGTGATAAAATCCCGGGAGGATGCGTCACACTCATACAAATTATGAAATTACACACACAATAGACAGCTTACTAGGAAGTGTCAGGCTTTGGCTCGTTTTATTACCATGTCTCCGTCTGTCACATAATTTAAAGAGGCGATCGTCGCGTCTATCGTACCTATAGAGTTATAATTAATTGACACTAGGAAAAATCGGATAAAATTTATTTGCCACACGAAATTAAATTGAAAATTCTACAATAATTACCCTGACTTGCTGACTGACTCCCTGATTACTAGAGGTTTTGCTTATTTGTAACACGCGATCGTTATCGGATATCTTTTACTATTCAAGTCATTTTTAGCTGTACACAACGATTAATTTATACATGTACCTACGCTTAATACAAAATTCGACACGACACCTACACAAAAGAGCGAGCCTGCGTGTCGAGCGAACAACAATGGAATTTTAATGAGAGAGCTGTTAACGAGGATCTTCATTTACATAATCGCATATATAATTATTCATAACAAACATAAACAGAAGAAGCTGGCGATTGTGTGGTTGCCTACAGCTGGCCATTATTCACGGGGTGCGTGAGTCGCGAGATCTCATCGCAGTCGGCGCATAATGATATGATAATGTATCTCAATTCGCGATACGGTTGCGGTCGAGCCGCCATTTTTAATGACCGGCGCTGGCAAGCCGTGGTGCAAACCGGTTACGGCAAAATCTACCAGACAACGCCTCTCAGCCCTAACGACATTCCATTTCGGTTATAGTGACGCACCCACCAAATACATACATAGAGGTAGATAACCTATCGGCGGTAACATCATTCTAATCACTGCACACCCACTCCTATTAGCGATTAGTGTTATAATGTCAAAAAAATATTGCAAATTCAGTCGATGGACAAATGTGTTATGTTTACGTAATACGTAGCAAAACGTAAATGAGCCAGAGTAGGCGTGAAGATAAAAAGAATTGCAAAATCACAATGGCTACGATAGCGTTACTTATTGCTTGCAAATGAAACGATAGTTGTTTTAGTCAACAATATTCGATAACAAGAAATTCAACAAGCCCCAGCTGTTTACAATGTTAAAAGAATACACGAGGCGGAGAAAACAAACCTGCCGCTTTACAAACAAACGACCATTGAACGAATGTAAACAAAAGTTGTGAAACAATGCGACAGTGATCAGCGGGAGGGGACAATGGGGTAACAAATAACTCGACGGGGAAGTGCGGCAACGTCGCAGAACGACAACGGTTGATTGACAAGACAAACGCCGAGGCGGAACCGGTGAGAGAGCTTTTCATTAGATGGAAGGCAAGGCAGGGCAAAAAGTTGACACCCAAGCCCCGAGAAGCGCGGCCGCTCGCCGTTCCAGCACGACGCCAGTAAATCCTGACCACGACAATTTGAATTATTCATGAAGGGCGGGCCCCGGCAGCCGTAACTTAACAGACCGACTATTGCACCCACCTATCGTGAATGTTTAAGCCGTACAGATATAAATTATATTGCAGCTGTACAGCAAAAGCAAGCATTTAATTTGACCTACTTTTTTAATACCTTAATCAATTACTGAAAGATAATTCATACTACCTTCAACTACCACAACAATACTCGATTCGTAGTAGGTTTAACTCGGCAAAATACGTTATTAGCAGGGTTTATTGCAACAATACCGTTAATTGTTTAATTATTTGAGTTCTGAGAATCATATTTAACCGCAATCGCATTGTTAACAATTACGTCAGACGAGTCGGGTCATTTGAGCTTTACCACTCTATTAAGGTGCCTATTATGACCTGTCTTAAGAGGTTGAAAGATCTAAATCATCAACTGTAATCATTTTTATGAACCAATTAAAATATCAAGAATGCTATTACATTTTCCATACTCGGAAGGTAGTCTAGAACATGATATACCTACCTATCATTATGTACACAACTACTTAAAGGAAGTCGAACGCGTGACTGGCAACGATCAATCAAATGTTCCAATATTACAGGAGCCCACGAATAGCTATTGAGGGTTATACAGCTTAGCGAGCATTAACGACGGGAAGTTACGTAAATTACTGTTATGTGGAACATGAATCGCATCGCTGCATCCACTATGTGAAGTTGCTATAATACCTATTTTCAAATCATGTAAGTTTTTTTTAATAAAGTGACATATCGTATCTTTTAGTAAAATGTTATCCTACATAAGATCTCAAGCTGATTCATTTACGTGTCATACTTAACAGAAACAAAACCGGCTTTGTGCGAATAACACAGCAAGTTATACACGAGTTCGGTAGACAAAGCGGTTGTAGATCAATAATTTAAAATAACCTGTTTCCGTGTTATCTGAGCGTATTTGCCGACTCAAAGCCATCTCGTTAAAACCACTGGAGCGTTTCGACTCGCCGACCGTGTAATGAAACACTTCCATTCAGAGAATAACCGTTAATGGAACATAAGTTGACAAAGCTTTCTCTGTGATAAAGCAATTAAACAATCTACGAAATTATATAAGGAAACGTGTGTTAACGTAAGATTGATTGTATCGCCATAAATAAGAGTAGGAGGTGGGTCTGCCGCAAACCGCAACCGAATCTTACTTTCTAAAAGAAGCTAGCAAATACCTAATGCTACATCGAGCTAACGTTCGCTTTTGAAATATCAACCTAGTTTTGGATCATTAGCCGTGTGGTATTCCATTTACGGAAGCCAGTCTCGTCCATATAAGCGTCGAAATTGACGATTTCCTTTTATATCATTTACGTGATTGCTTCTACGAAATGTGAGTTGGTGCAAAATTTATCTGAGTACGGTGGTGCATCATTTATCGTGACTACAGAATGCAATACCACCTTGAAGATACGATGTAGTGTAGCCAGATATCACGACTGGCGCGACTCGTGCAGTAAATTGCGCAATGTGCTATTGAAAGCGCACGGAGGCGAGCGCGCTGCAATCTCCCTCGCATCTCACGACATGTCCCGATTGTTCGTGACCGGAATTCTTGATTTCGAGCATAGACAATACACTAGAAACGCAAAGGTACCTACTTTATCCACATAACAACATCTCCGGACGTATCACGTGAGGTAAATATTAACATTGCTCGGCAAGCGGGTGACCCCGAACGTCATTATCATGAGATTATTAACTGGGTAATTACCCACTTATGAAACGTAAATACCTACATATATTTAGGTGTTGGCATTTCCTGTCATTGTAACGGGTAAAATATGATAAGATAGGATTTGGCTTAATTGAAAAATAAAATGTGAATTTGTGAAGTAGGTACTTTGTATTCTACTTTTACTTGGGTGGGTACTTCGTACGATCACAAATTGGATCTTTGTTCACATGAGCTAGGTTTGTTTAAAAGCGCCCCGTGAAATTGAAATACGGAAAAGCTAAAAATAACTCATTACCACTATCAAAGAATTAGAACAAACGGTACGGGTCAGTCTACAATAAACAATAGAGCGATAAAACACGCGATTCGATAACGAATCGCTGTTTACGGCAACAATGCACACTTGGAAAGCATTTGGCGATAAAACCCGATATGAAAGGTCATTCGGTGCAAGATTGGCGGCAATAACGTAATAAAATAACTAGTTATTAATCGTGCATGCACTACACGACGCGCCGATCTGATTATTACCTGCTCGTTAGGTAGCTATACGATTATCTAATAGGTAATTCTAGTAACGTATACAAGGCAATTAACACAGATTTCCAGCATTATCTCATCATTAATAAACGAGTGCATGTACCTAATGACGTTGGTAGACCTAGATAAACTTAATAATGCGCGTTTGGCTGATAAAACGATTAAATTTAATGACATTCCTACGTGTTTATATTTTAATGGCTATTTAATTAGTGGACATAGCGCCCTTGTCAGTTGCTTTTTTATTTTAGTAACTTTTATGAACTGTAGGTACATTGTCTTCGCGGTATTTTTTATCGGTAACTTCGCAGGTTTTCAGTATTTGATTTAGTTCTGATAAAAAGACACGTTTTAATGTAGGTATTATCACGAATATTTCATCACATTATTACCGAGGTCTTACAAGTTAAGGAATTTGTAAAAATATAATAAATATTATGAATATTAAGGGAACCAAAATTTAATATAACCCTATTTAATTTTATCCAAGTGGAAGGTAGGTGTGCATTTTTTCAGTTTAAATTGACGGAGACCGTTATTTTTTGTAACGTCTTTAACCACATTGGCATTAATTCTTTTAAGTCACTTATCGGCACAAAGCAGGAAAAAAGTTATAAAAACTTAGTACTTACTTGTTTGAATGCAATAGACACTTAATAAATCGTAGTTATTGTATCAGCATTAAGTTAAAATAGCTTCGTCAATTTACTAGAAAACACTTTAATTTACAATATAATTCAGACACACTTTTCTAAGTGCCGTTAACCACACAAATGACCTAAGTCACTATCACAGATTTTCACAGTAAAATCCTCCTGTTTAGAATTCCAATCAAGTCGAAATCCTTCCAAAGCTGGACTTAGTCGATGTCAAAATATCATAATATTCACCAGCACACACTCACAAATTCCAAATGGCTATACGTAATAATATTATGTACAATTCACGACTATGTCAAAATGATTTGTTGCGAACGTTGCGTGGCACAGCACAGACGTGCTAAAGCCTCAGTGGCGCACAAAGAACTGAAATGCGGGGAAGGGAAGTAGTGTCCGGAGGAAAGGGGGCGCGGGGAGGTGTGCGGCGGCAATCTAGCGACGGCGACGTAGCACAGCGTCGTACCACTACCAACGTAGCAACAAGTGAACGGCGCGGCGCGGGTGTGAGGACGTGTCGGGGTGAGCTGGGGACGAGCGGCCCCCAGCACAAAGCGCGCACCTGACGCTCATGTGCACCCGTCCTGTCTCCAGCCGCGATACACGCGGACGGCGGTCCCCACGAACCTTGCATACGACAGGAAGGGCAGATGTGGCTAATCACGCCGCTCGCTTTACATAATCAAACAGATGTAAACACTTAGAATCCCTTACAAAAAATAACTATTTGAACTATTTGTCACGAGGTGCGCAGTTACTATTGCACATAATAAAAAAATCATAGTGTTATTTGAAATACAATTCCAATTTAAGATTGCGACAAATACTAGACTCAATTAATAAACCTAACCCTACCAACGAATTGATTTAGAACACTGTTTGAAAAGAATAATTGTTAATAATATGATTAAACACACAATGACTGACACGGAAATGAAATTTATTCCAAGAAAATGTACTTCTTCATTTTGATAAAACAAAGGCGACGCGGCTTGCGTAAGCGTGTCAAAATACCACAGAACATTCGCTTAATCTCTAAATGATTGTCACAAACGTTAATTGGTATAAACAAAGAACGGAATGCTAATAAATACTATCTTATTATTGAAGATGGAGTAAACTGGTATCAATAATAAGACAGAGATAATTTATTCTAATCTAGGGCGAGATTTATTTCTCAAGTAAACTTTATGGTCGTCCCGTGGAGTAAGAATTGCTCAACTAATAAGGTTTATTATTTATTACACGAGTATCGACATAAAATAATCAGTTTATCGGGAGTTTTACGTTATAGGAACAGGCATTGTTATAATGGGTACAAACAAATAGCGATCGTTGACCAACATACCGAAAACATTTTACAACGCGCTAACGATTTGGCACACTCCCAACTATTCCGTGACAAGCTATACGTTCTATGTTGGCTTTTATAAATAACACAAAGAGTTCAGCTCGCAGGTCACATAAATAAAATTGATGTTCACCCAAAGGAATTTGCATGAAAAAATAATCTAAATAATGTTCCATTTTTGTTGTTTGATAATAAAGAACATATTTGGATTATGGCCTTATAATATACACAACATTGTTGTGTTACGGCACGAACTTCTAAGAAATAAAGCTGTTTTTTATTTACTCAACCATTAAGACAGTTAAAAAACCTAATTACTTTTTTTGTTAAGTAGATCATGCAATTTGTATCGCGTTGTTGTTATTAGTTGTTTTTATGATCGTGTCTTGTCATGCGGGCAGGCGGATACGTAGGTAAATTGGCAGACAAAACCTGTTTGCTGTTTTTTGTAAAAACAAGCAAAGAGGTCGCATACCTCGTATTGACCTTGCTAATCGAGTTAGCAGTTACATGCGAATAACTAATATTCTGTAATTTGCGCATACAAAGCAATGAAGAAAAAACGGCGATAATTCAAGTGGAGCGAGTCGATGTTAAGTGACTCGTATCCACCTACTTGTAACTAATGTCTCGCGTTCCAAATAACAATGATAAGTGGTTAATGTCATTGAGATAGCTGTGTTCGTATCAACCACACAATCACGTACAAGATAGTGGGATAGCGCAATATCACGCCTTTAGATAATCTCCTAAAAATAGGTGTTTTATCATACAATACTTTGCGTACTCAGATACTTTAGCGGTTAGATAGCTGACATAGTGAGAGGCGGGAATTCGTAGATAACGAAATGCAAACACGGCAGTCGATAGCCTGGTTGCAGGCGCTGATAACAGGTCCGTTACAAGCCGGCTGTTTGTACAAAGACCTGAATAAATAACACTGAAAGCGTTTGTGAGCTTCTCAGAACTCCAATAGGTCTATGTTTCGTTTCATTTTGGCTTGAGAAACTCAAACAAGTTACAAAAATGTTTTCCACGCTCGTGCTTTATTGTTTACACGCTTTATGTTGATTTTACAACTAGATTTTACACGTAATTAGCTTATCTATGTTGCCTTTGTGTTATTTAATCAAGTAGAATAGACGTTAATCGTTTTCTAATGTAAAAGTATTTTTTATATCTAACAAAGTAATCTACAATACTGCAGTAAAGTAAATGGAATTCTTTGAACTATATCTATTGTGATAAAAATGAATTTTGGGGATTGATAATGTTATCTGCTGAATTCGGGCTTTGTTGCGAGGTAAAGTCAAAATTTGCTATGCCTACCTATCAATTTGACTACATAACAACGTAATATTTAACTACATTTTCAAACTAGCCCACTTATTCAATAATTGGGTTTAATCCTCCTTCATATTAATTGACGCAATAAATTATATATGCACCTATTAGGTAAAACCCAAAAGCGATCCGACGACGGTTCTACCTGGGAATAACCTATGACTTTACATTCGATTTTAATATTTCTTGAGCAAATAGGTACGTTTAGAATGTCTACCAAGGAGGCTTTTAAATATTGACGACCTACTTAGAGTATATAAAATTGTTGTGAACAGTAGCGCATACCCTTTTCCGGATACTATGAACTATGACTCAGTTAGGTCGAGATTTATAACGACGCGACGGTAAATTCCTAAGCGATTATTCGAAGGAACTCAATATAAATGTATTGGTACGAGATAACGAACCTCGTTTGATAATAACAATGAGTTATTCAGTCGTTATCAATAGCTTGTTCAGCTGCCGAGTACGGAACAGTCGTAGTTATAATAGTTAATACGAATAAATTAATTCGACGATGCGTAAAGGAATCATAAATCAGTCGATACCTACCACATTTTATTAACTATACACGATTGTATTAAGTATTCATATACTCATCCATCTTCATTTTGTTAGTTACCTACTTTATTGTTTACGTTTCTGTATTCATTTAAATTATTAATTGACAGACGACAGTGTTTTCTGTTTTGTAGGATACAACAAGTTTTTACGTAAAGTTCTCAGACTAGGTACCGGTCGACATGATTATAAATGAAAAGGTCATTTGGAAAGTTGCCAAACAAGATCTGTCAGACTAGTGCTGTACCTGCTCGCCACCATACATAATATATCAAGCGTACGTTATAATCACAGAAAATGATATATTAGCATATTAAATCAGTGCCGGACGTAAATCGTAAGTATTTCGTCATCGCGGTGCCGAGATCGCTGGACCGGTCTCCGATCGGATGTCAAAAACCGCACGACGCAATAAATTGTTGTCTCATGTAGAGTAAACATCGCCGTTCGGCCGCATTCATGCATAATTGATGAGGGTTCGGAACGAGCGCGTGGATTCCTGGCAGTCACGACTCGGTCGGGCCGCGCGCCTCCGGCAGCCATTTTGTGAAGCCTGCCCGCCCCGGGTGCGCCGCATCGTGAATATTAATACGACCTTATGATGAACACTTCGCGTTCGCACCGCCCGAATAATATCCCAATTCAAACAAAAAATATAGCTCATTGTGCTTCCGCTGCGCTTCATTGATCGCACGTAATCAGCATGATACGTTAAGTATTGCAAACAGTCTTTACTGCTGCACGCAACGTTGAATTAATACAGAATGATCATTATTAGTCTCTATTGTTGCCGGCTAGTTAAATAGAGCATGCACCGGTGTAATACATAATTTTAATGGCACAATACAACGCGTCTAACTCTCACGCACAGCCATTGTACCGTGTAATCGTAATCAAAAGTATTTTCTCTCGGAACGAAAGACTCGTCATTAATAGAGACGTTTCACAACAATTAGCGGTTAACCGGTGGAACTAAAGAATATAACACGGAAACTTGTGATTGATAGCGATACCCTTTGTGGTCCAGGTTACACAACTGATGGTCGCGGAAGATGGATGATAATACTCTGAGCCTAGATAGTAATAACATTCAATTGTCCTGTTTTCCATTCGCTCTTGAAACCAAGCTGAAAACATTTGCGGTCGAGGCCTACCCTACGGCGGAGTACTCATTACTGATGAAAGTCTACCGCCGTCGACTCGTAATAATGTGAAATGAAATACCGCGCCCGTCCGTCTGCTCGGCGACCGCAAGTGTGGGCTAACTCACGCTAACGTGCACATAAGCGAATAATGCGTAACCGTGAACTACGAATTATTACATCGCGTTTATACTGGAAAATACAAAGCCCAGAATCAAAAGAAAAGAACCCATTTATATTTTTTGACGCGTCTTGCGATTTTTAGTCTCTATACAATTTTATTACGCCATTCAAGCCTTAAGAATACAAACGTGAAGGTTGAATGCGAATTAGCTTGGGTGAAAAGTAATTCATATTTTGTAACATTGGCAAATTACAAACTTACTGCAATTTTACTTAGTTACTATGCTAAAGAGCCGGCAAATTGTTATACTTTTTAGATTATCTAGAAATTTAAATCCGAAAATACGCCTAAGCAATTAACTTATTAATAGTGTTATCCTCGCAACACTTCGCGATACAAGAAATAACGTTCATTTGGCAGTTTATCAGATATATAGCATCTAAAATTGTAATGCCATCATCTGCAGACTGCGGCATAACTGTATAAGTAGAAGTGTCATCACGCCATTTTCATTTTACTGTCTCCCTTGATAGTTTTGAGACATATGTTGCACTATAAAGGTGTGGACTGAATGTTTGCTGCAGGTCGTGTGTATCGAAGGTGAGCCGTGAACAGTGGTGTGGGGTGCAAACAGCTGCGGGCCCCAGCCATACTTCCTGTACACCCAACGACCCATTGTTACCAACATTACATACTTTTTATGACGCATTATCTAAGAATTGTGCAGCGTTAACACTACACTTACTGCATGACATTGTATACTTTATCTGTATGACAAACATTTTATAATCCCCTTCTATCTCTTCCCTGTTTATATCTTTTCTATTATCTTTGATAATTCTAAGAAATCTTGTCGAGATAGTCATGCAGTAATAAAAGTAGAGTGATAAGCACGCAATATACAAATACACATAAGAAATGAATCAATTAAGATATTGGTAGTTTGATCTTGGCATGCGTGTATCGTGCAAAACGATAATAGAGAGGATGCATTTATTTATTTTTTGCACATACTGAAAATGTCCAAACAATTTGTAGCGAAGCGCTGGGAACCGGGCTGGCGTGAGATCAGAAAGTCGTGATCGGCTGCCACGACGCCCCTGCGCCTCAATTCACTAATCAAACCCCACAATGAGTCCATTGTTACCGAGATGCTTTATACTTTTCGCTACACATAACAATCGCTTCCTTGCGCTCGATACGGTAATGCAAGAGATATCAAAACATCACACATCTAGTATAGTTTGCTATTATAATAATAGCTGTGGAAAATACCATTGATAATAATAATCGCAGACGCTTTGTTTGTTTGAACGTTTGAATGAAAAGTCAATAATGATATAGCAACCTATTACTATGACAAAGAGGTAACAATCTGTATCCACATTACATAATGACGTGTATTATTGTACGTAGCCGCGTCATTACTCAGCAATTACTGTGGAGCAATTTCACAATAATAAGCCGTCGTTTAAGTTTCTTATATAACAGCAGTATGTTATATTAATAAAACGTTTAATATAAGGGCGTCGTGCCGGGCGGTGACGGTTTCCCTCGCGGACCTGGGTTGTGGACATCCCGTGAAAGGGAGCCTCTGGTTTATTCAAAGGAGCGCATTAAGCCCTCTCTGCCATTAACGGTTAACTAGTGCAGGCTATCACAGGCTTTCTTGGAAGCTCATTCGGTGATCTGGCACACCGCCAACAAATGTTTCAACGAGTTACATTGACCGTTATCGGTTACCTGGCGAATGTGCTGCGCACGTACTAAGCCAGTTTAAAACGTTCTACATAAAATCTATAGAGCACACTTGCAGAACACGCTTTCGCCTCAGGTATTTTGGATTTATTGTAATTGAGCTTTACCTGCCTTTGTATTTGTTAACTTTCAGTGTTATTTTAGGAGAAATGCGGTAATTTAGTTAGAATTTGTTTGAGACTTTGTATGTCATTATTTATTTACGTAAACGATCAAACACTCAACAAGTTTAAAAGTAACTTTGATATAATTTTGAAATATTACGGAAAAACAAGCTTATTCGGTAAACGAATGTTTCACAATGCCGTAATATTACATCATCTTTTTTACTTACGAAATTCTTTAGAAACATGTCAAATTCTATTAGAAACGTTTCAATAAACATGTACAAAAACTCAAAAAGCAATAATAGGTACTTGAAATATGTAAATTAAAAGACTTTTCCCTCACTTTTTTATGAAAAGGGCGTTTAATTTTGAAATTTCATGTCGTAGAAAGATTATTGAACTGTAAGGGGGCGACAAGAGGAAAATGTCACAATTGAGGCGCCGAGGGGACCAAAGAGGGCAAACGGGGGAGGTTGGTATGCCCCCACAAACCGCGGGTTGTTTACGTTCTTGCCCAAGAAACGAAGTAAATCCAGGCAAAACTTTGATTAGTTATTCTTTTATTTATGATGACAAGACGCTATTTATCGAAGTGTGACCCCAGAATGTGCGACCTCCGTACTTTGGAACTTGTTTATAAATGGTGTTTTGTTCCAGTTATCTAATAGTCATGATTAAGACCGTAGCATAAAATCATAGCGATATAAATAGGCTTGAGTTATCAACGGCTTAATTGATTACCTTCCTTACTTTATGGTATGATCCGCAAATTGATAAGTTTTACCAGATATGATTTCAATTCAGATCTTTGTCAAACTTTATCATTTCTATCATTTAAACAATTCTGTATCTTTGAGCAAGAACAGTCAATTTTATGATTACAAATTACAACATATTTTCATTAATTACATAAGAATTTTAGACATGAAACAACAAACAGATTTTTATCAGTCTTCATGATATTTTCGGAAACAAGAGGGTTACATAAAGTGACCAATTCTGGAGTATTCAAAAATCGGTTGAAAATAGTTTATTGTTGAGCAAAGCTTTGTATTTTGCTGTTTTGCCCCTTTTAATAACGGCGGGCATCCGGCTCGGTTGCTAGGCAACGCGCCCATGCCTTCTCAAACGACCCTAACTTTATTTATTCCCACATTGCAACCCCGAGCAGCTGATTCCATTCATACATTTAAGAATTGCTTTACCTTATTTTGTGACTGTTTATACGCTGTTCAAGCAAGAAAAAAAAACTAAAACTCCTTTTGCATTTGAATTGAAGGAAATATGTAAGTAGATAAAGAAAAGATTTATCAAACTTGACAGCAGTCAGTTAGAAAAAATATCCACAGTTAAGTAAAAGTAAAACAATAAATAAGAAATCTCTATTTAAATGAATTAGGTTTGATTTTCCTGGAATATCAATTCTTAGGGTCTTTATTGTCTTTTCCGAGTCCCTTCTTAACCTACATAGTGTAATCACTTCTCTCATAAAACAATGAACAATTCTAGAAATTCGAAAGAGGTTTCCAACGATAAAGACAAAAATTAACAATGATACATTTGTTAATAAGACTGTTACTTTTTTCTAAATGCATTCGTAATAGAGATATCTACATTAGATCGATAATTAATTATCTGTGGATTTATTTAATAATAATGATAAATAATAATAATTTGAACAGTGATTGAGCAATACAATGCCAACGAGTTACTCGTAAAGCTAAATTAAATATACGCAAAAATCAAAGTTTAATTTTAACATAATTCACACGCAGTAGGTACATAATTGTTATAAATATACGTATTCTCTAATATGGGAGTCACGTCAACCCTTCTCCCGGTGAGCGCCCTAGGGTACACAAAGACCCTCAACGGCCCTCCGCCTCACCCTCCTCTATTCACGTATAAAAGAAAACATTGATGTAAGATATGAAATAGACATTTTCGAGGGTGAACTTCAATTATTATTCTTATAAGTGAGCGATTTACCCGTTACTGTCAGTGCCGTTTGTGATACAGATACCAGTTTTTGTTAGATAGAGACCTTCACAAACAAAGCTTTTATTCATCCTTTATGTCAGAGACTTTACAACTATACATACGTCATACAGACTACCAACATTACGGTTCTAGCTCCGTTTGTAAGTGGGTACTAATCGAATAACAACACACTTCTGTTCGCACAAATATCCGAATTGCGTTGAAGTTTCATGTCAACATCACGTTTGGACATTCCATTATCATGTCACGGCGACCTACATCCATATTGGATTTCTATTTTACGAATAGACAATTCGACCCACGTCATAGTCTCCAAGTTTTATGGAGTTTTTGTCTTCGTTCGAACCTTATGCGACGTCTGATCATTCAGATTTAAGTTTCTTTTTTGTTATTTAATCTTGTTTACTTTCTTGGTAAAGATGAAATCGGATCAATGTCGGTATGCAGCAGTGACATCATTCCACGGACACATTTGATACTCGTACATAATTTGATACATTGACAACATGCGTTATGAAAACTAATATCTAGAGCATGTGTTGTACTTACAATGAGTCATTCTCCACCGCTAACGACGGCGATAATCGACTAGTGAATTAAATTACATGAGAACCGGTTGCATCGAATAAATTGCACGGTTTAAATTCGATTTATGCAATTTAAATGCCAGTACGGTTAAAACGGCAAGGCCAGCGTTATCAGGTCGAAAATCGACACGTTTTATGTAGGCCAGACGTGGCGGCGATAAGTGAGTAGCATAATAGCATTCCTTTAACCGTACGGTAGCCAATTACGAGCGTGATGTGATAGTTTCGTTTTCACGTCTCGATGACTTCGTTGTTTGCGCTTTATTCTTCAAATTTATTCAAATGGCTGGCTCGTAACCAGCTAGTCGAGACCTATGAGAGTTCGATAGGTCGTTCCGTTTTGCCTCAGTTCTGCTTAACGCTTGGCGAGCGAAGCAGGCCCTGTTAAGTTTGTCATCGTTTTTTAAGTGTGGACTCACAGCGCGTGACGTCCGCTCTCCATAATTATCCGTAGACAATTTGTTGCGCAACAGACGTGACAAGCCCAAACAGATTGTTATTCAGTAGTGGACGTTCAGCCTTTACTTTCTCGACCTCCATATAAATAATCCTCACTTGGTTCGTTTACTAAAACTTTATTAGTCTTTGTTACGTGCGCTCCTAAACAGACGTTGTTTGTTTGCAGTCGTAATTACATTACAGCAAGTAACTTATTTGCAGAGCTATCTTATCTCTGTGTACTTTAAATCTACGTAAGTCTAAACAAAAAGAGTTGCTGTAAGATATAAACCGTGCACATTGCATATTTATATTTCGGCAAGCGAAAACAGGTTTGAAAAACAATTAACAAAAATTATCGAGTACTTGAAACCTGTCGAAAACAGCGAGACTGCAAAGGCTTGTTAAGTAATCAACCTTGGGGTAATGTAAATGGACAGGTATTGGGGTTCAATACGATAGTTTACCAATACGATTGTGTTGTCTAACTAACAACGTGTCGAACGGTGATGCGAGTCGACCTCGTGGCATTTAACCGCTCGTGAATTTCTATTGACAATCAACAATAAGTAGAAGTGTGTACACATGTGTGAAATCAATTGATTCGTAATACTTTCCACTTACGAATCGGTTATGTAAGACTTTTTGCTTGATTTCCCTTTAATCAAACATTATAGGCGTAAGGCTTTACTTACCTAGTAAAATATGTACATTTTGAACAACTTTAAATATTCAAAATTAAATAAGTAACTAGTTAACTCTGCTTATAATGTCTAACAAATAATAATTTACAGTCACGCAGATAATAAATTTTCGTCGCAATGTGATCATAATTAGTGAATAGAATTACTTCTAACAACAAATAATGGAGGTTAACAATTATATCTGAATTTAAATTGTGTTAGTTACTACAGCATAAATGCATAAGCAACGAGGATAGAGTAAACATTAGGTAAAATAAAGGAATTCAATGTGGGTTGTTGTGTAAATAAATGAGTTTCCTTCCTTGAACGACTGTAGGCAAATACATTATAATACATTATTTAAATTAAACAAAACTACTATGTCGTAATCGATGAATTGTTTTTAAATGTAAATAGAGACATCGTAAATACAGATAACTATGTTAGAAGTCGATATATAAAAGACAACTTTTAAGCAGACTATGAATTCTATTTTAAGATCAATACATATTTCCTAGTACAATAATGCATAATCATGTAATACTCACTATACATACCAATAGTTTAAAGCCATAACTACGTAAAAACTAAGTGATTGATCGATAAAAAGGTTTAAGGTATAAATCGGGGACACTTAGATAATTTCACTGATGGATTCGATATAATACGATGTGTATTTAACTCTTAAAGGCTGTCGCTGTGGCGCTCAGAACCCGGGTTTCCTATATTAATATTGAGGATGTTGCCTATCTACTTAAGATAATAACTTCCTCACTTTCCTCAACTTTATTTTATAAAAATTATTGTTAAGTTATAAGAAGATTATAAGTTAGCTCAATTCAAAATAATATTAAGCATATATGCACTTAAACTACCACCTTTAAAAATGATAATATAATATGGGTTTGTTATGACTGATACGTGTCTGAGTTTCAGTATAGTCACACGTTTCAGTATTAGCGGATTTACCTACTTTAAAACTAGATATCTTGGTACTTAACTATTTTGTACCTACAAAAACTCTTCTAAACATAAGTAATATATAAACTAAAATATGACATCGTAATCTTTCAAAACGAAACCCGTGTAAAAATAACCATGAAATAACATTTTTGAGGTATTAAGTTGACTCAACGAATTCATGATAAACACCATTGCTGCGTATTTTGACACAATGCTGACAAACACTTACATAAGCAGGTTTTATTTATAAACATGTTGTTTAAATGTATGATCAGTAAATAATACGAGAACGGTCACTTAATCAATACTCAATAAACCGGCTTTTAATTCGCTTATATTTTTTTTTGCGGGTGACAGATTGGTAACAGGAAAAGAAATCGAGGTAAATTAAGGTGTTGAGAAACCAACACTAATATAATATTTTATTTTGTCTTACAATCGTTAAGAAAACCAGATTTCGCGTGACCTCCTTGTCGAGTTTCATCACTGTTCTTGGCAGAATTTCGGCTTTGTCATGTTTGGCTTTGGCATTTGTGCGATGTCAAACACGTTTATGCATACACATGCCATGAGATTTAAATATTATGCCCTTTAGATGTTTGTTCCAATAATTTCTTTTTGTGGCAGCTTTGCTTATTAGATTGATTAGATTTTATTTTAGAGATTATATTGCTACTAATTTGTACCAATTCCCAGCGTTCAATTGAAGTTAAATTAGATAACATTACACCTGTCCTTGACGTTGACGTCCAATTGTAATTAGCCAATATTTATCCAAACAGAAAAATTAATGGCGCGGCCATCGAATGGTAATTAAAACCCCGCTCGCTACAGGTATTGAGGCATTAGCTAATTTACGATCAATTTTCCTTTGGGAACCTTTTTAGGACCGGACTGAAAGCTTTAATCGCAATTAACTAACATCCGGTCAACCGGGATCAAGATTACCAACTAGTACCGTTTAGATACCGTTAAGAATTGAAAATAATCATGGAAATGTGGGAAAACATTTACCTTACCATTTAACATGTTACGAAAGTACTACAGGAAGTAATTCGTATTTACGTTGCAAAACAACCTGATATTGAATAAAATATATAGCTATAGAATGTAATTGCATGTTAATGAATCAAAAGCCAGAAGTCATTGCCTTAACAACCGTGGGCGTTCATAACTCATGCCTAATTAAATGTCGAGGTTCTTGACTCGATAGCTATAATACCATACGCGGGAGAGCCACTTAAGCCTGAGTTTTGTGTACAAAATAACTAATATCGACAGAGTTTGAACAGTGTTGGCTTGGCGGAGCGGCCCACGCCAGCCGTCAGCCAGCATTATTCATATGATGTCGACATTTCGTCGCTGACCGGCATCAGTCGTTCATCTCCGCGCATCGCCGACGCCTATCTTCATCTAGACCCGACACCTAGCCCATCAAAAGGCCGTTGGCCCGCTTTACACGGCGTGGGTCGCGTATTATGTGCATGCATGCCACATCGCAGAGGATACAGTTACGTGTTACTAACGTTTCCTATAGACCCACATTGTTTTCGTATCGCGTTTTAATTATCTAATTACGCAAGTGCAACGTCTCGTCACGAATATCTATTTGCGCTGCCCGCCGACGCTCACTTGCCAAAAGCTATTAATTACGACCGAAGAATAGAATATCTCGCCGACTAATCCCCCGGAGACGGTTACGGTTACCGACAACGTTGATTAATGTCCGCAGCGTTCATTTAACTCTTCTTTGTATACGTTCATCGGTTGTGTAAACGCGAATAACCTTCTTTCGGGTTGCTCGGACGTAAATAGGCTCGCATCCGCCGTACAAATAAATAAATTATACGCATTGATCCGACACAGATGCGCTCCGTTTGGAACCTTGAAGACGTTTCCTTATGAATATTAGACTAGTTTTAATGGATAAAGCAATAAAGGAAAGTGACCGTCTAAAGACTGCCACGATAGTCGGCAATCGTCCAAAGTAGAGCAATGTTTTTACTCGCATGGCAACGAGGTGTTAAGAGAACGTTTAAAGCTAGAACAATAGATGCTGGAGATGGGCTCGTTGTGTAGTTACGTCGATTCTCGCTGACATTGTGGCAAGCGATAGCGGGCGTGCGAAGAATGCCAATGGAAACAACTTTACTGTTGGTTTCCTCGAAGCCGACACGCGTGACGAACCAAGAACCGGTTACACGACACCGCGCAGAAACAATGCATTAGCAATGCTTTTCATTAATTTTAGACCCGCTCGCCATTGTATTTATAAAAAGTCGCAGAAAATACTGAGAATTTCAACATTATACGTGTAAGCGTGAGCAGAAATATTGACGAATCCAACGAAAGTTGACACGTACGTTGTTATGAATGTTATGAATAGTGATAGAAGTAGATCAGTACGTTTTACAAAAGTGAGAATATTTATTAGTAATCTATAGTATGAGGGGGGGGCCTATGGCCTAGCGTTACCACGCTAAGCCAAGAAAGCAATCTAACTCGATAAACACGTAAACTGTGAAAACTACTCGAACACACGCGACCTACATTAAGGAACATTTGAAATGTAACAAAATGTGTTTGCCGCTCAACTAATATTTAATTCTGCTGCAACGTATCGTATAATCGCTGGATTGAAATAGGTCACCCGGGAGGCAAATAAAACGAGAGTTATTGAGCAAGTGCGATGGCGAACACGCTACATCCGCGTACATTTTACTGGCGAGTTATTCAAACAGCAAATATCATGTAACATATTTATATTCCTGAATATACAGACCATTTAATCCTATGGTTTAATCATGCAAATAATTTACATATTTTACTACAGTTACTAATTATATCCTTCAAATCGCTATCTTTATGCTTTATCATAAACGTCATACATAAGCAGGTAGCATGACCTCTTAAGCCGGTGTGAAGAGTATTTGAAGGTAAGCAAGCGAACAGAATTGAAATTATAAAACGCCTTTGTTGTTGAAGAATACAGTCTAGACGAGAGCGTGACAAATATAAAATTAACAGAGTGTAGTCAAACGAGAGAACTTCATTATATAATTTGCTAAAAATCCTAACTATTTTAATACTATTCATGCTTGGAAGTGTTAACGACTCGAGTATAAATGGTGTTGTGAAATGTATCATCGTAGTGTCGACAGTTAGTGGAGAAGTCCCGGCAAGGTTAATCGATTACAGACGATGTAAATCCAACGTGCTCCGCGTGACTATAAATACCACTCAATGCAAATAGCGAACGGATTTACCTGTTTGTATCTTGATATATAACCCATCTACATATTTATTATATACAATGGAAAATATGTGGCAGAATAAAAGGCCCGCAAAAGGCAATTAAAATTGTCATTTTATGTTCAGAACTGTTAGTGAAATATAAAAAATTATGAACTATTAATTCCATGTGTATGTGTCAGACTCTAGATTATAAAGATGTATGAAGTGGAGTCAGAGATTAAATATTCGCAAGTAGGATATCGCTGACCACAGCCGCAGTCAGCGGCGGTCTGATATAAATTACACGAACATAAAAGACAGATGAACGGGAATAAAATGAGATGTCGTATAGTGAAAAGTTTACGAGGGGCTCGCGAGCCGCCGTCTACGCACACCAGTTGGCGTGGGTTCAATTCCTGTTTGAAGTATTTTAGGAGCCACGCACGTCGTTCACGGTGCGCTGCCGGCCTGTTTACAAATACTAGCGCAGACTCGATTCAATTCAATTCCACGAGATTTTGTAAACATTGTGCCAAAAGAGATTGGCTGGCGTTTGTTTGCTGTACCTACCTCACAGTAATATTTCCATGTTATTCTCACGATTCGTGAAGTCGTTTTGCATTTAGTGAACATTCTTAGCATACTGTTTAATGATTAATGCCGGTTATTGAAATAACATTCAAATATATCTACTTGAACATTATATGCAAATATTTTCCTTCCTCAGCATATGGTGTCCTACATGCGCGCTTAGTCATCTACTTTGTTTAAAGCATGACAAACAGCGGCGGATATTATTTGTGTAATTAGCCAACAAATTACAGATGTCTCAATGCGTTTCACTATCGACTAAGGTCAGTGGTTGTTATACTTCAATTGGCTTGCATTACAGTTATGATGTAAAGCCAAGTCGGCTGTCAGTATAAATACCCCCTTTTAAAAGCCAAGCGAAGTATAAATAATTGATGAATGAGTCTGCCGTCCGGTTCGTTGTCGCGGAAGAAGAAATCGAGCGAAACGACTGCTCCGGTATCGATAAACTAACCGGTTTCAAGCACATCACTATATCGTGGGAGAGGCAAATTAAATACAACGACATAAAGCAGCCGGATTCTGACACAAAACTCATATATTTACGTGGAATAAAGAAAGGTATAAATTATACGGTATCGTATTCGACAATGAAACGGCAAAAACTTGGAAGATTCCATTCTACCTGCGCGGAGACCCTTTAGTTAGATCAAAAAGCTCTTAACAGGTTCTCGGAATGAAATTCCAAAGTAGACGGTTCGTTCCATCAAATTAATTCAGTATATTAGTTACAGAATTTCGATTGATAAATACGTGGTCAATCTGAACAAACAAGCAGAAAAAGATATACACTTTCGTTTTGTAATTTCTGAACTCTACGTTGCAAAAAGTACATGCGATTGGAATGGTCGTAGCATCGTATGACGTTTTCGCGTGAATATGGTGTACTAAGTATATAAATATGTATATTACAGATTGTATCTTTCCAATAGTCAATGTTTATTCAAACCTGCCAAAAATCATAGCTGAGAAAAAAAAGATGTTTGAAACGGGCAAAAAAAGAGAGACCACAATACGAGTTTTACTAGTTCCTTTATAGCTTCGGCAAACACGTTTCACGAGGAACGTACGATTTGGTCCGTCGGTCGCGCGACTCACTGCCAGTAATTGAGAGTAACCACCGCCCACGCTGGGAACTCAAAATGCAGTGTACACGACTACGGTAGAGTCGGAATTCCTTTGGACGAGTTTCGCACATTATGTAGCTAAATATAGAAGTGAAACAAAAAGTCTCGAATCTCGTAAATATTTCGACATTTTTGCCTCGAGCGAGTGGTTATTTTGCGTTTATTGAGTTGGGCCTTGATTGCTCCGCTAAACGATTACTGGAGCATTGAACTTGGTAGTTTAGAATCTTTTATAATCCCATACATTATTTATGGCCGACGATTTTGTTTAGTATTATAATATTCATGATTGCTACCTATTGAAGTGGTTAGAAATAAGAAACTGGTAAATAGTTCATCATGTTGAGAATGTTCTCTCTGTATTTCGAATATTGCTTGTGATAAAAACATAACACGATATTTAATGTTGTTAAAACTATTCGATTGAAAGATAAAAATATTAAACGCGGCGATGTTCCAAATATTTTTGTTTAGAGACCAATAATGTCACCTGAAAATAGATTCATATTAGTGTGTCATTCTACAAAATAAAAGACAGCTGTTTGTATGTCAGTAACAACCTTGGAACCTGTCTACATGTCCGGGTGATCACCCTCGTAGAACCACAGGGCGTAACATGTGTTCGATCAACGCGAAGTCGTATTTATAACAAGTCACTGCACACCAATACTAGCTATTATTAACTCCAAGCAAGAACGTAATAAATTACAAAATCATGAAAAGTTTAACTTAAACAAAACAGCTACAAGTTCCCTTGGTAAAGTAATAATGAAATGTTCGAAGTTTCGCCCCAAAATAGAATAAGGAATCACATTGGAAAAGAGAAGCCTTAAGTTTTTATTTAACACGGCAACAAGTGGATATCGAAATAACTAAAAAGCAGGTCAAAAACTGATGAAATACCGTCTGCAACGACAAAAAGGGGTCAGTGACTGCGTTGCGGGGTGTCAGGGGTGAGCCGCGGGGCGGGGGCGGAGGACCCATAATAATACATTTGAAAAAAGAACCCCAAACATCTGCCTCACATGTGCGTTCCGTTTCGTAGTGAAATAATGCAAGCGGTGCGCGCAACCACCGATACGGTCGAGCCTTTTTGTGCAGTAGCTTTTTGTAGTCTTCACGCTTTGTGCTCGCGAGCTTACAAACGGACAATGCCTTTTAATAGAAAGGAAATCAATACGTTCGTGACGTTTGTGATGAGAATTCGAACGTGTGCACTGTGGCCCGAACTTATGATGGTGGCTTTCATTCGCTATGCTTTCGAATCGCTACAAAATTAGTAGCCATATGTTGTGCTAATGATATGTAATTATAATATACATCATGATCGTTTGTCGACATGGTTGACGTACCTAAAATACATGATAGTCGATACGCGTAATTAACGAGTTGGCGCTGAATGCCTCCCCAATGGATCGGTGCATTTCTCGGAAGATCGACACATTTTGGATCAATGCCAGTGTTCGATGAGAGAACGGGAGAAACGTGGCACTTGAACACATGTAGATAGAATTACAACAGTTATGTTGGGAGTGATTCATAATACAAGATGCCTGTTTATGTCTAGGCGAATTGAGTCTGAACATAATTATCTCGCTGTATTCGGAGAAAAACTGATTAGAAGCGTAGAAGGAGAAATATGTGTAAGATTCACAGGTAAATGAGCATATTTCACCTGAAACTGATACAGATTTAGTAAATCTAACCAAACAACCGAAACTAGGACAAGATAAACGAAACTATCCCACAAGAAATCGTTTCTGACAGAGTTATTGAACAAAAAGAGAGCAAGCATTTCGTGATTACTGATTTGTAAACAAAACTGTTCTGTATTAAATAAGAAAGACGACCTTAATTCTCGGAGCTCCATCAGCGTGTTCAACCACTGTGACTCAATAACAAAAAGTGATGGTAAAAAAGAAAATGTACAAACTAATTTGTTCGAAGGAATAAACCGTCAGTTTGTTTGGTTGAATACAATAAGACATGTGTTGAATGCCTGCAGGTATTGCTAAAGCCCGAGAAGCAAAGATCGTGACTCGTGGCCTTTGACTGGGAGTCCTCGGGGGCAGGCGCAGGCGAAGAACTTGTCTGCTCACGACTGTTCCTGTTAACCCCTCCCTTCAGGTGCAAAGCACCGTGCGTACTCATATTATCATAATGTAAGGTTATACAACACATTACGACATTTCGGCGGCAGTTATATGACACCGAACACACAGCGTTTACATACGTAACTAGCTATTTCGTACAATTAAGAACAACTGTCGATACGAACGGAAACATTTATTAAATAAAAGTTTATAGCTGCAATTATCTGACTGAAATAAAAATAGAAATCAATAAGTGTCGTAATGCAGTAAAAGGGAAAAACGGCGTCGAGAACAGTTGAAAGATAATAAAGGTTAACAAATATTTGTAGCGCGCATTATTTCACAACGTGTAACATTATCATCATCGTGATTCCGCAGTTAATAAAATTCAAAATGAATGTCGTAATCGTAATCGGCGTCTGCGCAGCCGGCAGTGGCTGACGGAGGGGGAGGGGGGAGAGGTAAATCCCGTTAGGAGAAAGTAGCTGCCTACACTCCGGCGCACGGATCGTGACGAGCACTGGACCGACCGCCTCCGACTACGATATACATTGAATTCGATTTTATCGTGACCAACCTAATACGGAACGTTTATGTATCACAATACACATATGATGAGTTATTTTTAAATCACGACTTCCACATTCGGAGACTAACTCTACGTGTGATGTTTATTAATACTCCTAATTGGTTAACAGCGAAGTATTTTAGGCACTCGACCTTTTATAAAACTCGTTCGTATATAAGTTTTGTTGTTAGCCGCGGAAATTACTTTCTCTTTTGTCGTTGCCGAACAAAGAATTGAAAAATCACAAGACTGTGAATCGGCAAAAACACGTCAATCATCCCCTATTGTTGCAGAATTTACCTGAAAACTGCTCGTTGATTTTTGGTTTGAAATGTCGCAAATTGAAGTCAACGCTTTGTAGTCCCATTCATGTTCACCTGGCATTCGGAAGAAGTGAACATAAATAACATTTTATCGTTATTATTTTACAACTGTTTTTGAGGCTTATTATTATTCTGGCTTTCTATTTCACCGACAAACAATTTGATATAAGGTCCGCGCTGTGATAGCTCAACTGTCTCTAATCTCTATGAACAACATAGAACGAGTCGGCTTAATGTGGGCTCGTAATAAAGTAGCCATAACTAGGCCCGGTTTTACTGCCACTTTACTCTGTAATTTAAAAATGATATATGTATCATTAAAGTTGAATAAAACGTCGATGTGAAGCCCACGGGTCTCATTACGGGAACCGACGCGGTGGCGATGCCACTCAGCATCATGGCGTGTTAATTATTACGCAAGCGGTAAAATAAAATCATAGCGTCGATAAATAAACGTTTCATAAGTACACGGCACTAGACTGTCGGCGTTTGGAACTTGTTCCACCGGTTGTGATGCAGGTGGCGCGTTGTCTCCGACCCTGACAACTGCATTGCTGCACCTCATGAAAGAGCAATTACTACGAAATCTTAAGTATGCCTCGACAGCGGAAAGTTTGGTCAAGCGATCGATTAAAAGGTCAATACTATTATTAAGACAATTAAAGATGTTAATTGGAAGTTTTGCTGTTATGGGGACAGTGTGCGTTGTCCAAGTAACGTGAAGCGTTTAAACTATTAAAACGACTAAAGAGTATTTCGAAATGAAATAAATATTCCTTAGTAAAGTATTATAAGCAATGGCATAAGAGTCCGTCACATGAATACACCTATGGTTCGTGTTTTCCCCTTGTGTCTCGTTAATATTCAATTTGACTCACAACGAGGCATTATCATACAATCATTATTCAGTAACATCTCACATGCTCGATATCATATACTTTGTTCTTTTGTTTCAATTGTCTATTCATGTGCGTCGTATCTGTTTACCACGTTAGTTCCCGAGCACAATATTTTCCCCGTGAACAAATGACAAACGGATGTTCCGTGAACACAACCGCAAGTAATAAATAAACAGTTTATTCTACTTAATTTCCCATTATCTTGTACATTGAACGTGTACTAAAAGCGGTTTTGTTAGTTGAATTCACAACATTTACATAGTTGTTCGCTGCTCGCTTGGTATGTAATTCGTACGAGTTAATTTGATATGTGCGTCAAAGCTCGGTTCAGGCGTAGATAGAAAGTCGCGCAAAATTGCATGTTTGCAGGGAAGCGGGCGCGGGCGCGGGCGCTCGCACTCGAAACGCGACTATCACACGCCACGCCATAAACACGCATGCGGGCGAAATAATTTAAATGACGTCATTATACCCTACATTTTGAAGGCTCATTAACGTCTAGTTAGTGTTAAAAACTGTCACGATATTTTGAACGAATCGCGAAAATAATTTAACGAGATTAATTATAGTGAGAACTGTGACAAGTTTATCTTTGGCGAAAATGAATATTTATAATTGGCTTAAATCGGCAAGCTGGCTGTTAATGCACTGGATTTAATCATAGTAGGAAATATGTTCAAGCGTTGTTAAAATATCGTTCGTTGTGGAAAACTCGCTTGTTTATACTTAATCATATTTAAAGTCCCCTGTTTTTGTATTAGCATAGGTACTTAATTTAAATTCATATATTCGCTAAATAAAACGGAAACAACTTATCTACCTACCTAACGAGAATAACTAAACTAGAAACCACTCTATACATATTGATCCGGTTTAGTGACATTAGACGTCTGCAGGTTTATTGTACACGATAAACTTTAATTTATTAAGAAGGTCAACTAGTTCTAGCTTATTGTTCTGATAAAAGGGGTACGGAGAGAAAAACTCAAGGCCATTAAACTCGTATATAAAGCAGCCCATCAGTCAAACAGGTAACTCAACAATAACAGTAACCGTTGGGAAGGAGATCCCGAATCTATTCAAGTACATAATGGGCGACCCCAGAGGCCCGGACCCTCGTCCCGGTCGCTCCCAACAAAGGGACAGGTTCGCTTTACAAATCTCGCATACTTTACTTTTATTATTATTCCCTGGATCATTAAATTACAATAATATGAGATTACCTTGTAAGTCTGAACTAAAGGAACCGGTTTAGTTACGAATCATGTTATGAAACTCATTTAATAATTCAGTCGGGCGAATTAGAGCCAGCTTCGTACTTTCACCGGCGACTTTCTTACTGGTGCATACTACACGAAATACTCGTTCGACTTGTTCGTTTGACCTCTTCGGCATTGTTCGGCAATCTTCGTATCTTCGGGTATCTCTTTGTTCGCTGTCAATCTTTTTATGCGATCAATTAATTGTGAGGCTGTCAATGTCACGCGAGATCTATGGGGCACTATTGAATATACTTAAGACCTTTTTAGTTGTTTTTATCACACGTTAATTGTACAAATGCGTATACATGACGTAATGTAACGTAACATGAATAATACTCGTTGTTGTTTAATAGAGACAGTCATTTAAAATAGTTTTAATGTTCTATTATTCTCAAATGCCATTAGCAAGTGATGTTTTTGAAAGATTGTAATGTAACATAGTTTTAAAACTGTAGTTATGTTACATTGTATGCTCACGTATTGTGAATGTACCTCGGTAGAGCTGCAATCCACCGGTATCTATCATCTGTCATTACAGCGTGCAAACAATTAGACAGAGCTGGCTCTGACATTACACATAACATCGTGTGTTCAATAGCAGTGCTGTTTGATACAGAGTTGTGCGTCATCAAATAGCCGAGCTATCACACGGCACGGACGCGGGACGTCCATACCAATTAATTACCAGTTTTTGATTAATCGTGCCTATCGGAAGCTCGGACGCGCCCACACTCGTATAAAGCAGGTGTTTATAAGTAATAAGTATCATGTCCATGATACACACACGGTTATAATAACTTGTAATCGTTCTCAGTACAAGTCGTAACGGCCACAAAAAACCGAGAGGCCAGTTCTTGGCAACACCACAAATTGATCCCGCCAGCATGCTATGAATATTCATATAATTATCTCTATAAAAGATTTAAGATGACGCACACCTACTTAACCGAAGCTGTTACCGGTTTACTAAAGTATTTATTTTTATTTATAGCACAACTCGATAAATAATAAAGCGATTTCTTGGAATGAGTGACGCCGACTCTACACTAAATTGAATTGGTATTTTATGATCTCTACTTCAGTCAAACCATAAATTCTGTTAGCGATACCAAATGAGAATTCATAATATAATAATGTACCTACAGTGGTCCTTAAACACGTTCTGTAGGCGTTTAATAATCTCACTCAATACGTGATATTATTGTTACAAGGTACGAATAAGCGAGAAATAAGGTACCGACATTTGAGGTCGGCTTTAACATAACAAACTAAAGTTTCAGGCCGGTTTCGAGTGACCCTGAGAGTACATACTTTATTATAGTGCCTGCCAGCGCGAAAAGGTGAGGCGGACGTGGAGAAAAGAAAATAAAGTCGAGGGTGGCACCTCGTGTGTGGCGGAGAAGGGAAAACCGAGCGTGTTGTTTTAACCTACGCTAAAACAAAGCCCACAATTTCAAACAAGAACAGAACCATTGCTCGGTACACAAACAAGAATCCAATGATACACGAATATCATACATACCAATTAGAAACGTACCGTTGCTCAAAATAGTAAGAGTACTGCGTAAACCTATTTATCATAAACAAAACGGACGCACGAATAAAGAATTATGTAGAAATATCTATCGAAAACGATGTGACCCCGTTACTCGGATGCTGAATTGAAATTCAGATTGTGAAATGATAATAACAAATGTATTTGTCGTCCGCAGTGACCTCTGGCTTTTAGAAGTCGTGTTGAGGAGCATAAATACTCCATGCATACGCAGATGAGGCTTGGACAAACAAAGATACAGATTTGAATGTAAAATTAAGGATGGTGATCTCGATTTTTTAACGTAAACACGTTTATGATTCTCGTGAAGGTGGCGGCAGACAGGGAGATAATAAAAATAAAACGCCTTGATGGGACACAACTTGATAACGAGATTCTTGTTATTCTCGAAAATAAAAGATTACACGAATATAAAATTCCCAATTTGTTAAATTATTTTTATAAAACGGTAAGATTTTACGTTTATCTCGTCATTTAGTATCTTCCAATGTATATCAGTTTGTTTATTTACTCGGTAAGTATCCATTTTAAGCTTAGTACGTCACTCCGGTATCGATAATCAATTCGTCAATGTCAGATTCGTGAACGGCTATTTAGTTTATGAGAGTTATCAATCTTGACATCAGGTGGCATATTTTGCGGAGCACTAGATAAATTGACTGAATATTATATTTTTTAATAATTCAGTTTAAAGGACGGCAGTGTACCATCAGCCTTAGTTACAGCGTTCAAAAAAAGAACACGCGTTATGGAAGCAGAGGTACGGTTATTTGGTATTGAAAACAGGCAAACACTGATCGATATGAGCTCTGAATACATGTTTTCATGAATAGTAATCGAAATGTTAACAATGTTGTTGTACCTTTATTGTTAATTTCGGCAGTATCGCGTTCTGGCGATGAACCTGAAACAAAAGACAATTTCTATTAATCTAATGAAAAATAACAAAAAAAATGTGTAATTTGGCATAAACTTAACTTGTACAATAAATATGAAGCTATTTATAAATACATAACGTATTTATGTATTTGTGTTGTAAAGCCTCTTAAAAGAAATAACATAAGGGCTTTCTGTTTTTCCAATAATGTCAGAATGGAGTAAGTAGGTATATTTTTATCCTTATTGTATCAACATATGAGCTAAATAAATACCGGTATTTTCTTAGGATATTTATAGAAACATCTTTTCAGCAGAAGTCGTCTAAAAATGCGATAAGATAAAATATTTATGAGCGCAAAAACCCACGGAAAAATAGTAACTTTATTCATAGGAAAAACGTGTTCTGATACAAAACACGTTATTTTATTACAATTTAGATAGTCGATACCTATTAAAATTAGCATAAAGAAACTCAACGAATGTTGTCGAATCAATGAAACTGTTATAATACAGCGTTCCGTAATTATTAAAATAAAGTTACGACATATTCTTGGATTTTACGATTATGAATTAAGAAGTTAGGTTAACCAAAAACAATGTACCTACTTCATTGTAATAAAAAGTTTGAATAACTAATGAAACCTTTTTGCTCGTCGCATTGTGAAGGGTAATTAATATAACTGTATATGTGTGTATGAGCTATGTATGGCATTCATTTATTTATAATTAAGAAGCCATATATGGTGAGTAATCTATCGAATTAATGATTAAGTACTCCAACAAATAAAACTTAACATTTTTAATGGGATAAGGGAAAGTATAATAATACAAAGATATTTTTCATACTTCAGAGGTCAAGTATCATTGGTAAAAGAATTTTATATGAATACAACACACCTTTTCTTAATATTTCTTCAATTTTAATTAATTTGCAGTGTCATTAATATTTGTTTTTTCATTTAAAGGTCAATCATATTTATCTGCTCAATATTTATAACTCCTTCAAGAATGGCGGCGGGTAAAGACCGGTTTCGGCTACCCGTCGTGTGAGTAAGAGTAAACCACTTTGAAGGTACTTCAATATAAAAATACTACTCTGGTATTTATACAAGAGGTTGTTATTACCTAATATGGCATTTTAAAATAGTTACGCAACGTTTCCAACTAACTTGAACACGAAGATCTAAAATAAAACGAGTTATTTAAATGGATAGTAATTTCGCATGACATGCAAGTTTATTCGATATGCGTACGTTATTTAATGTAGCGATTATCTGCGATATCCGAAATAATTAATGGTATGTAAATGTGGAGAGCGGCTGGTCAAATCAGACAAGGGTTGGGAGTACGGCAGGTGGGCGAGTGGCAGTCTCTCGAGTTTCTGTTTGCCCGCATGGCCGGCTTGCAGCTGCCGGTTCACTAACCGCGGACTCATAAGCGACGAGGACGCGACGGCGACGTGGCAACGACGGCGCCTAATGGTTAACCCAAACGCTTATACAACCTTAATACAACAAATACTTTCTAATCTCACACATTCAAAACAACGTTTATTTATATTTATACACGTGTGATATATCGATCCAATTAAGAAATAACACGAAACACCAAATGCGTTTTCATAAAATTCCCTTTCATCAAGTCCATATTAAGAAACTGTATCATACAAGTTTGCAATCAATTAATCAAAAAATAAACCTACATCCATAATTGTAGCGTAGGTGTAGAAGAAACAGCTGTGTTTAATGCTCGTATGACTCGTCTGACATTTTATTGGAACCTGTTTATAACTTATGCAATAGAGAACATTATCCAGTTAATGGCATGCTGGCGCGGTTGGCTGTTTAACATAATCACCTGTCAATTGTAGTGAAATACACGTATGTCGGCCATAATTACATAGATTTAGGAGGTTTTTGTCCTGTTCTAGACTCAAACTATTTCCATGTGGATGTTATTAATATATTGTTATGTTCACTGGCTGTATATTATATTTGCTTCTTTATGTTACGAAGTTTGGGCGAGTCTCATTTGTTTATTAACGAACGGACTCGATTTAATATAGATAGAACTTACTAACATTTTATTACTCTGGGCTATAATTTCGAGAAACATTCCCAATAGTTTATTAAACCAGTCTATGAACTGGTATGAACAACTAAAAGCAAAGCGGACAGGTGGTTAAATGGGAAATAGATTAAGTTAATAAATTAATCATAACTAGTTGACGCAAAGTTATCTTTATCATATAAATCGTTATTGGTCGGCTTATCTAGAGGATCAGCCCTTCTATTCGCTAATCTGAAAGGTTTGTAACTTTGTACTCAACTAAGCTAAACAATATTTAAACTGAAGTTAACGAGTAACACCACAACTTAAGGTCTGTTTCATCGTTCCTAGTACTACAAAAGTAGTGGCTAAAACATTGAGGTATATTTTTCTGCATTCCAGAATAAAATATCAAAAATCTCAGGCTGAAATAATTGGAAGGCTTCCTCAGAATGAACAGCTATTTATTTTAATAGCGTCTACTTTTTACGCATATTTCCAGAAGCGCTCAGGAACGAACAACATCTTGCTGTCAGACAAAAAACATCGTTTGGCCGAAATAATTTGCTAAGGTCGATGATGCACTGAGTAGAGACTGAAACTAAAATTCAGAATATTAACATTACAATTGTGAAGATTTTTATATAATATACCTATGTTGTGCTTAATACTGAACTTAAACTCTACCTTTCGTTAAGCGACTTACATCGAAATTGTTGTTATTGTGTTACGTCGTGTACGTCTACCAAAAGCCATTTGATTTTGATTAAGTACTCACTATTTAACTTGTACCAATTCCCCAGTGCAACATCAGCCTAACGAAAGACGTTGCGAGACTAAATCTAATCATTATTTGAACCGCACGCACGGGCTAATGGTAATGGCGGACGCATACTGGGAAACAAAAAAACATGCCGTTTTTCCCTTTAAGGCACCGCAGCACTGCCTTTCTTGATCGGCATGCAGACCGGCGAGTCTGCAACTGGTCTGAACGTGAGAAATGGGGACTCGACGGCGTTCATTGCCCGATATACCTCGTGGTTCATACTACGCTTGATTTGAACGAGAAAAGTGAACAAATACTCCAATGTATGAGCTTGTTTGATTGTCATTTGTTTATTGATAGTTGAAATCATAAAGTACTTAATACAAATGACATCAAAAATATTATAACATCATAAATTCTAAAGCAACTCCACCAACATTCCATTAAAACTTTTATAGCTTTATACACAATGTGTAGCGCGACTATATTTAGCTCGCTTCTTGAACCTACTCATTAATGTTTGCAATTCATCCAGCACATGTTATGTTTGTTACATTAAACAGCATCCGTTTAGCACCATTACTAAGAAACAAGATAATTACTAGGTCTCGACAGCACTTGCGAGGTGATTCATCGTGACTAACATAAAATGTATCGTTTAAATTGCGATATAAATACTACATTATTCTTACTCCGCAATCAAACGCGAAATAAATACTACTCGATAAACTTATCAGCGCTATAAACTACACAGTAATGTCTTAACTGAAAGCGATCTGAATGGAAAACACATCGAGTGCTGATCTAATTGTATTAGAAAAACAATTTCAGCCTCATCGATCACCCGTCAGTGTCAGATAATGTTTAACTTTCTAATTGAGATAAGATGGTAGAACTGGTTGTCGTGCAGTTAGCGGATGTCGCCTAACCGAGCGCCGGCCTGTCAGAACTGGCTGGCAGAGCTCGCTCACCGAGTCACCGGACGAGACTCATTGAATTTATGTGAAGTATTAACCACAATACATGTAGGTGCATGCTCCACGAAACCGGCCTCACATGTTGAAATATCTCATGTTACGAGAACAAACATAATCGGAATCGGTTGCTGGAATGTATGAGTATTGCTGTATAAATATTTTACATTTTGTGTTACGAGAATGGTGTAATGAATCGATGTCGGTAAAAACGCGTTATCTCTCATCGACGCCTTTCTCTCGAGATGTTTATAGTAAATCAGACTGAGTAACGCCGAACATTGAAAACACGCACACACTTGGCACACGTTCCAGCTGTAATACAAACAAATAATAAGTTGGACCGGTCTGGAGCTTATATAGTCTTAAAATAGGTATGTTTTCATAAACCCGATATGAGAGTTTACGCAGAACTAGTCTCGGGAATGAGGTCAAACGAGTTGGCATGCGATCCTCTGTCGGTCTGCTGAAATATGCCAGCGGTAATAAACAATGCGCTGGCATCTGTTTGTTACGACTAACACTCGCTAGATATGCCTCGGAACAAAAAGCACGCGAAAATGGTAATTGTTTCTAAGAAAAAAGAAATAACCAATTACGTAAAACTGCACTGGTAGTTGTTAAATCGTGTCGGTACATTCATTACGACAACAATAGCAATTGAAATGCAATCGTGTTACGAGTAAGAGTATTATATTATCAATTATGTCGTTCAATGCACCGTCTTATCGTCTTTGTAATTAACTTGAATGGAAACTTGTTTATAAATCTTATTGATCGCTCGAAGACTCGTCTACAGCAATCTTTAAACACGTGAAGTTCATGGAAACCAAAATAACAACTTAATATATACGTTATTTTGGGGAAAAAAAGTAATTTATGTTCAAAGATGGAATCTCTGAAATATTATCTGAAGAGTGAATAATGTAAAGAGTTACGCATATGTAACAAAGTGGAATAATTACGTATGTTCTATTTTAAACTGATTGCTAGACGTTCATTGTGAATGAAACTCAATAAAAAGCGATCCAGCAACTGGCTTTTTTCGATACTTATTGTTTGTTTTGTATTGAGCTGGCAATGCTGTCATGGCTCACATTGAAAAGCCGTTTTTATTTTCCGGGTTAGAGCCGAGCCTTCACGGGCGGTCGCTCGAAAAAGGAAGCCAATGCAAATGCGTTGACTTCAGTTTGATTTAAACAAACCTAAAAAATAGAGCAAAACCTTAATCGATTGTAGAGGCCGTGACGTAGGCTTCCATCATGCGATGAATAAAAACACTTTAGTAACCGAGCGTTGGAGATGAATAAAAACATTGGAAATGAGGTCACTTTACATTGAATAGTGATGTGCATACGTCGTAAATGTTACGATCCATTACATTATTGTAGGCCGCCCACTCTGACTACAGTATCAGCACTTATTTGTACGATGATAATAACTAGCTGGCCATGAATTCCAATAAATTTGTACAGTAACATTTATACCATGTGTGGCAGTCGCAATCAAGTCGTAAATTCAACGTTGTCTCGATTGCTGTTATCTAGTAATATGCAGCCATTTTAGATACCAATAAATGTTGATTGACCAGAATGCAAATAGAGTAGACTTGATTATTCAAAAGACCTCAATAACCGACTATGGCTATTTTCTATTTTATACAAAATTCAGCGAAGAATTTAATAATAACCAGTGTTAAGACTGTAATCATGTCTACGCAACGGAAATAACGGAAATCATAATCTTATTATTACCGTGATTCTGAAATTGAAAATCCGGCTTTCGTTGTAATGAAAGTTTTGTATATTGAGTTAGTATTTTAGCGGAAATGGGGTATTAAATATTGATTAACGGGAGAGTGTTGGTGTTTGGCTGAGGCTAATAACTCTTGGAGCTATTTGCGAAGCGAGACGTCGGTAGCCGGAGTGCAGCCACCCAGCGTCCACACAATTGTTTGCCAACATCATGTTGTGTTATCGCCTCTCAACAATTGATCTAGATGTGTTTACTATACAAACTTGATACCTATATACTTAAATTCAGATCACATTATACATCTAAATGTATTCGTACTTTAAAGTGGAATAATATCGAATCTAAAAATATCTAACTCTTTTTATCGATGTTGATACGCTCTTATATTATACAATTGGAATATAACGTCTGTATGACGCTGACGTATGTATTTACATATTTCTTTTAAAGTAGGTATTAAATGAGATGATAACACGAGGTCGAACATTATTATTGATTTTAGTAAACTTTATATACGATCATGATTACATATGGATTTTCCTCCGTCATAGCTGTGAATATTCACACTTGTGTGAGGTTTAATGTTTATATTAACGATTCACCTATTTATGTACACAATACTGACTATAAATGGATACAGATCAAGGTGGAGGAAATTTATTCAATATATAATGTATTATCTTCCCGGTTGTTGATTGAATAATTCGATCAATTTGCGTCATCGATGTATTAGAATTTCATGACAGATCGTTTGTATTTACCTAGCATACAGAATTCAGGAAAGTTAAAAAACCGGTAACAATTGTTATTCAAGACCTGTTCTAGCTAAAAAAACGAATACCCAAACGATCGTTTTACCAATAAATATTGTGAACTTGAACTGTAAACAAAATTCATTTAGCAGAGTCGCATAAGCAATAAAGGTCATTGAGAACCCACGCGAGCTCGGTTCCCATGGTCGTCGGAAACAATACTACCAGAATTGCGAGTCTCGAGCGCATAAAGCCGAGAACAATCGGTCGAATGGAAACAAGAGAGCGATATAAATCAAGCTAAGCATTGCGTGCATCGGCCGGCCATAGATCGTCGCGTTTCAGCTCGCCTACCCGCCGCGCCGCGCCGCTTATAATTACCGAGTACTTTCGCCAACCGACGGCCCGCCGCCATCTTGCTATTTATATTGCAAAATGGCGGACGGTGCGCAGCACGTGTTCCTCTTTCTTTTGTTATTTAAAGAAACCGGCGCTCGTGCATTTCAAAATGTGCTAATAATTTATTTGATGCATACCAGCGGCCAAGATTCTAAAATTCACTAGTTGTGACTTTATACGAATTTAGAGCTTACGAATCGTGGACAAGGTCTCGCAAAATTTACATTGAATAGGGAGCCGTTAAGTTGCGATGTGACTGGACGCAAGGAAGGTCACCTTGACCGAACAAGCGCGGCAGTTTGTCTTGCTCGCTGAATAACTTGGAATTAAATTACACTTAAATGCTTCGTTCCTAAATAACACGTTAAGATGTTAATGAACTGACCTTATCAGATGTCTTTACCTGTGTAAATAGGTTACATATTAATTAACAAATTGACAAGTATTCAATTAAATGAATAAATAATACATGTTTTCGTTTAGAGTGAATTTGGATTACCTATGGCACTCTGAATCAATTGAATTGAAAACAAGTTCATTAGCTTAATTAGCAAATACGCAAATATAAATAGTGCTACGACTACAAGACACGAAGGGAGTGCGTCATTGTTTATGCAAACAATCATATTGAATACTAAACAAATATCGGAACAGTAACGAGTGTTTACAGAGCTCTGAATAAGAACAAAGGATATTGATGAACTTGAAAAATCAACAATGTTATCAATCCAGCAATAAATACACACGATAACGAAATTGCACAACTAATACATCACACTCATAACAAATTGATAACTCTTATCTCAAGCAAGTGGGTCAACTCCATGCTATGCCGCTTATAAACAATACTGTTTAATAATAACGTGTAAAAATGGATTACGATACGAGCAAATAAATACAGTATTAGTGCTTCGTCCGTCACATCGTTAAATATAAAAATAGGTACTCGGCGTGGTATCAAACTTCAATAGTGTAATGTGTAAATTTGATGGCTTCCTGGCCATGCCCGATCGTGCTACAGGAAACCAAAATCGAATATAATTCCAATGCAGATCTTGCAAAGGCGTTCACTTAGTATTCAGCTAGTTTTGCGGGCCAATGGCGAGTGACTATGATCGCAGTCCGGCGCTTGAATATGTATGAAACACTTGAACAGCACACACGCGCGGGTTTTAGCCGTGACACACATCCTCGGCAAATATCTAAACGATTCTTATTACTCTATACAATACTGAAACGTTACGTGCCACTAAACTGCATTCAAATGTTTATAGATCAACAATTAAACTTGTTTATATAAATGAGTTCAGCAATGTTTAATTCATTGGTTAGTGGAAGTTAAACTTGAATGTGCTATTGTAGTTGTAATCATGTTTAAATAAGTAACTACAATTCATTGTTCAATTAGACGAATACAATTAGTCTAATTCTCTTCCTCGTATGTATTTTCATTATTTTGAATTACCATGTTTCGATTCTGTTTAAATCTAAACTTTGTACTATCAAATGCTTTTAAATGCCTTTAAATATTTCAAGTGGTTAATCTATTCCAGTTATTTCCGTTCACCGGTGTCCTTTATGTTCGATAATTGCGCTGCGTCGAAGGCAATGGCCTCGTTTCGTGGCATCGCATTTGTCAATATTAGATTAAGCGTAGAGTGTAGCATAAAAAGTTTAATCTGCTTCTACAAAGAGCGAAAAAAGTGTAAAGTCGATGTTCTGAGAACAACGAACATGACATCACGCCGTGCGAACCGAGAACAATGTGAAGAACCCCGTATTAATGACTTGAAGAACAATGCATAGATAATAAAGAATGCAAATTAAATGACGCCTAGATAACAACAGTACAAGTCACCCCGAATGTAGGTTAAAATAATTGATTGTATTTTATTGTACGAACACAATTTGAATAACAAATATTGATCCAAGTAGTCAAACACGCTGAGTGACGGTGCAAAATGAAGTAGTGATTAATCTTATTTCAATCAACGTGCTCTATTCAACAATTCTAATGAGTCATTAGTATTTGTAAAAAACACATGTCGTCCAGCCATTCTTTGTCTCATAAGTGTTGTTACCCACATCTGTCATGCTCACGGTTACGTTGTTAACACATGTGAGCTAATGGCTCCAACCCGAGCTGCCACGTGTGTGTTAACGCTCGCTACGTGCTTATAGAAGAACCTTTAGCTCGTAAAACGCTCGCGGTAACGCATCGTATGTTTCAAAATAGCGACGCAGCAGTTTATTTCAAAATAAACATTAACGGGAACAAAGCTAATAAAGACGCAATCGTCAAAACGAAGTTAGCACAAAAATGCAATAGCGAATTACTATGCACAATAGAAAAGAAACGAGAATGAAGCGTGCGAAGTGGTGGTGCGCGACGTGGGAAAGCGAATGGCGGCTTTGGTGCTGGCGGCCATCTTGGATTGGGCTCGTTCGGAAAACATCACGTGTCCACGCGTCCGCTTGGCAACAGCATACGAGCGCTAAACGGAGCGGAACAATTCGTGTACACCACGTGTTTTTTTATTTGTGCAACATTCCAATGGCCGACTGCTATTGAATTTATTGATTGGTTCGTGTACCCTTTCAGCAGCTGCACTGATATTATTCACTCTATAATGTACGTTTAAATACTACAACCGATATACTTACTGGTCCATAAAACATAGCTAAGTTATTAGAGCACTCCAAATAAAATTTTATTGCGTTAATCGTGTTTGTAGAGTCGGATATTAAACTGGTATAAGTCGTAAAATTCCCAATATAGCCTATTCAAGCACCCACGTCAATGAAATTTTCTTAATGTTGGAGTACCTAATAATAAAGCAGTCTGCCCACCTACATGTCCTAGAATTGCAGCTCCTCTAATGTGGTACATCCTTTATTAGTTCCCACATAGCCTAGTTATGACCATATCATCAAAATCGTAAAGAGCTAAATGTAAACAAACGGGAGTTACTTTACGCCTGAATCACTGCCAAGATAACAGATATTTATAAACAATAGTTACATTTCAGCAACATTACTATTGTGTTAAATTGTTTGGAAAATTGCACACAAAGCGTTGTAGGCGTAAGAAATAATATCCGTATGCATATCGTGTCATTTGTAATGCGAATAATGTTATTCCTTACTTGATAAACTTGTAATGTAGAGACGAACAGACTTGTTTAGTTTATTTTTAACTAACATGTTTATTGCTTTAGAAGTTTAAATTTGGATAAGACGTTCCATTTTGTATTTTATGAGTAAACAAATGTTTACGGTCGTTTCTCAGAAAATGATTAATGTCATTGGTATTTTGATTCGCCGCTACTACGTTTGTTATAGTAATTTAATGTTTTCCGAGACAAACGTTTCCTCGGCGACCATCACGCCATGCGTGACTCACCATTATACTGTTTTGTTATGTATTATTATTACGTCTACGCGATGTTGCCAGATTGACACGACTTTTTGTGCGTCTCGTTCATTATTTATCTTAGTCATTTAATTTACCTGTTGTCAAATTAATGTCAAAGGCAGCAATAAATTAAATTGATATTGTGACAGTGCTTAAATATGCACATCCAAGCATTGCAACATGTTAAAGTGGAATGCTTTGTGTTATAGCATATTATCGTTAAGTTACTCGGACGTGGTAATCTCATTCCAGACAAATTCACATCAAAATTCCAAGAGGGGCATTAATATGTGCGTCGCGTCTCGACAGCTGATAGGCTGGGGTAGGCAAGAGCATCAATCTCAAGACGATACTAAAAAGGTGGGCTCCGTTATATAACTCGCTTTTGTGCCAACGTAAACAGGCGCTCAGACCGAATACACTATGCAAAGAGTTTTTATCTCGACGCCTCTCTTAGGGCACGCATTGTGGCTGTTTGTGTTTAGTCTTGCATGTAAATGTGGATAACTACTTGCTCATAATACCTTCATTCCATACGAATATGTACACAAATGTCCCCGAAAAAAATATATTCGTTTTTGCAAATCTTATCTCAAAGAGCGAGTTCACGACTGTCTAAATATACTTCATGATAAAATACCTATTCGAATATCTAATATACCGGGGTTATCATTACATAACCTCAAAAGATAGCAAAAAGTCAACAAAAGCACAAACGCCGAGCTCTCGCCAGTTCGCTACCATCACGTAATTCGTGAAATTCAATGACAAAAAAGTGGATAAAAAACCGGCCAGTTAGCAAAAAAATTAACGGCAACCAAATCTGATAGAATGGGATAGATGTAGCGGATTGCAACCGTTAGAAGGAGATGGATGTGCACGCCATCTTGCCTGCATCGAGTCTTTAGTCACGCGCAGTAAAACAGCGTTTCTATTTTTTGCGCGCTCTCGTCTGACCTCGTTGGTTTATCGTTATCATACGGCTCTAATATAAATGGATTTCGCTCGTCATGGAATGTGCGCGCACAACAACCAATTACGCAGATAACCTTCGCCCGAGGCTCATCAAATTTATTGGCTTGCAATATGCAGCCGCTCGATTAATTGCACAAATTATCTCATTCACTAAATCAATTTACATTATTCGTTCAAACTGACTTCCCGTTGTTACGGTCATTGCGTAGATTAGTTAAGATTACTCGTATAATACTCTATATTGTTGTGTCTACTGTTGCTTTCGATAAACTACGTCCCACTTAACCCCTTAATAGTAAAGTTCACAGTCAATTAGTACGGCAACACAGTTGTGAACTTTCGACGTCTGTGTGCAAACGAGATACAATTGGCCGCCTTTCGAGACTGTCCTGTTTTAATAGAGACGTTTTAAACTTACAATCACGATATTTCGTGACCAACTGTCCAATAGGCATGTACTTAGGTACTTATTAATAAGATTGCGTGACTATTTACAATTTGTTACAAAGTATTTAATACAAAATTATCAGAATTAATTTCGTTGTTTAGTTTTGAAAGCACCGTTTTTCATAAAGCGATGTAGTTATTTCCGAGGCAAGTCAAGGACGCGTCGAACACGAACCCATTGAGAGCAATAATCACGAGTGATCATTCGTTGTTAGGAGCATCTTTATATCTGATCGAATGATTTATGATACTTTTAATGTCCTATTTAGTTATTAATCACGATCCAGAGACATGATTTGTGACGCAAAACGACGTAACGTCGAGTAATATCTATAAAGTTCAGTTAATGCTAGTTTGAGACAGACCATGAGTTGTTGGCGACATAAAATTCCATTACAGCAATAAAGTGCGCATTAGTTAGCTGCAGAAACTTCATGACCTAATAAGAACGAATGCGAAGAGAAATGAATTCTTTGTTCGCTGAAGTCGACGTTGATAAAACTAAGACATATGTATCAAACTTGCACATACACACACATAAGTTTTAAGAAAACTTTTCTAGTTAGAATAACTCCGGTCGTTTGGAAAACAAAACTAACTTTAAGCAATGAATAAGAAGACACTATAAATTAACTCGGGTAATGTAATACAAAGTTTATTCGCAGCCAGACAGCAATTACGTCGAGAACTTTAAGCGGTATTCACGAACACCAAAGAGGAGGGAGGCTTCCCGCTCCGCGCTCGGCAGCCGCCCGTCGCCGTCGCTCACCCCTTTCAAACGGTTTAAACTGGCGGCGGGGGGCAAAATTGACAAAGTTCTACCACCCTCGGCTTCTATCCGATTATTTTGGAATCTTTTAGGGCTCCTAACTTTGTTTGACACTTGGGACTGAGAGAAAAAGTTGATCGTTCTGTGGATTAATTGAATTCGCCACGATTTCATTACATATTGTTGTCAGTGGGGGCGAAACTTCTGTTGCGGGTACTTGTTGAACAGATACCGCATTACTTCCAGTTAAATTAACACCCTTCACTGTTCCATGTTACGTATTAATTTAAATTTCGTATCAGTAGTTAATGAATTTACATAATTTCGCAAACCAATTAAAATGTTTAATGGATCGATTTGTTTTTATAGGATGGTAAGTAAGAGAACAAACAAAAGACAAAGAGGGAAATGTATATAATGTATTTGATAGTGGAGTGGTGCGCCACGAGTTGGCGCAGTCCACAAAGTTGGTAAGTTCGGAACTTGTACCGGCTAGAACTTCGCTCCTTCAAAACTGTAATGGCTGGAAGTAGATAATCTGCAAGTTTGTCACTGTTAGCAAACTTCGCTAATATGAACCGTAATTACTTTCTCAACATGATCTTGATAACAGTTTAGAATATTTTACAAGGACGGAATATTAAATCTCGACTTAACTTTTTAATCGGTATTTATTTAAAATCTATATACAATTATGGAAATTTATACAATTTAGCTAATAAATAATTCATTGGTTTACGTTATTTATTCGATGAGGTAACTTCATTAAATTCATTAAAATACTTATTTCTATTTTGTATATCAAATAATTACAACAGGTTACCGAACTGAGTAAACAACCAAATTCAATCTTAAAATACTCCAATTACACAACCATAAAAAATATCGGTCGTGTCGAAATGAAATGGAAATAAACGTTGCGTAAAACACGAAAATTTGTTTAAACTTTCGTTTTAATGAAATAGAAACAAAGAATCACAGGGAAGTTTTATAACATTCCCGGGAAATCTGAACTAAACGTCATCTTGCGAAATGTAAAACCTTATAAAGTTATAATATTTAACTTTCCTTCCCAACTCCGAGTTGAGTCACAAACTGTATAATGGCGTTGCTAAATTTACAGTTAAATGTTAAAGTGGTTATTTCTGTATTTAGATGTTTCGTACTAATTGTATTTGAATTTTTACGGTTACCGAGAAGTTATTTCCAACTTCAGACTTATTTTGGTACAATCTTTTCGAAATTATGTAAACGAATACTTTAATTGAATTATATAATGACTTCAATATTTTCACCGTTATATTAAGTGTTTGTATTTTGATTAAATTAATGGTTGCTGTTTTTAGGGTAGCCAAAAGGTACAAAACTGTCTGTATGGTCGTTCGTAAGTTTGTTACTAAGCTAAATCTCTGGAATCGCGATTACCAGACTAGATAGTTTTTTTTTCCAGATAATGCATGGGCATAAATGTATGGTTGTAATTTTCATACAGAAATAACTTTTAAATCTGACTGGTTTATGTTCAAACTCAACTTATGAAGGACTTAGTAAGTATAAGTACTACCTAAGTCGCTACAGTATGATAAATATCTTACTGAAACGGAACTTCTCATCGACCTCAGCTGATATAATTGAGTTGTGCAGATTCACCAAGTTCCTGAATTGATTATTAACTAAGAGCTTGAGATTGCAAGAGAACTCTATTAAATTTTGCCTTCGCTTCAAACTTTGTAAATATGAAATTGTTTCATAAGTAAAGAGAAAACAGTATTAATGGCTTAGCAAAATACGTTTCTAATGCAATGATGGATCATATTAATTATTTTCCTGAGTAGTAAATTAGTTCTTAGATTACTGGTCTTAGTTTCTCCATATTAGTCTTTGAAGATTAGGGTCTCGCCAACTAAATTACTTTGTTCGATCATTACAGGTAATGAACTTCTTAGTAAGGTACCTCGATAAATTATCTCCGTTAAAATCATTATTAATTACAAACTATACGACTGTGTTTATCTTTGAGATCATTTATATTAACTAATTACGGCCAACACATAATTACGCTTTCAGTTGGATTGAGTGAAAGTCAAATATTTGAGAGAATGTTAAATATTTAAAAGTTAAGAACAATAATAATAAAATTAAACACTTAGCAACGGCCGTATCAAATTAGTGTTGTTTGCTATCTTGTTTTTTTTTTATAATGATAAATATCAGCGTACAATACACAAATTATTTGAGTTACAACGGCTTACAAAAATATACTTTACTCCTTTAACATAAAGATCTTAACAATGATAACGTATCATCGTTATTGTGCTGTCGACTGTACCTCGGGAAACGGGCGTGACTGTAATATACGCGTTATGTTTGATAAATATCAGTTCGTTTTCCGTACTTTTAAAACATTCTCATTAAATTATCATTTAGTTAATCTAATGACATGTTTTAGCAAAAATGTTTCGTGTATAATTGATAATTACTTGACTTCCCGATAAGAGGAGTCACTGACATTTTGTTGATTAAATACTCTTAATACTTAGAAAGTTGTTTTCTGAGAAAACATGAAGAACCTTACAGAACAATCCAATTTAATAATCATCATAAGTTTAATAATGTCTTCAGTCTTAAAGATAATCTGATATTAAACTCGAGGTGACCACCAAGTTTCTACTTCGACCGTATTTGGTATTCAACGGATGTAACAACTCCGAAATCCACGGCCACTAGGGTAAAACAATAACTGTAAATTACACTGGAAACTCATTAAAAGCCCGAGAGAGGAAGGGTACTTCAACATGTTTTATACGATCGAACTTTAATTGGTTGGACCCGGGTTCACTTGATATTTGTTGACTAAACTCAAATTGGTTTGGATTCTCAGTATCATACCGACTACATTTCTTAACGGGTTTTGAAAGTTTACACCTTTGTGCCGTTACATAACATAAAAAAGCTGTTTGTTTTCGTATCGCCGTTCTTTAAACTGTTCGTACTGATTTTATCAACGACTCACTTCGCAGGTATAGATTAAAATAAAAAGCATTATGTTTTTATTGGTCGTCGCATTATCCGAGCACGTATGCGGAATATGAACAATCACGGCAGGTATGATTCCGTGAAAATGATTCCACATTTATATTCAAGTTGACTCCGGCAAAGGTCGAACCGGTCGTTTACAGAGAAGGGAAACCATCAATCAACATTTAGTTGATACGACCACTTGAAATACGATTACTTGTACATCGAAGTTGGCGTATTTCCAATTCCACTTCAGATAGCTATTTACAACCATAGAGTTCACGCACTCGCTATAAACGTGTAATAATTGTTACGAAAACTCAAAGGATCGTAACTAAACTAAAATTAGAATGGGTATATGTCGAGATGTCGCAATAAGAAAGCATCTACGTAATAAACCGAAGGAATTATAGCAGAGTATGAAGTTATTTGAAGTAGAGAAAGTGATTTAAAACACACTTAACAATAGGCTATTAATGTAAACAACTTGATTGAAAATTGTATTGTATAAGAAAGACGATAAGTAGGTGTAACTCCGCACTCTTGAACTGTGAGTCATCGCGTTTATCGTTTGTTTTCCTTCACGTTACGATGCTCTGAAATTGGGAAATATAATTTATGGTCTTTCGTTTTATGGATAACGACTGGCCGTTTCAGAACGATGGATTCGTGACGATTATGATGACGTAAGCGTTCTTATCAAAACAAATAAATATCTACATAGAAAGAACACTCTACAATTACGTGTTAATAAAAAGTTAAAAGATTATTTACAATCTCTTGCTATCAATAACATCAATGAAGATAATAAAGTAGGTACAACTTGTTTTTTTGCAAGTTGAATATTTGCAAAATAAGCGTAAATTGTAAAGTCTTAATGCCCTTGAAATAGCGACCATATTCTGTTTTGTTGGAGCGACGCCAACCAATTCGCGATACCGCATTAATTTGCTTACTTAACACACAGTTTTATCGTTTTCAGCGTCGGATTGTGACATTGCATATTGTGAGAAAATGTTAATATTAGCAATAACAAATATGTCGTCTGTAAATGTTTTAGACAAACAGGTTTACTACAATACCGTTTCAGAAAGCTACATGGAAATAACAATTCGTTTAAAATAATTGCTTCGTTCATGGTCTTGGTCTTAGTGGCTGTAATAAAATTGTCTCCACCTCGGCGTTTCCTCATCCGTGAGGGTCATGACCTCTTACGTCGCCTGTTTATGTATTTCATCTCCATTTTATTCGCCGAACAAATTACTAAAATTTTCCCAACGTTCAAAGTCAAATTATACTCATTGAAGATTTGCGAGAGCGTCGCGAACGTCGGCAGTCATAAACATTGTCCTCTGCTCATTGTTTCCAATAAAAAATATGATAAATGGCATCCATTACGGTGGGCACGTTTGGCGTGCCGCCACGGTCGTCAGCCTCGCCTTGACCAAGATCGAGACGTGATCCGAGATGTCCGCTCCACTGTATGCGCATATTGATTACCAGATTATCGAGTTCCTTTGCATAATTCGCCAGATACATATTAATACGACTGTTTAAAAATACGTAGGAGTTCATTGAATTTATTAGCTGGGTATAGAAATAAAGTTATTTGAAGTTTGTAACCAGAAACATAGTTGAAAAGAGTTTGGTGTAAATAGTTGTTAATTGGCATAGTTCTAAGAAACGGAACTGTTATAGTTCACAAGTTTTAAAACGGTGAAGTATAAATGTTTTTAGCATTGTTTAAGGTTCCTAGTCACGAAGGAGAGCGGCATAATGGATCAAATAAACGGCACGTGGGCGCAACTCTACATTTTATTCAATTCTTGTTGGCCGTTCTGACTCTAACCCTTTAACAACGTGTGACAAAACATTAAATACTATAATATTGTAAGCATATTATTGAGCTCTAAAATACAATACGATGCGAATATTGAAGCATATATCTTCAAAAATATTTATCACGCTCTTAAATAAACGTTCTTGAAACTGCAATTTCTGGAAAGTACAATCAATTTTATTAAAAGACAAACCAAAATAATAGCGTTTCTGATAACAGCGTAATGAAAATAAACTGTAGTTGTGACCTAGTTCATAATCATACGCCAGTTTGTTTAAAATGATAACAGACGTCTTATCGCTTCCAATGATAAACTTAATAATGAGGATTTATGTTATCAAACTCTTTAGAGATAGCACAAGTATGTAAAAACACGTTGAGTGAACGATATCATTAGACAAAGTCCATTATCTATAATTAATTAAATATCAAGTCACATGATTTACAAAATACAAATATACGTTGCCTGGTAAGATAATTGCCTCGGTGTCAATAATAAAAAGCTTATGCGATTGTTATAAATATACGTGAACAATATAATGAATAACTTACAGCAAAATATGTATAAATAGGGAAAATGAATGCGTACATTTGCGCAGTAGATAAACTATTTAATATTCAGGGAATACGAGACAAACATGCTACGTCAGCTGTTTATTTTCCTGTAGTCGTAAGAATTGGCTGGGAACTATTGAACGGCACGGTGTTTATAGATGAAAGGTGACCGGCTGTTTCTATTGTGTATTGTTATGATTTCAAACCGAATGCATTAGCTCTACACATGCCTCTTAACAGTACTAACAACACTTCTCCTTTTGTTTTCCACTTTATGTTTCCGTAAGAGAAATAAAACAAGCGGTATTGAGTTCTGGGAAAATTTCCAATGCAATCTGTTGTCGCGATAGCTTAAAGATTTCCAATATCAGTAGGTGCAATCAGGCGATCGCGATGTGTGATTATCTATTAATAAATTTTGTTACTCGATACATTAGGTAATAAATGTTTATTAGGACTGATTCACGAGAACCTTTGATGTAAAAGACCGTTTAATTAAATTTATTATTAGAATTCTCGTTAGGTAGAATTCTTTTATGTTCACATAATAAGCTAAAAACCGTTATCACGAATATCATAAAATTAATCTTGAGCCGTTTGCAAGGTGTGTCAATGACATCATTCAAGATCCATTCAAATGATATATAATGAGATTTTGTTTTTTATTCCACAGTGATTTACAATGGAAACATTTCGAAGTCTGGCAAATGTTTTGGCATGGAGCCCGACAACACATGTGTATTATTGTGTATGTGTGTGTGTGTTGGTTAAGTGTGCGTCTGAAAATGCAGTTACTCTAAACGAAAACTGACACTGGCTGATTTATATCGCTGGACTCACGACAGTTGAGTGCATTATGAGCTGTTTTGATCAAACACTATTTGCCTGTGGGACCGAGCGCAGTCTGTGACTCATGCAAAAGGACATGATACACTGTGAATGAATAAGAATACCCTTGTAGGCAAGTTGGTACATGTAGCAACACTCAGCAACAGTATCGCTGTATAAATTAATGGATTGCATAAATTATTGGCTTCGATAATACTGGATAAACCCAACAAATGGAATGGCATAATAAAGAACCGAGCTCAGTAATAATTTAATGAATTGATTTAAATAGGAAACATGACTAAAGCAATACTATTTCAATTAACCTTTTATGTTTTTATAATCCATCACGATATATATTTAAAACACTTAAACTAAGAAAAAAAGTCAGAATGTTTTTTTAAATGTTAGCTATTTCTTTTATATTGCCACAGTAAGACGTCAAAGGAATTTAAGGAAACTTTACAATTATTTCTTGGAATAAAAGGGCATAGGTATAACTTAGGTCATCCTTAGGATAGCCGCGGTCACTGCGTCAGCGTCATTGACGTCAAAGTGATGTTTATTTTAGTTAATATAGTTAGCGAGCGTGTCTCTCGCCAATTCTGCATTGTACCAACTATGACAGATTGTTGGCTTCGTTTTATCGAGAAAAAAATATAACAAACGGATAAGTTCTGAGAAAAACATACATAGTGTTTTACCAGAATATTTCCTTGAAATCTAGAATGATAATAAAATCAGTCTGCGCTCGTAAATCTTCGTTATTTGAATCTGGAATCTTTAAAAACCTCTGACAGAACTCGAAAGAGGTTGATCGTATATAAGAAATGTAATCTGTATCTCGAAGTCGTTGTAAATTCAAATAAATTAGCGGAGTATTACTAACAATTCGGAAAGTCACGACCGTTTAGCTGGATGGCAAAGCAAACAGTAATCACGCTGGTAAACATCGCTTCACGTACAATGAACGAGGCTCATGGGAAATTAATTCTCCACGCGGCTTCCATGGTGTGACGACCTCGGCACCAAACATTTAACACTAGGATTTAAGAACGTGAGTCAGCGTGCAAAAAAAAAATAAGGTGACAGAAGGAATATAATTTTTAAATATCGAACAAGTTTTTACGCGCGTAATTTAATTGTTGGTCCGTTTTATGTCAATATAATTGTAAAACATTACTGAGGTTTTCTTAAATGACTTTAAATTGCCCTTGAACATGAAGTTAAAGCTTAACTACGTAAGGACACAGGAATTCAATTAATATTCACTAAAAAGGTATCTTTGAGGGTATTTAATTTAACTTTTTAATCAATAACAATCGATTATTAACTCGATTGTACGAGTTAAACTGACATACTCACTCGTGGCAAAGAAAAATGTGTAATTACCTGTAACAAAAACAAATCGTAAATATACATTACATTATCTATTAAATAAGAAAACATGATTAGTGTCAAGGTTTTAATCTGAACAAACTCACGGCCTTGTTGACTTATGATAAGAGAACAATAGATAGTGTTTATATTTACTTTGATCTCAACAACACTTTTCATCTCTGTCATATTTTAGATAAAGAAAGAAATGGAATCGTAAATAATTATTATTTTTATCAGACGTCTGATTAAAATATCTACTGATTTTATCAAGATAATAACTTACTTATGTCAAATATTAATGCTACGTAGTTATACACAAAATAGTTTTACATTTGGTATTTTTTTTAACTCCATTTTTCAAGAGCAGATTAAAACAGTTTCTGACGTTTTTTGGATAATTTTAATAATCTTATCTACTCGTGTACAAATAAATATTTTTTTAAAGGTGAGAAATAAATAATTGCGTGATATTTTAAAAATCTAGCACCTACAGACATGAAGATCATATTTTTATTACGTATTAATAAAAGCAAAACAATAAAAACGCAGGCTTCATCAAAATAGTAAGTATAGTATTACGGCTGTGAATTACAATAGTTGTTAGCAGAATTTAATATATGTAGGTACATGTAACATAAATTGTATCAAACAACATTCCCGTTTCGATAACCTCGCTCGATAACACCAAGTTCCCGGTTTTCAATTAATTTAATTATCGTATCGTATTAAAAGTAATGTTGCTGAGCTAATATGAGCGTTCGATTAATGTTAAGTCGCACTTACACGAGTTCTTACTACATTAAGACCTCTTTCGAAATTCCAGAAAATTAACTCGTCATTTACTTTTAATACAACCTTTTTTAACAGCTGTCAACGGTCAAAACATGAGTAAGTTTAAGTAGCGAGATCAGATGATAATCTTTCTGGTTTTTGTTGGATCTGCCTGTTGTTCTAAAGGTCAAACGTACCCGTGTTACCTGGGGTAACAATATAAAGGGACTGACTGACCTTCAGACAAAAAATAAACGGCCCGTTTTGTCTGTTATTTTAAGTGGTGTTTACCTACTAGGGAATGAAGAGATAAGAATTAAATCAGAGTCTAGAGTTAGTTCTTATAAATAAGCAAGTAAGCTTATTTGAAACATTTATTCTGGGGATTAAACCGACCGATCAAAACTGGATAAAGGTAGCTGCATAAAATTCATAAATCACACTTTTCGTTCTATTTTTGTATGCCAAAATGGCAAGGAGCAGTGACACAATATATCAATGAATTAACTTTCGCTAATTTGAATTTTAATAGGTCTATAAATCGTGTCTGACGTCGGCGGTTAATGAGACCGGCACTCCTCCGGGTCACTCCACCCAACGGTCCATTGCGCTAATTAATTGCCTGTTAAACTGCAGTTCCTTGTATGTTAATTCTCGATAGTGTGGCTTGTGGAGTGTCTGACTCGCTGACTCGCGTCCATTCAAACCGGATTACTTTATAATTGACTTTATAGTCATGGTATCGTTATAAAACTGTAATGTTTAGGTTAGGCACGAGAAGTTTCACCAGTTTAATTGGTTTATGCTTTTATAACGACTTAGTGTACCAGATTTATACCGTTGTTTCCTTACAATCGTGATTTACAGTGACGGATTAATGATTACGGTTATCAACTATACGTAAGCGTCAGGCTTAGCAACAACGCTCAAAGTCAACGGAAATAACGTTGTTGATGCTTGAGTTAATAACAAAAACGTTTGTATTTCCGACGCGTCGTGTGCATGTGTGCATGATTGCATCATAGAAAGTGAGTGCGGAACACCATGCTTTCTACATAGAAGGCATTCTCTTAGTAACGGTACAGTGGGCCATCTATCATATTCAATTGCGTGTCCGCTGACAGTGGCTGCTATAACCACTTAAATGTAACTCTCGTCATGCGCCTTGATGAGGATGGATTTATTTGTCGCCGAGGCCCATTTAGCTGCCGCTCGGTATCTTTACGACTATCATATTTTAAAAACAAAATGTCAGCCGCTTATCGCAAGTAAAATGTTTATTGCAATACTTTAATGTGTAAACATAAAAACGTAAGCTGACAGTTAGCGAAATGTTACACTATTTTTAAAATGTAACAATAACAAAGATATTCTGTAATACTCCGCGGGAAATACGATAGCTGTGTCATCATAAGGCTGACGGATATAAAATGATAAACTATAATTATGTGTTGTCATAGGAAGTGGCAATAAAAAATCGTCGCTCACTATCGTAGTGTTGCGACAAAGGGATACTTACTTATTATCGTACGTGCGATAAAGGCGATAAGCGTCCTTTATCGTACACTTATAAAACTGATAAGAATAACAATCTAGCGAATTCTAGTGGTAGATAGCAAAACGCGCGAATGTTTACTTATGAACGATTCAAAGATAATTTTAGATAAGGTTTTCCGTTGATAATTTGTACAAAAACAACCTTGTTGAGAGTGACTCGACGGTAAAACAACAGCTCTTAATTATACCTATTTTGGAATTAACATTTATTTGTGGCTATCGTACGTGATAAATATTTATCATTAAAATTCGTGGATTAATTATTGTATCATTCTAAATACGAGTTGTTTTATCTGATATCGATAAATATTTTCACGATATTAATAAGAGTTTTTCAGCAATGAACGGTTGAGTGCGTATCAAAGTTTGTAAATGATGAATAGAGAATAATGTACTGAGAGCAACTACTGCCGATCCTTTTCAAATCAGCCCCATACTTTACAACACGAGGGGATATATCTATGGGCTGTCTAACGTAAGGTCTAACGTACCGATGTAGCTCTATAGAATTTAATCAAAGGCATTTACTATGGAAAATGAGATCACATACGTGAGCGCTTTTTATCCTTCAAATATTCAATAAAATACCTGGTCTTCTAGTGGCAAAAGGACATAAAAGATTGCTAATAGAAGAGAGAATACATTGTTTTTAAATACCCTCTGTAAACGCCCAAACCTGGTTTTATGAAGGGACTATAAAGAATTGGAATGTATTTGATTAAATCCAGTCGCCTTTCATTGCTTTTTTATTTAGCAATATATCGTTCAAGGTTAAATGAAATATTGTTCAGGCAGGTGTGGAACATAATGGAATGAATAACTTGTGCATCTGCGCCAAACAATAGTTCACCTCCATTAAGCTTTAAAGGACGTTGTTGTGTTGTGGTCAGCTGTTCATTTTTGACAACTTTTTTGGGTAAAATAGTTTCATTGTTTTTTTTCGTCTCATGATTATTTACACAATATTATAAGAGACCTTTAAGCGGAAAATGTCAAAAAAAGGTTTTTTTAAAGAACTTCATACACAAGTACTTATAAAAATCTTCTTAAAACATATTATAATTTAACAAGCTAGGCACCTGACTAACCAAACATCCATTAAGGAAAACATGACAAGCTATAATTAGCACGAAACAAACAATCTACAACATTCCAAAAACAATTATAATAAACCAAACGGTATGGGGTCCACAACTCGACACAGCTGTAGAGTATCGAATGTCAAAATTCGTGATAATGCAAAGGTCACGTGGTAAGTCAAAACATAATAAGAGTTATCTTACAGCGAGCTCGTTTACTAGAAGTCGGCCATCTGATCTGACACAAGTGAGGGCACGACCCCGGCATGCCGCAGTAATGGGACCAAACACTACAGATCAGGTTTCTAAATAAACAATGACGTCTTAAAGCAACGAGAAAGTCCTTTGCTTAATGACTTTGTGTAGTATTGAGTTTCGAATGAATAATGCTAAATATTTTTAAACGTTAAGTATAACTCAACTACACTGAGTGGTAAATAATAAAAAAAGATGGCAGGATGCGCTCGATTCCTTCTGGAAGGTATGTATTTTTACCATCAGTAGGACGATAGCGGCTAGTTATAGTAAAAAAAAACAACACTAAAGTTTTTGTCAGATTTCAAACAGGTTTAAAATGAATAAACAACAAAGCGTCAAGTAGAGGTCACATCTCATACCTGACGTTAATAATCTTTTATAAAAACAAGAAATATTTACATAATGTAAACATAACACAATACATGTGTTTAACATATTAATTAGAATCGTTATTGTATAAACAAACATCGTATCTGACATAAGCTGAGGCGCTTTAATGAAAACAGAGCCACGCAAATACATAAATATTTTTATAACGTAATGTTATTGTAATTTAATTCAATAATTAATGACAGATGTTATATAACTTCTTATACAATCATTCATAGAAATATTCCCCGTAAAGTATAATAAAGAACCGCAAAAGACGAAGTTTTCCCCCATTATTAGAATCTGAGGAAAGAGCATTAAAAGTTCGGCATTTCTTTTGAGAAGTTTCGTTAAGTTGGCAGGAGCGGTTGCGGGCAATATCGAGCTAAACTGAGATTTATATCCGCTTACAACTTCTTTGACAACTGTCTGTAATGCTTCACTTGATTGAGGAAGTTTGTTATTTCTTAATTTGCTATCGGATTTTTCAATAACCTTATACTTTCGTGTTTATAACAGCGTGGTATTTAAAAACCTGTATCTGAATGACTTTTGATATTCATTCAGTCAACTTTGAGGCATTCATTAATGTGTTAATAAACTTCTTACGAAGCCTACTCAACAATCAACTGTAGGTGATATTAAATATTCTCATAACTTTGAAAGTTGTGAAATAAATTACAATGAATGTTTTAGTCTTGTAACAACGCAGACAAGTCAATGATTACATTAGCTACTTCAAATATAAACAGCTGTGAAAAACAATAAAAATGTACATTTGAATATTCAATATTGATGATAATATAATATAAGAAAACTTCCAAAACATGAATATACACAGCTGACTCTTATGATACCTACATTCTAAATTTAATATTAGTTCAGTTGTTCTTAAGGTTATATCAAAGTGACCCATACCAGGCAAGAATTAATAAAAACGGTGGAAACACAAAATTTCGTCAGTATTCTTTGTTTTTGCATGCTTAAAAATTTATTTTTAAATTCTAATTACTTGCTTGGTGCTTTAAGAACATAGCTAGTCAGGTAGAGATATTACTAATGCTTATCCGATACAAGTGTTCAAAATTCGATTACTTTACAACCTCTATCGTCAACCGCAAATTGTCCGACTTTTCTCGAACAAAATGTTATTGAAACTCGAATTAATTTTCAATTCATGATAAACATTATTTACCTTTTCTTTTGTGACATTAATAATATAAAGTCCATTATAAACTTGAGTCAGTCCAATTGAAGGACGCTGAAATTTTAATTATGACTGGCTTACGATTGTAATAACATTGGGACTTTGTGATTACTTCTTAAATTATTTTTATAATCTAATTTTCTACCCTGATTCTTGCTAAAAAGGTTCATTTTTGTACGTCGCTTCGCTATCACAAAGATGACCTTATACAGCTCTGTACTTACTAAGACGAAACAATCATATAATTCACGCATATGAACAAGAAATAACAACAAAGTTATCTGGAGTGATTAGTTTTATTGCTTTTGTTCTAGAAAACCTTTAAATAACAAATTCGCTATCTTACTAACTTGCTATCAACAAATTACCTACATACGGACTGTGTAACGATAATGTGTTAAATAAATTCATGACACGTAAACATGTCGCAAGCTGTGTAAATAAGCAGTAGATTAGTATTTAGCGACAACTCCGAAGTGAAAAGCGAACAGTTATGCTGGCGTGTCCCACGACATTGTGACCTGCCGTAACTATGTCACTCACATTCACAATACTGTTGTAAATCTGTCATACAATCACCATTTTCCATCCATTGTTGTCGAACATTTTAGCGAAACGAGGAATAACATATGGATCTCACAGTAAATCCCCATTCCGCAGCGCTCGAATTGTTTACATTTTTTCACGTACAAAAAAAAACAGGTCCACATAGACCCATATTTAAGCAGGAGAATGCCTCTTTCCAAAGAATTAAAGGGAGATTTTTTGCCGGCCGACAAAAAACTGCTCTCCGCCCGAAATGCTTTGTGAACTGTAATTATAAGTAAGAATAACTTTGGGAATATCTTTTGTTACAGAAGGGGAGTTTTTCTGTGCGGGTAACGACCGCGGCAGGTGGTAAATAAAATGGCGGCTGATAAATAAATTACGAGAAAAAAATGTGCAACAAAAACTGTAGAGCGAGGACGGGCGAGCCCGCCAATGTCAAATAAAGGTCGTCGGAACATCTTGACTTATCATATTTACGTAGTAGTTATGACTAGTACTTCGTACTCGATGAGTAATTAAGAGGAAAATAGCCTTGCAAACTTTATTCTCGATGACAATATATAATTATTTTAATTATTATAAACAAATTAATTACATGAAAAGATCAGCTGATGCCTTTGCAAACTTATTATAACCAAGTATTATACCGTCACCATGATGTTAATTAATGTCCAATCTTAGCAGATATCATTATCGGATTAGAAAACTGTTTATTTTTAAAGCAATTACACACTAATGACTGATAAAGTTCTAAAAAACACGTTATCTATGAAGACAATAAATAATTCCTTGGAATATATTACACATTTTAATTTACATATCTTATTCTTACTTAAATAAGTAGTTTCAAGATTACAATCACATGAATCATAAATTCAATTTCATGCGGCGTGTACCGGGGAACACGTATTCTACACGCGATAAAGTTTAAAGGCCCCGTCTTTGTATTCATCCGGTCGAGTCCATTAATATAATGAAGCCACAACGCCATCACATCACGTTCCTAGTACTGGCCACGTCCGCATGTGCTACAAAAGGAATGTTTACTATTATTATTACGATGGTAAAAAGCTGACACTATATTTTTTCCGCGGCATCCAGGTAGCGCAACAAAAACCGAGCGGGGAGAGACGGCCAAACCGGTCTAGTGAAAAAAAAACAACAGTCTATAAAGGCAGGGGCATAAATCATGCGGGCTCACGACCGAGACCGGTTCGATGCGTAGTCTCGCGCGTCTCGACTCGACACGGCTAATGAGCCTTCAATCAAGGTCGGACTATTCCGAAACGGCGACGTTGCCTCTAATTTATAACCCGATTGTACCATAATGTTGTTGAGTAACATGGAATTAAAATGGGTACTGATTAAATTACTTTTGGAGTACAAACAAGGCTATTAAATGTAAAGTAATCGTCGTAACAATTTAAATTTAAGTGGAATAGGTTATTATAAAAAGGTCGGATAAATAACAATGAATAGGTATAGATATTTCAATTATTTTTTAAGTTTGAATGCTGAAGGAGATAGTAATAAAAGCAACAATGAGCAGTAGCCATTGTATGAAGCTGAAAAACAAACATTTCTCATTAGGCGAGTAGCGCGAACAATCTATTGTTCTCCGAGAGGACATAACGGACCGTGTCGGATTTACGTCAACTGCGCCGAACGACGACCTCTGGAATGCCAATACTAATAACAATGGTCCCTTTCGATAAGAATAGTTATTTTAATGATAAAATTACTTTTATTTTCAGAAAGATACTGTCGTTACACTTTTAATCTACAGCAAGTTCTACCCAATAATTTAAATAATTATGATCGAGTAATAAAAACACCAAACAACTCAATAAAAATAGACAAAAAATCTAACACATAGTAGAAGAAAAATTAATGAGATACTACGTTATGTAATAATCTATCTGCCTACGGGCAGAACATTAACAACGAGTGGAGTGGAACCGCGGCTGGGTCAACGGCCGACAGACCTCGGACCAATTCGCGACATGAGATTGAATAATAAGTTGATTGCGAGGCCCAAGGCCGGCAGCCATTGCTGCGCGTGTCGTGTCCGCCATTTTGCGCATCGTGCACCCTTCGGATATTTTCATGTAATCATCTTCCATGTGACCTAATTTTCCCCATCGTACCCGACTGTCCCGCGAGCCCCGACCTCTATTTATTCATTTCACGTGTGAATCAAAAAATATTCCATTGCATAAATTAGAATTACAAATTGGCTTTGATGAGTTAGATGATTATTTATGCATGCAAAAATTTAAAATATAGATTGAAATGTGTTGGTTTAGTTTTGAAACAAAATATTAGACTCGTTTTTGTACATAAATGGAATGAGTAACAAGCTGACGTTTTCTATCCTAAAATGGTTATTCAGACTGTTAATGTTCAAATTATACAAATATGTTGTGAAACAGGCGATGGAATTATTGAGAATAAATATAATTACTTAATGATATAAGGTATGAATACCAACACATGTCTATAAATACTGTCATGACGATTCTGTTATGATAATTAATTTAAGGCGTGGTAATATAGCCTGTTTCCTCGCATAAACATCATAATATTAATAGTAAATGAACGTAGTCTCTGTATGAACATAAAAACTGCATGTCAGACATTAATAATTGCTGTGGTATTATTATAATTGGTGCTATTAAACTATACCAGTTTGATGTTGAAACGAGTTGCTCAGCGCCAAACGGAAAGGAACTCTCCATCACGTGATTCACGTGGGTTTTTATAATACCCAAAGATTGTTTTGATAAATCGATTAGTATAATATAAAGAATACGCTATAATCATGTTCAATAAAAGGGTATGCTTAAAAATAAATAAAAGTTCGAATCAAGGTCAAACTGTTGACTTTCAAAACTTATTTTTAAAAAGGATACGTAGTAATTTTGGATATAAAATGAGATGTATTTCAGAAAGGTCCGCTACTAAAACATTAACAGATAAATTTATTCGGTAGGAGTATAAAAAAGGGTGTAAATCGTTTTTATAGTAATGTTGGTAGCCAAAACGTGTCAGGTAGAGTCGTACTGACGGGCTCACAAGTTGTAGTCAAAATACACTGTTAAATTGTTATTGATGAGTGTCTATCAACCAACTCCACTTCAGGCTATTGTCCCCTTTTAACATAACAGTAATTTTAACGAAGTATCTGAAGAAACATTATTTCATTGTGTCCAATAAAGAATTCCTAACTTATGACTCTACGAAACGAACCGTTATTTTGTGTAAATGTGCTTAGAGCTGTATTCATTTACCTTCAGCTCTTGAGTTATTTCAAATACGCGCTGTATTCAAATAATAACAGAAATATCCATCGATTATCACTTAGCAACAACTCTTTACTACAGTACCAATTCAACAAATATAATTAATCACGCTTTGCTGACAATGCTGATGATTAACTTCTATTGTACACGATTTGTTAGTTTTTCCTATTAATGTCCTTCACATAGTTGCCTGCGACACAGATCTGTATTTATAAACTGCTGCAAAAAAGGCCGTGAGCGTCAATCAACACAACACAACGATCAATTTAATGCGCCCGCGCCACGCCGCCACGCCGCGCGCCGTCAGCTGACGTAATTCCCACAGCCGCCATCTTGCGAACTATTATTATTGTATTCTTAATTTAATCTTAATATAAATAACATCCGAGTGTGGTAACGATAATTTGCTATTTGATTTATTTATATTGCCTTTATATCTACCGTTGTTTTTATAAGCTTTGAAACGTTCTTCGTCAGAAGTGATTTGTGGACCTCTGCTTATTGCGATATAAATTGTTTTTGCTTCTTCTTCTCATTAGAATCATTAGGTAGTAAATACGATTAGCATAAATGGCTGTAGAGAATGTATAAAAAACATTTACTTAAGAATAAAACCTGCTCCACAAACACGTCGTTTTAAAATGTAAAATGTAGAGTAATGCTGTTTAAACTAACTTACAGACTTTTATTTTCAACCTTAACCTTTTTTTAGTCTAATTATGTAAGACTGTATTTCAATCCAATTAACGGTCCATTCGACTCGATAGACATTTAAAATAAAAATACAACCTCACAAACCTTTAATGTAAAAGCGACCGCGTCGGAACAGGTTCTACGAAAAGGCTGGTGATAAATTCTTCTAGGAAACGATTACGATTCGACAGCAAAATTCCCTTTAAGGGCACCATGAATCTTCCCGTTTACGGCGATTAGAGGGAGACGAATGTATGTGAGAGATTATCCAGATAGAACCTGCATGCCTCGCCCTACTCGTATTTATGGAGCTGGTTTCAAAACCAGTTCATACTGGATATGCGTTCATCGGAGGGCAAATAAAAGTCATAACGGAGCGAGAGTAGCCACCGGCAGCGTGATAATTGTGTAAGGAATGCATTTGCGTCGACGTGTGAAATACACGACCTCCGTGGTCTTGACGTGTGATTTGAATTGTGTAGACACAACGCATTTCGGTGTTCAATACGATCGTGTTCTGATTTCACTTGTTAAAACTCGCGCGGAATGAGGCTGATCGCCTTGACTCTACATAACATTTACGACCTTATTAGGGTCTCTTTCACAACGCTCCGATTAAGGCTAAATGATCGATAGAATAGTAAAAGCGAATTTTGAAGGCAATTAAGTTTTAACTCCACAGATAGTTATTCAACGTTCGATACTAGATGAACAATTGACATTTGTGTTTTATAAATTCAACTGTTAAATTGAATGCTGTTTATATTTCAATTGCAAAATGAATAAGAATAATTATATTCACGTTGGTATTGTGAATAGACATTTAAGATACCTTTGTTTCCATTCAAAGCATGTTCAAACGAGGCCAGATACCCGGCCTGAATAAACATATAAATCGCGCTGTTTCTGTCCGTTCAATAAATTTCTAAAGAGGACAAAATAAAGGCAGATACATAACAGTGGCTATTACCAGTCTGGTCTCTCTCGACCGAGGCTATTTAGATACGAAAATACAAACCCAGAAAGTAAGTTAACCACCTAAATATCCATATTTAAATATAGTGATGGTAACACAATAGCTTCGTGGTCTGACCTGAAATCCGATTACGTATTAATCCGTTGTCTGAATAAAAATTATGTACTTTTCCGATAGAATGATTTGGTTTTACAATGGTTCAGCTATTTAAATGCGACAAAAAATGTTAAGCCATGAATTAATGATTTCTTAGTCCGTTATTTTTAAGATACAGATGAGGTGATCGAGATTGCGTTCACGAAGTGCGAGAGAGATAGAAGATATTCAGTAGTTCAAGTAACGGTGAATCGGGGTGAAAGTACACATAATAACGTAACGCGCGCCAACTGAACAGAATAAAGGACTGTCTCTTCCAGTCCACGCTTTGAACATTAAACTTAATATTGAAACATTTTTAGCATTGGAAATAAAGCTTTATTAACTTTTATACATTTGGAATTCATTGTATGTATATATCATGATGAATCAGAAGTAATATTATTAACATTTGAAATAATACAATAAGGACATTTCGCAGTCCGAACACGGGCAGACGAAAATATGCAAATGGTTGTTTGTCCCGCACACGGCACAGAGGACGGAAACGGTACTGCCGGAGTGCCGGCCATTTGCGATTCCACGCCGATATTGTTAACGCTCAGACGTCACTCTGAATAAATAAATGGAATAGATTCTGTGTAGAGGATTCGCGTCGCGTTCACGGCCGCGTTCCCAGCCGGCCATTGTTCTTTACGTAACGCCAACGTGACGCAGCCGCAACGATTTATTATGCTTACGCAGGTGCCGAGCTCCTCAGCGTGTCGATTTCCACCGACTATTGTTCTTGTAATCGCGCTAATCTGCATATAAACACGGATATTATAAGACTGTTTCTAATAATGTAGCCATACAAGAATTATAATTAGCTCGTTCAACATAAATACATATTAATTAGTGATCGCGGCGAGTGAAGATCATCGCGTGATGTAATATTAAACGATATTAAATATTCATTATGATTGTTTGTCAATTGGCGTATTACATTAATGGCGTGCCGTCACTATCACGTTTAAACACGACCTCGATGCAATAAAAATTAAATGAGCTCCGAAAGCCGGCTCGAGCGTGCCCTCATAAATCTTCCATAACGGTCGACCCGACATAAAAAGGGCATTCGGCTGTCTGTGGAGGGATCGGAAAATATACTAACCATTATTTTTTACACTATCGTTGCGATCAAACCCTACTTTTTGCATTGAAAAAACTCATTAAATACAAGTTCTTTCAACGTATGCGGTTACATCACAATATAAAAAGTTCTTTTGTAGTTATTGTGTAATATTTTTTGCAGAAACACTTCTGTTTATTGTTCAAGTATCACTTGAAACGGTGTGGCGATACAAGTGGCGACATCTATTATCACGTAACCAAATTAAATTTGAGCAATTGACACACGCGATATTATACAGTAAAAACATCAATAAACTACACTCATTTGTTTTGGTAAGGCGCCAAGGGGAGGCAGTACTAGAATAAATATTAAACAAGATATTTTGATGTGTATTCAGGCCGTTGAGGGTAAATAAAGTATTAAGTATTTATTTACCTCAGACAGCCTAAAATGACTGCGGTTAAATGAGAACAAAACCTTTTCAAAATAAGAGTTTTCTTTGAAACTTATCTTATTCATAATTTGAATATATTTTTTGTCAATTCTTATTTTACCTTTTTCGTCAAACTTGCTTAGCATCAAGAAATAATATACGTAAAGCTGTTAATCCTCAGACGCTTTTCTTCTAATTAAGTAGATGTTGATTCACGTGCACGCTCGCGTGGCGTCGTGTCACTGACCTTCGCGCAATTGTGGGCCGGATACGGCTGTCATGCGTTTGTGCACTTCATCATGGTGCCTGTTTTATATCAAAACAAAACATAGAATACACGATGAACATAGATGTGACTCATTACTCCGACGTTAATTAAGGCAGTCGCGTTTGTATTTGCTTCTTAGTTTCTTAGGTTTTCTGTCAATTGATTAAGCAAATTTTGTTTGGTTGGTGAAAAAACTTGTCATGACCTGTTTACCATTTGAAACCGTTATCTGAATAATGCTAAGTAAGCTGCAAAAAAAGAAGCTATAACTTTCTTTGCCATTAGCTAAATTGCACCCCCGTCCCGTGCTGCAAATGACATAATTTCGCACCGATTGTCTCAAACTCCATGTCATTACCAGGTGAGGGTTATTACGGAGCAAAGATTGGGGTGACAGTGCATTCCTGCACGAATTCTAACGCCACCCCACAAAACGTGCGCTAGACGTGTCACAATTTCCATGTTCGCCCCTATTCGTCCACCCCCGCCCGCACCAACCCCTCTTTTCCACCCGCCAGAGGGTTCGTCGCGTGCCTCAGCCAGTTTCGACGGCATGCAAATTTAATATTGTTATTTTTATTCCAACTTTACAAGGGCAGTGGGGGAAGCAAAGTATGATAAAGGGGCATAATGTGTATTAACGTACGCCCGGTTTCCTAAACTCGTATAATATTCACATGTAAAGGGGCTGCCTTGAGGATGTTTTATTATTGACTACATCATTTTGCACTTAAGTGTGATAACGTCTGCGTACTCGTACAGTGGATTGCATAATCATAACTTACGGTTAAAACAAGTTTTTGGGTCGCGAATCGCATATCTTAATCTCGAGACTGCATACTGAGAAAGGAAAGAAGATTGTTTTGTTTTTTTTTATGTTTAGTGTAAATGGTTTCTTTGTGAGTTACGTTTAGAGCTTAGATTCGTGTATGAAAGTATAGCGTAGATAAACCGCAGTCCCGGCGTACTCGGGCGCATTTAAAGGTAAATATGTAAAGTTATGCAAACTGCACGAGGCAGCGGGCGTACACGCAAAATTTGCGATGCTCCGCCGTCGGAATGCAGATTGCTTCGTTACCGAATATCAAGATAGAATAAATCTGTCAATGAGATAAAATTTTGCTTCAATGGAGCTATCACGTTCGTTGCAATTTTAAATTTACGAACTTTGAATTAGAAACGTAGACAACATAAATTCACATTTAATATCAAAATATTCTGTCATGATGAATCAGATAATTTTAAATATTTTTAACTCCTAAATTTTAATTCTATTCATGGCTTTCTATAAAATTAGCATAAATATGTTAATTTACAAAAGAAGAGCTTGTATAGACGGATAGAAATGTGCAAATTAGTGTGACGTGACATGCTTGTCAAACATCATTATGTAACGAAGGAGTCGCGGCTAACAGACGTGACATGACATTAGAGGTTAATGTGCATTATTAATCTGTACATTGAGTTATCGCTGACAAATATCTAAGACAAGCTACAATCAGTTTTACTAGAGAACATTTATCGATCGCTATCTCAAAACAAGAATTTACTCCTGTTACCAGCTCAATTTTTATAGACATGTTGATATTAAATAACAGTAAAACATTTCCGTTGTAATTTAAAACCTGATTAATAAGCGGCTGGCCGAACGTCAATTAACAACATAAACATCAAAACTATGCGTTCAATACGATAATTGAGTATAGATTTAAAATGGGAACGTCATGAGGACGACACGGCTGCGGCACGGCGAAACCAATTAAAATCAAATTGTTAGGTGAACAAACAGGCGCCGGCACCGCGGAAGCTTATCCAATATCCGAATTCCGTTAACTGACACAAAGGACTGTCGCTTCCACGTCGCTTTGTGAATACACAACACCGCATATGTATTTGAAGAGGTACTCAGTTGATAGCTGCCAGACGCTCCCCTATAGCAATGCCTACATACCAATTGCTGATTTGGATAATCAATTATGTTCCAATAAAACATTGTACATTCCAATTTATGTTCATTGCACAAAACATTGTTCTATCTATTGTACAGTATAATTTAATGTTTGTTAATTAAGTTTTCGTCGAATCTGCAGCTAACATTTCGACAGATTAACAAAACAACGAATTTGAAACAAAGGATTGTATTCGAGCGTTTTAGTTTCGGGATAGCATTTCGGACAAGCTTATAAACATTTTTTATTCTGTTTTATGTAGAGTTGCAACATTTTTATTTTTTCGGCTGAATTTTATAACCATGAATATTTTAATATTTTGACCATCATTGTACAAATATGTAAACGGTAAACATTCGAAACCATATATGGAAGGGAACGTGTTTTCAGCAAACTTGTTCAAGGTTTTATTTAGTAGTAGAGGATTATCAATTATGTAAAACGGTATTGTTTACTGAACGGTACCGAGTACCAACAAAAGTTGTTACCAACCTTGGAAACTTAGCTAGTTCCACATTCAAAAGTTGGTCCCACGCTAGCCGATGGCGCAGGTCGCGAACGTTGAACGAAAGTGACCGAACTTGGAACGATGAACAACAATGCGAACAAAGTTCCAACGATCCGAGCAATATTTGTTCCGAGCCCACGCTTGTTCACAACTTCGTAGTTCCAAGCCAATATAAAGTTAGCTGCCGTTTGAATACATACATATAAATACACTGGCCCCTGGGCAGAACTTGCCAACTCGCTAACTACACAATAACTTTCTCATGGCTGTTTATGTTACGTAAATGCATCACTAAATGTAAAGTCAACATTAATAAACAATAAAAGAGCACATTAATTATTAGAAGAACAAGTAGAATAAAAAAAATTGAGTTAAAAACGCAAACATATTTTAGTATCATGGTTCATAAAAGCCGAGCAAAATTTTGAAATTTGAATACACGCTAAAACGCTGCAGTTTCAATGCCTTTTCATGTAAAATACCTCGGTTCACTGCACAAAAATGCTGTGTGAATTATTTACGAAATAATTTAAATGGCTGTTACGTAATAGGAATTCATTTGAATCTACAGTGAAACATAATTGGATTCTAGATCTAGTAATAACATTGTTCATGTTCCATTACTAGTTCCACGTAACACATACTAGGGGATTACTTCAAGTAGTTAATAACAACAAACTGTGCTCACTAATCCGTTGAACATGCATCGTGATTAACACACCCTACACATGATCATAACAACTGTGTAGCTAACTGTATTATCTATCCCACCAAAAACATTAAATGTAAAAAAATGCCAAGTCTCTCGATGCAGTCTTTCCATCGTAAAAAGTTTTGAGATCTCATAGAAGCCAAGTCCTATTCAAAATATTTTGTAGTTATAAATCAACATTTAGTAATTGTATCAATAGTTTTCTTTATATTATAATTATAGTGACTTGGCAATGAGCACAAGAAGAAACAAATAAAACGGCATATTTGTAGGAGTTGAAAGTTACACACACCGCATGCGTAAACATTAATATCACAAAATTAATTTTCTTTTGGTTTATCCGTGTCGTCCCAACCGAATTTCGGCAACGGCAGTCAGTCTTAGTGTACTCTCGATTCATTTACTTTCATAAAGCGATGGCCCGTAAGGTATTCTTAATTATTGTATTGGAGCATGTAGTCGGTAGTGACCATCATGATTCACACATAACAAATAATCTGATCACTGGTCTCGTCAGTAACATTTGCACATAATTCCAGGCATCAAGCAGCTTTTAATTTGTGCTCATTGCCAAGTCACTATAATTATAATATAAAGAAAACTATTGATACAATTACTAAATGTTGATTTATAACTACAAAATATTTTGAATAGGACTTGGCTTCTATGAGATCTCAAAACTTTTTACGATGGAAAGACTGCATCGAGAGACTTGGCATTTTTTTACATTTAATGTTTTTGGTGGGATCTCATTTATTTTTTGTAAGTGTATTTCTTTCTTTTTTTTTAGGTGTCATAATTTCTAGGACTTCAGCTACTGCTTTGCTTAGAACCCATTCTCTATCTCTATTTCTTTTGTTTCTTCTCTGAGACTTCGTTACTTCTAATGTAAACAAGCTTAAACTTATATATATATGCATATATATATCTACTAACTTACAAACTATAGCTAAACTAAACTAAATAACACGTAAAGTTCTCCGAATATCAATTATCACTACAATATTTTTTAGTTTCGAAATGGTTTTTCATAGACAGGTGGCGCTATCAAATGAAAATTATCGAATTATTCTGAAGTACTACTTAGACTGCGCTTTGTAACGAAACCATAGCGCGATTCAGACACGTACAACGCCATCTATCGAGCGCGCATACAATATTTATCGCAATACAATGGAGTTTTAGCTTTATTAATTTAATGAATTATGAATTTTATGTATTAATTTGTATTAATGATAGTCTGTGTATTACATTTATATTATTCTTTTCTATTCTATGTATGTATTCATCCAATTGAATAGGTACTTAAACAACGAACAAAGTTAACAATGCAGTCAAAATCCATACATAATGTTCTTGCCAAACCGCAAATATAAAATTGTTTTCTATGGCATATTATTTTTTAATGTTTTTATAATTTTTCCTTTATATGTGGCTAAGGACCTATCTTGGTGCAAAATTTGAAGTTTCTAAGTCTGCTAGAAGTACCTTAGATTTTTGATGATCTGTCAGTGAGTCAGTGAGTGACAAAATGGTGTAACTTTGATCGACCGTAACTCCTAAACCATTAATTCAATTGGCATGTAATTTCGAACTTAAGCTTGTTCTAATGCCTACTATTATTCCCCGAAAAGCTAAACTCCTAGCTTTGTCCACGTCGAAGATACAGGGGGGGCGAAACAGCCGCGAATCGCTTCGAGAAAAGATGGTACGGCCGTGCCCGTTTTGCTCGAGACTTGGCAGGGGCACTGCCGTGCCCTCAGATAGCATGGGCATAACAGATCGATGATGTATAAAAAGTTACACGTGGCCGTGGCTACCAGAGCTGTATTTGTATGTAAGGCTCTATTGCTACGCAGTTCCCTATGATTTATATGACACATGTACACATCACATGTGTCATCCCTCTGCCCCCCCTTGGCGACCATGCCGTGACGTCACGCTGTCACTCGCACCCATCGCACAAAATGAAAGCACGTTTTATCTCCCTTTATCGCGGACATATTATTTCACTCAAAGGATAACATCGTAACGGACAGACAAAGGGGAATTTCGCTTCCTATTTAATTTTCTTTTCAACTCTTTCCGTTTCGTACTGAATTGAAGTTAAACATTAAGATGCTACAAAGAGTAAACGGATTTTAAAAAACACTGAAAGTTTTAGAAAGTTAAAAAGGAACAAAAGATTCCTGAGCTCGAGTCAGGTTTTTTCTCGTTTAGATTAAGTGGATAGGTAATTAAACTGACAAAGGATAAAATCATTTATCTTTGCATTCTTGAAAAAGTTGCAGAAACAAAACAAAACAATTCTCTATTGAATCTCTTGATCAATTGGTGCTGTAATGAAATGGTTCACTAAGCACATATACATAGAATGTCCTTATTAAGGCGGTGCTTAGCAGGAGCAGACGTATAAATCGAGGGTTATTTCGTGGATTGGCCGTGTTCATTATGTTAATACCGCCGGCTTGCGGGTATTTAATACTCTACAATGGCGAGATCCGCTCTTACCTAGAAATACACTAAACCAGAGCTTAAATAGCTAGCGTTGGATACTAGAGATATCTACCCGTATTATCCGTAGAAATTCTACACATCTCGCAGTTTAATTTGTGCATTTACACGAAGCATTACCTACACATTCATATTAATAGCTAACTGGTTTAATGTCAACAAGAAACTAAGAAGCATATTTATTGAAATCCAAGATTACAATCTCAACATATTATACAAAAGAATCACAGTAACACTAACTAATTATCACTAAAGATGTGTTTTTAATAAACAAGAGACGAGACAAAACAAAGATGCCCAGTTCACACACTTCGTACGGAAACAAAAGATAATTGAATACAAACAATTCACACAGTCAAGAATTTCGCATTATAAAACAGTTCTTTGTCGGCGTGAACTCTTACCGAACACAAGAGAGATTAAGATACCCGATGCGACCCTAGCCAGTAATGTAGCAAGGACTTAGAAAGCCATATACGAAGGTAAATCATTCTATTGCAAATGGATGCCATCCATCTTGGGTGCAGTCAAAGGCGTAGCAGGATCATCCATTAGCGGAGAAGTATGGGGAAAATGTACATCCTATATTTATAACCGCACCATCACAGATTTATTTATTGTATTACTATTTTCATACGTTCTGTTTAAATCAGACAATAAATCGAAATGATTAATATGTAAACAATGTATTTCGTATAAAAAACGACTTGCAATAAACACATCGTTCATGCTTTTCATTTGCGATGAAAATACATTCGTTTTACGTTTCTGCTATTTTTACTGTATTTCAAGAAAATGTCTCGTATGCCGGAAATAACTCAAAGAGAAGGCGAACATTTTGGAGAAAAGGATATATAATGAGACATGTAATAAGATTTTATGAAATTGCTCCTTTAGAAGTATAAATAAACTTTATGCTGAAGAAATCTTATTCAATTTACTTTTAATACGTATTTGAAATCCGTACGTAGACAGTTCTCCAGTTAGCTGAGAAAGTACGAAACCCAGCTGTGAGAGAATATACTATTTAAGTTTAAGTAACCCGTTTATAGCCGTAGTCTGGCGAAGTGCCAACAAATGGAGTAAAAGCCGTAAAATTTGAGACACGCTTATCTATATATTCACAAGGATGTACCAAAAGACGTCCGTGGTACGACCCACAATTTATACTGACCCAAAAATTTATCTGTACTCATATTTCAAAGTCAACAGGGTAATTTTAGATATGCGTATTATACCGTAAGCTGCTTTACTTTGCGTGAAACAAAGGAAGATAAAACAACCGGTTCTACGGCAAGATTAAATGTTAAAACAACGTAGGTATATTAAGTTGCTGCGCTGCCAAAACGAAGCCTCTAATTTAGCAGTCTCTTTTGATTAGTTAAACGCACAATCATCTTTATATGCATCGTGAGGAGAAAACATCCAAAAAAACTCGGTCTAGCGAAAAAAAATGAAAGTTATGAAGCATATCTTTTTATTTTATTAAAGGTGCTTGTTTATATTATTACAATAAGCAAAACCTCTTTTAAATATTGCATTTAGATTAATAGGAGTAGTCGGTCGTACCTCTCTTTACACCTGAATGTTTTGAAATCTATCCTATTAAGTCGGGAGCCCGGGAATATCCCCGGGGAGCTTTTGTTACTATCCCTTTCGTATATTGCACGCTACGTCGATTGCGACATAGAATATGTTACTATTCCTCTTTGTGAAAATAAATTCAATCAATACTCGGCTAGAATATCAAGTTACCTACCGTTATATCTGGCTGGCTATATATCATGTCACGGTCATATGGACCGCTATCTTTACGAAATAGTACAGTATTTGACTATCAATAGAAGAAGTCCAGACTTTAAACGAATTTTGATTACCTAAGGCAATCAATCAAAAAACTTTCACTACAAAAACAGTTTTTATGTGACCATCGACAAAATCCACGTCTTTAAAAGTAATATATTCACAGCAATAATAGATAACTTTGCTAAAGCGCCATAAATTTTGGCTTTTATTGTTTTCTTCTAAAGTTGGCAAGTTTATGTGATGAACAAAGGAGATTTGTTACGTGGGTGTAATAACAAAAAGTTTTGTTTACCTGCAGGTTGCGGCGGTGGCTCAGTGGGTGCGATTTGTCCGTTGCTCCTCACCGCTGACGTTTTCTTCCTGCCGCCAGTAGTCGCCGGACTTTTTGTGGTCTCGCGCTCAACTCTCTGAAAAGAAAAAAACAACATAAGATACACTTATTCGACGCATAAAAATAAACTTGTTCTTTTAACACAGAAGACAGAAATAAAACGTGATTACTTCGATATCGACTCAATCTAAATTGAGCCTCATTCGGACGCTAACGCGATTTTCCTTTTGCTGTGTTTGTATTTTTTTATGGGCACGAGGGATTATTTTGAGAATCTTTTTGATACTAAAACAAGGAAATTATCACTTCGGTTATTGATGCAAAAAGGCAACCTTGAAAGTGTTTATTAACTTAGCCAAAACAGAGTGATTTGTGTCCCAAACACGGCGCTAATGCGAGACCTTTCAATTCCATTCAAAACCTTTGATGTTAGTAAAACGCGAGGGCGGCTTGTATATATTTTAATGAACTTTTGAACTTTTAAGTTATTAGAACGGCCTTGTTGGTAGCTTTGATGGTAATTGGAAAGGGTTTCTCCTGACATTCAAGCGGAGAAAACGTTACACCGACTACCATTACTATTTATGTTATGTGATTAGATCGAAGAACCGATAACATTAATGCTCGTTTAATTCATTTCATATTAACATAAATACATGTTTACAAGAAACTCCTTTTAGTACGTCACCGCTTATTTGTAATTGTCATTAGGCAAACACGTAATACATTCTAATTTGAAGACACTTCATTAAAACAAACACGTGTATGTAAATTGGGACCGCAGGCCCGATGTAAAACCTCACTTAACTCATTCCAATGAAATATGTGATCCTTCAAAGGCAAGAAACATGTTTGTAGTAAATTGCCGTCTTTCGGTCGAACTTTCTGGCCTATGCAAATCGGGTATTCTCCTACATTGTATTAATCTCGCATTATACAAGAAGGCTGAGGAAACACAGAGACAGTGTTTTGAAATTCTTTTCACAGAGAAGTTATTAACGAAGGCAAGAACACAAGTATGAGGTAATGACATCAGAGGGAGCCCTTTAAAACGAAATCATTCAGTCGTGAAGCAGCAATCCACTTATTTCGGCTGACGGCGGGCGATCCCAGTCCGAATTACGTTGAGTCATGAGTCATGGCGGTTCGTGTCGGCTCGTGCTGACTCACGGCCCAGTCGGCAAGACCACGGGATTGCCGACTCAGCGGCGGCGGCGCTGGCCGCACCTCCGCACCGGTTATTGTGCTGACGGAGCGGAATGAGAACTCGCTCGCTCATGCTTATGCACTAATCCTTATTGATATCCGATCGTAATCTCAAACTTACCCCTGATTATAGTGTCTTATACGTATACTTTCGAATTAAGGCTTTCTTTCAATCCAGTGCTTTTATAAAAAGTTTATCTCACTCACTTTGAAACGATACGGAAATATATTGAAAATAATGATAATTAAAAAGTGAGCAACGGCACAGGTCGTAAAAGCACACGAAAGAATTTTGTATTCAAATTCATGACTTCAACTAACCCGCATAAAGCTGTTTTTTTATTACTTTCAGGAAAGATTAGATAACGAAACAGTTTACCAAACCTAATAACATGCGAATACAAGCTATTAACAAAACAACGTTCTTGAACACGCATTGAATAAATATATGGCACAGCTGACCGTGTGTTGTCATAACAAAAATTTATGGCATAAACATGCGAAGCTTGGGGAGGTGGGAGTTGGATCAGACCACGACATGCTAAGTACTCGTGAAAAATGGGGCAGCGGGGAGGTGGGAGAATCTCCCCGACGGGGGCAAGTGGGAGGTGGAGTCGTCGGTCGCGACTGAACTGTTTATGTGCACAAGCGAGCGGCTATGCTTTGACAACGCGCTGCGTCATCGGGAAATTGACAAACAACCTGTTTGTATGGATCGAGGAACATTGTTGGCTCAGTTCACGTACCTATACAAACTTTTTATATGAAATTTATCTTTTGGACAGGATTACTTTATCGGTCACGCATTCATATGAAAACGTCAATTCGAATTTTCTTTTCCGATAAACATCTGTGATCTGCTAGATATGTTACGAGGAAAACGTGATAATAACAAAGAGGAATGAGGTGAAATAAATCTGTTCAATAAAGTAACAATTGGAGTTACGAAACTTCTGAGTTACATCAATTAAGATGCAAATTTCAAACAATCAACACGCGCTCGAACTTTTGTATATGAATAGAAAGTTTTTAAAACGTTAATTAAAACTTTGCAATGGTACTGAGCGCGCTGGGGAAAGTTATGAGTCATTTAGTTCACTTTGATATTGACTTTTGTTCTTTGCATGCCGTTCTCTTACATCATATTTAATTAAACAATTGTCAGTAACGCCTACTATTCACCGGATCGAATTGGTGATTAGACATCTAGAATAGTTGCTTCGTAAATGGTCTCTAATGATTTATTCATATTGTAATTTGGTTGAAGCACATTAATCATGTAAATCATATTTGTGCAATGATGGCTTAAACATTTTTTGCGGTTGTTTTTGTTTTGAATAGGTAGAGTCATCAGTGGCGTAGTAATGTTTTCTGAGAACTAGGATTATAAGTGTTTATTCGTTGAGCAGGAATAAATAACAGAGTAAGGCAAAAACTATGGTTGTATTTTTCGGAGCAGGTTAACGTTTCTATTTATGTTCAGAATTTGTTCCATCATTTTGATATCAAAATTCAGATCTGTTTTAATAACAGCTAATTGAAAATTATATAATGTTTGATGATAAACCATCAGCAAGAACGGGCTCGTTATAAAGAACATTAATTCGTCTACATTTGCTTGTAAAATTCTCACGCTACAACAGTTCCGCTATAAATTAACCGAACTAGTTTTGAAATATGAATTTCGAACATAGTTTTTATTGGCCGTACACACTAATTACACTTCATTATTTTCTATTCCAGCCAGCTACACAAAACACTTTTTTTCTTTCGTAATAAGAACTGGCTGCTATAATTTGAAGTTATTCGTTCAGTCAGAAAAATGACATTAAAATGTCGATCAGTTAGTGAAAGTGAAATGGTTGAAGAGAAAGTGTGGTCGCACGCCACATGACTGACCTACGCAATGCGCCTCGCAAACAGGGCCACGGCTGTGCTTGCACAAGAAATGCATACTTTGCATTACACTTCTTACTCTATGCTAATAGTCTTAAGTGTTTTAGCGTTCGTAAGCACTGTTGGCTCAAGATAAATTAAATTATTTCGACATCAAGACGCGAGATGCAGTTTTAATGTGGGATTGCAACTTAAAGTCTATACTCCTTTTAAGCATAGTCTGTTAGCTCATTTATATTTAAATAAACCTAAAGATTCGTATCGGTCTTTTAATTCTGCAATAGGAAAATCCTACTACAGGTTTGTATATTGTACAACCTTATTCTTAAAACATCTGTTCACCTAGTGACAGTAACAGACATTACGCTCTACGGAAAAACCTATTGTTTCACATTAATTATTCAAAGCACTGGCCGATTAATTTACAAACACGCGTCTTTTGTTTAGTAAACAATGCAGAAAAAACAAAAACAGTTCCCGATTGATGTCGAATTTAAAAATGGAACGAGACTTGTTTCTGCCTCGTGGGTGGTCTGCTATTGGCTGGGTTAATCTATAATAGGCGCTATTAACGTCCTCCCACGCATTTTCTATTCATAGCTTTATATACTAGAGCTTACACAGCTTATGAAGATATTAATGACTTTTTCACTAAATGTCTTCAAATATTTGGCACCGTTCCATTTGGGTGATTGTTATCGTCACATTTGCAGTCTGCGGAATGATTTAATTGACGTTACATCCTATGCAGAGGTGGGATTTTATTCAATTGAATTAACGATAAAATAGTTTTGATGTATACTGACTATGAAGATTTTTAAACAGTAATATCTTAATTTCTGTTATACCTGAAATATAATTTCAATAACAACTCAACTAATGGATCAACTATATAGATATAAATGTATTTTCAAACTCAAATAAAAGCTCACTAGCATTCGTGAGAAAGAGTCGAAAAGCCCCGAAATGTCAACAAAAAAGTCTGTCGACCTTGGAGTCTACAGTTTCAAATAAACACATTTCACTTCACAGCATCTCATAAAAGCAAACGGTTTACTTTATGTCTTTTCATACTTTACTGTGTCATTCACCCCCAGCGGGGTGTGCCAGACCCTTTACCCTTTATCGCAATGTACGATACGTTGTGCGTGACAGATCAAAACCATCTTTCCCTTTAATGAGATTCCACACGAAGGGGCCACGCTACGCTATTATTTTTACCCTCCCTGTAATTATAATTTGTACGGCTAGGAAGCGAACATTTATATAGTTGATTGGATGTTTCACTTGTTTTGTTTTGCTACACAAAAGATACCCCGTTCAATAAAATACGAATCCGTATGAATTACATGAAATATTTCATCAGAGGGAATAAAAAAGCGAATTTATTTGTAAGCCTTTTTAAACCCGTTCACACAAATGGATGTCGCGATATATGAAATTTCCCGAAATCAGCCTGTCGTAAATACAATGTATTGTGTCAATCGCTGTTCCGTACGTTGAATGATGAACACTTTTTAATTTAACTACCAAATTATTTTTAAAGGAACGTATTTCAGCGAACCATTGTTAACAAAGAAAACAAATAAAAAAGTAATTACGGCAATAATCTCAAAAGTACTTAGACATTAGCTAGCCATTACTTGAAGATTCTAGAACGAATCTTTATTCGACATGGTTATTCAAATAGACATAGTACAAATTGCCTTTACCGCAATTCATATGAACTAATAGTAGTAGCAATTAGCTCTAGGTACATATTGTAAAAAGTATTTGTAATCATAAACAGAGCGACTAGAACGATCGTCGAATCAATCAACAGCAGTAAAAAATGTTTGTAATAATTAAGTCGTTCATATAATAAGGAAACTAGTCAGCACTTACAAAATGTTTTACCCAACTACGGTGTTTGAAAGCTGACAGCGTTTCACTACTTATGCTCTGTGCTGAGCTATTTAGCTTGAAGCTAAGTTACATTAATGCCGGCTGCTCTACTTACCCAGTAAAGGCGAGGCGTGCGAAATGAGCTTACAAGGATCTAGTTAGCTTTGGTCTCAACGGCCAACATAAAACACGGCGTAATACCCCAATTCATGATTATAAGCAAGCCCGTGTATAAAAGGCCGGGTTTTACTCAATTCCCTATGTATATGAACCATTAAGTGAATTTTCCCAAAGCCGAGTCCCTCCTAAATCGCTTTCTCGCACCCGAAACCGGTACATTCACCCTATTCAAATCCTTAGGACCGTTATGACGATAAAATTTACTTAAAGGAAATAGGTCCGTTATATGTAAGGCACTGGTTCCTTTACATGTCGATTGGCTGGTCGATACAGTCTAGTTTGAATTTCCATCTACTGTAATAACACATTAATAACGACTTTATTATGATAATGAACAGGATATGAGAGCGGCCAGATGTATTAACTGTAACTGGGATAAGATTCTTTATAGGACTTGATCAAGCTTATGAGTTACGAATGGATAGATACGCTATTATAAACGTATTAGACTGAGGTAACGGTGCTAGAGCATGTTGACTACCGCTTTTTATAATATTACTTTACGAAGGTCATCAAAAGATCGTCTTTAGTGATAAACTTACTAGAGTGATTCAAAGCAAATCGATGCCTTATGTTTATTGCCTAGTATTACAGTGTACTGATTGCTACATTACATTATCATAAATATAATGTAGAATTACAGACATAAAACTTATTTATATTATGTAGTACCAAAATGGTTCAACATTTCCATAGTAATAGTCGTTAGAATAAATTGTTTTCTTTAGTCAACCGACTCAAACAAAGTCTCTAATTATAAGCTGACGTGATATTGAGACTAGACGGCCGATCATCATATAAGCCGATATCATTTAATTATAAAACAACTCAATCATGATTGAATACTTAGTGCTTCAAAACACAGACAATATTTACTTACAACGGTATCGTACACATAACACATTTACAAATGATTAATATTTCAACATCATGAGAGTACAGTGCGAGTTAATTCAATGGAACACAATCAGATCGTTTATATTCTAGGTGGCGCTGTACACGCTACACACTGTATCGGGCCTTTGTGTAGAGTTCCCTTTGAAACACAATAAACAGGCTGAACATTGTGGGCAGAGTGTAGTGAACTGTGTTCTATAGACCAACGGTACTATCAAGCGTTGCTTATCTACTCGAGTCAACTTGCCCTTATCTAAGTATCCTGATCACTCAAACTTATAGGTTTATGCACTTGTCGCCTCACAATTGACCTATTAATTGTAGAGCGGTTTGGAATATCTGTTTCCTTGTTTGTAATCTCATGATATTTTATTTGTTTCAAATATAAAACGAATAACACATAAAATAGACTGAAGAAGTTATTGAACATGTTTCCTGTTCGTTATTAGATATTATTTTCCGTTCGTTTCGTTTTTTGCCGCATGAACTTTGAGATGGGAAATGTTGATAGCATGAATGTGATACATGGTTCACTGATTCTACAACTGTTAATTAATGAAGACATTAAGCACGTTCGGGAGAAAAGGAAAACAAATTGGTATAAAACCTAAGGCAATACATAGAATTATCAAAATCACCTTCTACTTTTAAACGCTATACAAAACAACAGCGAATCGCCAACAAAAAATTATTTCAAACAATAGAACTAGTTTCTAACAAAGAAGACAAATATTTACACGAACCGTTGAAAAGAAAACGTCACTAACAAATAATGTGATTTATTGATTTGCTCACCTCACAGATAGTCGCACCCCGAAGGGTAATATCGACAGAATAACTAAGATAAATTGAACCACCGCCTTCACAAAATCGTGATACGTGGGTACACAATAGACAGGCTTTGATTAATTGGTTAATTTGAACGTGAGGTTAACGGCACGGTTCTACATCAAAGCGTTTAGACTCATCACTCAGTTAACAGTTTAATTGAATTCTTTATAAATTTCCTCCGTATGTTAATTTACGAGTCAGGATTTTGCGTGATAAAGAAAATCTCATTAAAAGAGCTCTAGGGAAACCTTACACAGGGTTGCTCAAAAATTATTCAACTCCTTGAAAATCGTTAAGAGCTGAACTAACAATAGCAGTAACATTGTTGAAAATAATGAAAAACAAGGGACTTTTACGTTACCGTGAATTAAATATAAATCCCTATTCTAGAATAGATATTTTTTTATTAAGTAATAAAACTTTTTCTTATGATTAAATAAAAGTCTTGTGGCAGTTGAAACAAGTTTAATACTAAGCTTGTCGCAAAAGAAAGACAGACTAAAAGAGCGAAGAGATTACATAATGCAGATGCACCGAGTGAGAAACATAACTATGTTACGCAACCTCCTTACTGACTGACCTTTGTCTAGCTGTGAATACATCAGACATAATTTATATAATACGGTTAAAGACTCCTTTGTCAAGTACAGTAATTGGTTTAAGCGGATCAGAGCATTTAATCCCATACAAAATATTCATTTCGACATTTCATATTACAATTCACATCCTTGTCGAATTAATTATCAGTTGAATGTTATTGTTCGAGTACCGTAGTTATAATTATAATCAATGATTGATTAATCCAACTGGCAATATAATTGCGTTTTATCATAAAAAAACACGTAGCACTTAAATGCATTGTAATTTGTAATCGTTCTCCGGTGTTATTATTTCCATTATGCAACACAAAGTGGGATTGTTGTGATTACTCGAGATGATTAAGCGTTTATCATTGTTGAGCGTAATATTACGCGGTTCGTTCCGTATACACGGGTATACAATTTCATGAACTTTCTCAAGCTTGTGTAGAGAAAAAGCAGTGACTCAGGTTATAGTTGTATATGTTCATACGAGCGTGTTCCCGGTACGTTTATCTCTCAATCTGGCGGGGCCCGGGGACATGAGTGCAACACGACTTGTCGGACCACAACCCCCTCCCCCCTTCCTCTCGCTGATCTCACAAGAAACCGGTACTCCTAGTCCAGTCCCGAGCCCGGGGTCTGATTCGTTAACTAGATTATAAAGTCGATACGACTACTAACCGGATAATTATTCTGATTGAGCTTATTTACCATCGAGACGATTTCCTTTCAACGTTTTTACGATGTGTGTAAACGATAATTGAAATAAGAGTCTTTGACCGTTATACAAGTTGTAAACATGGCGACTACAATTTGTTACTACGTATTTTTAATTATATCACGTATGTATTCTCGAATCACATAATTTATCGACAAACAGGAAGCACTAATGATTATTAAGAAACTTTAACTGGTTGAATTGTTATTTTAGCGTTCAATTTTAGCAATATCATTGTACCACAAATAGAACATGATTTGAACAAGGATAAATTATAAATAACATTTGAATTAGACTAAATGCTATTATTACAAAGGAGGAAACACGTTTATTATTCCATAACATGCCGGAAACAAGAGAAAAGCATAGAGCGGAGGCTATAAAAATACACATATTCAAAGCCGCACAACAAAAAGTTGGAACAGTCCCAAAGCTATTTTATTAATGTCTTGTGCAGCAGCAATAAGTAAAAGGGAATATGTAATTAATCTAAGTAAACGTACAGAAACTGGGTCAACACAATAAAGAAGAGATTAATTTTATAACTACCTTTGAAAGTTACACTCGCTTCATCGCATTTTAATGGTCTCAAATGGAATTTCTAAGCCCCTGCTTTAGATGCCCGCATTTTAATCGTACATTAATTGTTTCCAGAATACATAATCACAATATAGAACAGAGTAACATACTCCTTAAAATGCTAGAAACCTTAATATTGAGAATATAATTTGACATGAGTTATTTATGAACCAGTTTCATTAAACGTATGATATCAGTAGCTAATACTTAATAGAGATCATTTTATGACGTCAATACATGGTTAATATATGAACATAAAAGCACGTCTCCAATGCGGTTACAGATAACCGAACATAAATACGGAGGGAATACTGCCGTGACAGACAAGACGCTATTGTTATTTCCAACTCAATTGCTCTCAGTTCGTCAACTCGGTGTAACAAATGACACATTTTTTGTGAACGTACAATTGAATTGGTTGGGAGTCTCTCATCAGACAGAGTACTTTATCATCTTACTGTTGACAAAGCTATATTAAAATCGTAAAGCTATATTAATAGTTTTGTGCGAACATTGTTTCCGACGAAAATAGCTCCGCAATTTAGTGGAAACATTAGCGTTCGTATTAAAATTGTCAGGGTAAGATAAACTGTCGTTGTAGGTCTATGTATGGAAGGCTCGGTCCGGCGTTGTCAGGTGAGATTTATTCACGTAGAGCCTTAAGACGCGGAGTGGGCGTACGTGGGAAGTAGTCGGGCTCTGGTATTCGTGTACCGCCTTTATGTCGTTGCGTCTAGCGAACTATTCAACTCCCATTTAGGCTTTATTGCTCTTTACGGTCATATTTTATTTCGTTGAACCATAACCTTTGTGGGATTACGGAGTGAGTTATCTTTACTCTCCATTGTAGGAGACTCAATGAAAATATCACGTGTGACCTTTCTGAATTCTCGTTAGATTATGGGAGTAACGCAATAGAAAATATTCCAATCGAAGAGTGAATGTTTATAAATAGTCTCCTCCGCACCGGTCGCTTTATCATGCCGAACAAAGGAACAATAAAGACCAACAAAGAAGTTAGAAAAGAACAAAAGCAAACATCGAGACCGAGTCAAACGAGCTGTTTCCTTCTAAGGCGATGTAATAACAATAACAATATGGCGGACATTGTGCGTGCGTGCGTCGATTAGTGATGCGCAACAGTCTCGCAACTGATCTAATTCCGGACTCCGGGACTCTTGCGAAAGTTTTCTCCAACTATCGTTAGCATCTCTTTAAGGAATTAACGGTCTCTTGAGCTGTGTTGTATAGTAACAGTATGTGTATTATACGTTTAGTGAAGGTGGGAAAGAGACAGTCCTCTTATCGGGGTGTGGCTATCTCTACTTTGTATGCATTGCGCCTACATAGTTGCATGCAAACGTAATATAGTATTCATGTATACATTAGTAGTTGGTCGTGCTCATGCCATTATATGCTAATTAGCTTGATGCATGTTCACCGGTATAGATTAGGTGTTTAGGAAGGTAATATCATTAACTAACTACGAAGTATTTACACCAATTAGAAAGGTCAGTTGTAATCGACTAGTACAATAATAAATATTAAGTAGCACCATTTATTACGTTCAACTTGTAGTAGATAATAATTCAATATTTGAAACAGGAAACGAACTGGCGTGAGGCAATTAAATATCATAAAGTCGTATGAAATAATATTTACGAGATAAGATTCGTTAAATAAATGATACTAGCATTAAGTAATACGGTATTACCTAACGGAATAAAGTTTTATTGCGCTAATAAATAAATACAATAAATCATATACATAAGCGTAAGCCGGCATAAACTAATAGGCGATAGTAAACAATGAGTCATGACAAGTACCGGTGCTCGGCGGGGGACGCTCCACGGTCCACAATGGCCACAAAGCACCAAAATCACTTCACGACGTCACGCGGCACATTAGAAATTCGTAAAACATGTGACGCTAGTGCGGTGAAAGGTAAGATGCGTTCAGTAAACCGTTCCGAGTAACGAGTAACCGAGCGTAGTGATGCCGTCGCGGGAGAATGGCGCAAACTGGCTGGCCGGGAGGGGGGCGCCCCCGCAGCGCCGCGCGCCGCCCGCGGGCCCCTGTCGCCCGGACCGGCCCGGCCGACAGACACGGGCTTGCATAATTAATTATACTTCACACACATTGCGCCTTCCGCACAGGCAAGGTCATCTTTTTACTGATACAGATTTGCGATACACTTATCTTGATGCAATAACCAACGGAGCACATCGACAGGTGATAAGCGAGATATCTTTCGAGTTCAATTACGCAATATTTATTAATACTGGCTTATCTATTACGTAGGCAATCACAGGCGGTTTATCTCCGATTTCTAGTCTGTCTAGAAAGTAATAGAAAGTAAATTTAGATTATATGATCGGTAAAATCATAATTCAGGTCAACTTATTCAGTTCCAACCTATTATAATATAACATCATAAGCACTAATGAACGCCCTTCTGCCGTAAGTTTCATCAAAACAAATTCTAATTCCGCGTTTGAACAAGGAACGCCACCATTCAGGTCAAAATGAATATTAACCTTCAAACAAAACAAGAACAAAGTAGTGAGTGGCACGTTAATACAGACCCTTTTGACGGGAGCCGAGTAGGGTGGGGCGAGGGTGTTCGGTTACCCGGGACTGCCAGACGAATCCCGGCGTCCCGCACTTGTCGCGATCGATATCCGTATCCGCTGCACGCCGCGGGAACTCACATTAACTAACTCCGGCGATGGAGGTGGAAAGTCGGCCGATGTTGTTACAAACTTTACCGATTACAGTTTCACGAGATACTCTCCCTCTTGTTATTCTAAATGAATCAACAACTCGTTACTAGATACGGTAACAATATTGACGTCTGTTCTATGTTCTAAAAGCTTTGTTTAGTTGGTGCCGACGAAAGTTGTGACTGTGCTACATTACATGGTACTGATAATTGATTCTGATACGTCTAAAAATAATGCTGATACGCCACTTTCAAGAACATGATAAATGATAACATAGCTGTATTAGATTTGTTTAGAAATACAAGAATAAAGCATCATCAATCTTACTAAAACAATAAGCTGATACGTAAACAATATTTTCCTAAATATTGTGGAACGGGAACGTATTAAAAGATTTACTAGAATATGATTTTATTTTGGCAAAGTATCAGATAAATATTAGCGAAAGATATTTAGAGAATAAGCTTATAGAACTAACAAAATTGCTTAAATTTGATTTTTTATTCATTTTCTGTAAAAATAATGTAATAAAGCCAAACGTGAGCACATTGAATATTGTAGAGGCTCAGCTAATATTAGCATTCAAATTAAAATTGTTGAGTACGAAATTTTCGCATCACGTGGAAGGGAGGAAAGGAGGGTCCAAAGAACTTAAAATAGAAAATTCGGATTGGAATAATATTAGATAATATACAATCATGGAAATATATGCGTATCTCTGATTTTTTCATCTAACTTTATTCCTAAAACCACCTACACAAGGCAAGTTTTCGAGGAACATCATTGTTATTGTCCAAAAATATCGCTAGTAATACATAACCCCTCAGAGGGTCCTAAAATAAAACACGCTGGGATATTCCAACCCTCAGGTTAAACTGTTCGTTCCTAAGAACATGATTTTAGTGAACATTTTGGCAAAGACCCAAGATCAAAAACGTTGACCAATGCGAAATAATAGAAGTGAAATTCTACGTTTTGGCCTTGATCCGTCAAACAAATTGATTGGAAGTACAAACGCGGTTTAGAACAACCATTAAACACAATGAAAGCTAAATGGGCCACGCTTTACGGACGTCTACAAAACAAATATGACTATAAAGGAATAAATTGCAAATGTGTATCATTAATCCTCGTTACAATGTCACTGGTGACCCGGTCGCATCGACGAACTTTATTTATTCGACACTTACGGTATATATTTACATACAAAAACTCTATTCAAGTGTTTTCTTCTTTTTATGAGAAGTAACAAAGGCATCATGATGGAACAATCCCATTTTTATATCTTTGAAATGTTTATCATTTTTTTAGGACTAATACTGAATAGAAACTAAATCTTGCTTGTCAAAGTTCTGTTATTACTTCCATCAATGTTCGAATATACTACTACGTAGTTTTAGTGATATCAGCAAATTATATAAGGCAAGATTCGAAATAGAACATTATTTGTTGAATATTAAGTCTGTGTAAATAGAGGCTCTAAGTAAATTGTAAGTGAGCCAATAAATTGAAAGACGAAGCTCACAATGTCTGAGTAATTTCTGAGAAATCTCGAACACATTTAAAGAAAGCTTCAGACGTTTGAACTTTGAGTACAAAAGACTTGAAATCCAATTCTCATCTACATTCAATATTGAAAGGTTAAATAAATACGAGGAATTTTATTAAGGAATCACACCTGTTACAATTGGAGACAATGAATATGTATTGCAAAAACAGGTACGTATACCGTCGGTCGGTAATAGGAAAAGTTGGAATCGATTTACGCGGCGTCGAGTCGAGTACACGGGCACAATGCTTAAGCACCAAGGGCCCTACGTTTTCTGCAACAAACCTGATACTGATACGGCATAGCTTGCGCAATTCAATTTGCATGCCACGCTCTGCTTTCAATAAACCTTTTCGAATGCAAAGAGGTCTTAACGTCCGATTAAGAAGCTTGTTTTTAAGTCCCTTTAATTGCGTTATTACTGAGTCAGCGTTGTTTATACTGGTAATCATTTCTTTTTTTAATTTAACTCTCTTCAGAAAGTTGATGAGTAGCTCTCAATTGGAATATTCCCAGAAATAATTCGTTCTAGATTATTTAGACAAACTGCCTATAAACAAAATCGCTATTTATATTTGAACATTAAATTTTCATTTCACCAGTTCATGTTTATCAACACTCAGTCTCAAATGATAATTTATTCGACTTGACCAGGAGGTGTGGAGTTCTTGGCAACTCTCCAACTTGAAATGGTTTCTCTGAATTGTTAGTTGCGAATGCAAAACTTCCTTACGTCTATGTAATGTGTATCTTCGTTCACAACTAACATAGTTGTTGTTTAATGTTCGGATGTATTTTGGAAACTTGATTAGGAAACTTTTTAATTGCCTCTAAATAATTTAATATGAATAGCTATATCAATCAATTTGTAACTGAACATTAATTTTAGACCATTTTAATGGTTTGAATATTTAAAGATGTCTATACACCTATAAAATACAGCTGTTATTACTTTTGACATTTATTATCTGACCGTTAATAAATCGACCTTTATTGATTGAAACAAAACTAAATAATATCATTCCAATTAATTATTTCAAAACACATCAAGTAATTAGCTTAACCTATGACTAATGTTAAAATTTTAAAATAGAGCAGTGTAAGCGTTGCCAGAACAGTTACGTCAATCCAATTTAATATACAAATTAACTGAAGACGGTAACATCATGACTAACCGGATTTCCCACACCAAATACACCGGTCATTAGGAAAGCTTAAAACGAGTTGTAAATAACCTGTACGATGCGAATGGCGCCAGCGGCGCCAACTTTCGATTAGAATCTTCATTGGAAGTGGAGCTAGCGCTAGACAAAAACTCATTCCAGATGTTTCTTGACCGTTCAATTCCGAAAAGTCAATAGAAAAAGAAGCTCAGTAATAGCTGTTTCACGATCACGGAACACCTGCACGCCAACTTGTCGCATGCAATCTAAAAACACTCTAAAAGTGCACTTTTCAAAGTCCCTTTTGCTATTCCCGGGAAACGTGCAGAAACAACTCGAGTTAGGATTACAGTTTAGCATTCCGCTCACGTGCGGAAAGAGACGGTGCTATTACGGCACAGCTAGAGGGAAAAGTGGAGATGATTTGTTTGAATGTACTTTTTGAATCGATAGACTAAGAGCATTCATAATACCCCTGTTTTGAGGTCCTATCGCAACGCGTAGGTTTCCCAAGATGAATTGTTTATGGGTTTCGAGCCGGGAGAATACTCATGTCTCCGAAAAGGGTCACTGAACCAGACAAATTGCTACGAAGAGAATTGCTCGCTCCCCCTTTGTCAAATCGGTGCGCAATGTTCGGCTTAATCGTGTTATTTGCAGGATTCACGTCATGCTGAATTTTGGGCCGAATTAAAATTAGAGGTAAGAGGAGCAAGATTTGCACTAATTGAGCATAAATTGCACCTTTATGAATGTCAAACTAGGTTCGCGTGGGGTATGCAAATGTGGGATTGTTTTGAACGCTTTGTTGTCGGGTGGAGTGGATGCGATGTGAATTATTCACATCACAAACTACAAGAGCTTCCAAATGTCTTTTTTATATTTTTGTACCTGGAAAGTAGTGCAGCGGACGTTGCTAAACAATGTTAGCGCAGCGCTCTGCGGAATATTCAAGGTTTATCCTAGTTTGGTTTACGAGATTGATTAACATAGGAAACTCGTTCAATGGTACATTCAAAGTCCAGTATTTTGATTAACGATGAGCGCGTCGTCAGATTGGTGCGGCAAACATGGCCAGATGAGAATTATAGCCGAGTGTATTGGTCGCATACGAGATGAGCACTATCGGGCATTGCACGGCTGTACGTGACATCCATATACAATGCACCACTAAATCTCTCTCATTGCCTCCTGGCTTTCAAAGAAATATGTTTTATGGACGGTGACACGAATTCGGACGACTGTATTACCGTTTAATAAAATGCTTCCATTTCCTTTTCTCAATTAGATTTCGATTCCGAATAATTCCGTTTGACAATGGAGTTCGATTCGAAATATTGATTTAAGGTCTTCGTGGGACTGTATATTAATAAAAGTTAGTAATCGAGGTAAAAACTGCTTGACTCATTTGAACATTACTGAGAACTGGTATACGATATCAGGTAGGCATTATTCAAATGTCTTTATGAGTTCAAAGGGATGGGAAAGTTATGCGTGGGTGTAATAATACGACCATTTTAGGTAGACCTGTTCTACAAGTCTCGAAAAGCTTTCTAGAAACATCTTATATTCAAAGCGATTGTTGTCTGTGAGCTCTTGTTCTAAGGTCAGGATGTTCAATTTCAATCCAGGAGTCAAGCAGTGATAAACCGTTGGGTTTCTTTGTCTTCATATTGTGTACATTTTCTTTTTTACTTTATATATCCTGCTAAGTTCATAAATATCGAAAACAACTTGAAACATTATCATAGAGTGATTTTTAATTTCCAAATTAGACTGCTGATCAAAATGTTTAGATTAGATTAGATTAGATTAGAATATTCTTTATTGTACACCATGGAATTACAGCAGTGATTCTTAATACATACAATGTTAGGGTAGGTACAATGGCGGTCTTATCGCTAAAAGCACATTAATGTGTGTGTGTTTAATACATTTTCTTTATTTCTTAACTAAATACGCGCTTCAGATAAATTATAATGGAGGAGTTCATGTAAAAATAATGACATTATTTCACTTGATTGGAGTCCGCCATCCCGTACTCTGACACAATAATTTCTGAAGGTGAACCATGTAATTAGTTATTCAAGATCCTTTCTAAGCACCTAAGAAAAGTATAAGACTCGTCCTTCGCGAAAGTCAAGACCTTCTAGAGAATAAACCTTGAACATTGCGTAGAAAATTAAAGGATAAAATGTAATTCTACGTAACCTTTATACATGTCATGTTAAGACCTTTTAATACGTTGGCAGATTAACATACAAACTCGTTGGTTCAAAATGTTTAATGCCTTCTTTGTTGCTTTAACATATGAGGTAGATTTTAATATAGATAACGTCAGAAAAAGTAGATTTAATAACAGAGTAGATGGTACTGGCAAAGTGGCTCTATATTTGACAAGAGAAAAATTGTATAACTTTTTGTCCATTATGTTTAACTCACTTTACAAAGGACGGTCCTTATTCAGCCGGCATTTTACACATATACCGATTATTCTGAGATTTTTGAGTAAAAACTTTTTCGAAACTAAGTTGCCATGTTTACAGTCTGTGAACTAATTGCATTATTGTTGTAGCATACTGTGTTCTTAACGAGAATTTCGCGAATAATTTTAAAGCTAACAAAATGTATTTAATATTCAAAAGGAGTATTCCGCTCCTGTCCTACTCAAACATCCTCCGATTAACATTAAAACTATACTAGAACTAAACCGACTCTTAGTACTCTAAACCACGTTAATTCTAACAACGAATTTCAAATTACAACCTTATTGCTTTCAGCTAAAGTTGCTAGTGTAAAATTGTGATCATATTGTGCGGTTGGGTATACGTCTGTTTCTATTCCAATATTCAAATGCGTTCAGTGGTACGGAAACTCCATCGTTTAGTTGGGATCGAGACGGAACTTGCGCCGAAACATTATTCGGTACTACAAGATGGTTATGTCATAAATGTTTAGTACACTTATGTGGAACAATCGCGAAGGCAGGAAATCGATAAAGTTTAGATTGTATGATTGTCAGACTACATGGACAGATGTGGCTAAAGTACAAGAGTCGGATTATCAACTTGTGACCTGGATATATTTGCTCTAAACATCTGCTCTATCAAAAATCTTCACATGAACACACTCCAATGATCTCTGTTAGATATTACACAACAGACGAACACAACCAACATCGTTAGACCAGTTAGTCATTAACACCATATTTAGTCGAACCGGTGCGAGTTGAGACTGCTTCTGACTTCAGTATAAAGCCGAATGCGTCACCCGTCGGGACCTGTCGCGACTGCACACCAAAATAACCGACGGATAGACAGACAAACGCTACTTGAATATACATAAGTGATTTGCATTTTACAAGGTTCCAAGTAGGCTCGTTGATTCTTCACTTTTAAGAAATGAACAGTACTAGTAACCGTTGTGTTTAGTATTCAGTTCTCAATGGAATGTCACTTTTTTCCAACCGTGATTCGCATGTTATTCTAACTTTGGCTTTGACTATACTTTACCATATTTAATCCTGACCCCGTACCTATGTACCTTTTCTACCTTTATGTCTCGTAACAATACGCAGTTGAGTTCAAGTTACTTCAAAAACACGTTCGTCATATCCCCTAATATCAAAATCAAACAGTAAAACAACACAAGACAATTTTGTGAAACTCAATTAAGCTAAAGGGTAGCAACCGTAGCAAGTAACAACTAATGTGTTCACGTATCTATGTAATACAGTTAGTTTCGAGAAACATCGCCTCTCGAACAGGATAATTTTCCTTTATACAGGGGGAGCTCGGCGCTCTAACTTAATTAAATATTCAAGACAGATTATTAGCTAGAACTTACTTGAAGGTTGGAGCGAGATCGTCTTGGCATTACTCCCACCACTTCGCCTTTCATAATTGATTCGATAACTGGAAAAAAAATATTACGTCAACAAGGTTTTATTAAGTGGCTCTTAGGAGTCTTCTTTATTGTATTATGCTATCAAGAATAGTTTACTAGCTAAATATTTACATTTTTTCCTTTAATATTCTTAGAACTCAACATATTTTTCATGCATGGTAATTCATAACGTATTTATGTAAATGTTGGTAGCACTGTAATACTATTAAACATTTCCCCTTCCGTTGCGATAGTTATAATGTAACATGTAAGCGCATTTTCTTTTTCAACATATTGCAACGTCAATTACTAAGGTTTCAATCCAATTATGCATGTAAAAGTATTTACAACTTCCATTCCATGTCCTCATTGCAATATAACCGACGGCACACACGGTTGCACAATATAATAATGCACTACTATTACTCGGTTGCTATCGAAACAAAGGATCAATTTACAAAAGATATCTTCGCTTTCATACTCTACATGGCCCCGGGCTGTGTCTATTGTCTGTACAAACTTGTCTGTGTACTATACAACGTCTAAGACAATCTACGGGGATCTTCATCTTAACTAACGAATCTTTTATTCAATGTAAAATTATAAGTTAACAATCATTAATTGATTTTAGACCTTATTTACACCACCAAAGGTCACTAGTTTCAACTTTTGTTTACATTGTCTCATACGGGTTAGTAGATAAGAGTCATTAGTTTTAACCTTACAATAATCTGTGTTGAGCGATATCTATTTAAAAATACATCAGGCATAAATCATAACTGTGCGTGGTGAAACCCGGCTATTGTTCCGCAGATGGCCGGCCGAAGATTGTTTACTGCAGCGTGTAGGTTATGTAACCAGAGCCCATTGTTTCCATATACCCACATAAATGTTATCGTAATCAATCATGACGATCCTTTTAATCGTGCACCACAATAATGGTGCGTAAATTGTAATGCGACAAAGCGGGCACAGGTTTGCATTGTTCGGCGTCCATTGCTTGATTACTTTGGATTCAATGGAGTGTGTTGTGTCAGTTGTGTGATATGTAACGTGCTGGCATTTACCTCCGTCACCGAGTAGCCTCATTTGCACGAGCGACGGATCTTCGCTGTGCTCCTCTAGAACTGTATCGTCGGTTACAGTCAGCTCCTGAGAACAACATAAAAAGTATTAACATCCAACCACTTCATTTTAGATTATACATATTTTTCGTAACGCTCAGTAACCGGATCCTCGGCTTGTTTACAGAACCAGATATGTTAATGCGATTACCGATGATGATCTTATACCGTTAGAACACATCACGATTCCAACGTTCAACAACGCATCGCTTATGAGGCTACGACTAGCGCCATCTAGTTTAAAATTCATACTCTGATATTTCTTGGAAGTCGAACGTAATTTGATACAAATAATTCATCAAAATGTAAGAGAATCCATTTAGAAATATAAATCAGCCTACACGAAGCCCAAAAGGTTTCGTAAATATTTTGCTTAGCTCTTTCGTCGATACTATTAATAAATTCCATCTTACAAACAAGAATAGTCAGAGTATAAGAATAACAAATTTCATTGAAAGTAAAACACCGGAGTTTGGCAGGTGTTTTATATTCGTAAGCAAACAAGATTCCCTAAATTCCCATCTAAACTTTCTCACGCCCGAGCGCTCCGGAGGAAGATGGCGTAAACAAATACGTTTCTGTTTTATGTCGCTCGTCGACACGGTACAGGTGTTATAAGCGAATATAACCTAAAATATACAGACGCCTATTGACTTTGCTTACAGCAAGTTTAATCAAAATCTGACGTAAACATTCGTGCGGAATGTTCTACACAAATTCATTTCACACAGGGGTTACGAGTAAAATTATTCTACACAAACAAGACGTGTACCAAACTTCGTTTTAAATTCATCATTTGCAGGATATATTAGAAGTAATATAGAAGGATGTAAAAAAAATGTAGTGCATGAGCTCAAAGTTATCGATATAAAACATACAGAGTTGTCAGTAAGCATGTCGACAAGCGACAGACAAAGTTGAACACAAACTTCCAAGAAACAAAGACGAAACTTTAAGAAAGTTACTTCGGAAATCAGGAAAGGGGGCGAATGAGGGGGTTACTCAAAACTTCGACGTTTCGGACTCCAGTAATACGAACCTCGCAAAGTACAAACGAAGTTTTCCACTCGCTAATTCGCAGTATAAATTTGTTTAACGTCTCAACTTTTTAACTGTAATTACTTAGCAAAGTTCGAGATAGATTGGAGTACTCCAAAACTCAGACAGCGACTGCGGAGTTTGATGAGTTATTGTAATAATTGTAGTTGTCAGTTCGCTATCACCTACCCGAGATGGGAGTCGTCAGGTTTTATGCTTATACTTAGACTGGATCTGTTAAGTTTCACAGCCTTAATAGGTGTCTCTAGAATGTTTAGTTACTCTCCTACACAAAGGGTAAATACACAGTACACAGTAAAACAGAAACAAGGAATTACAAAATAAACAGCTAACGGGAGAGAAACACTAAGTGATAGAAAACAATTAAACCCTGAAATTCGAAAACTAAATCCTAAACGAGACAAGTAAACAAACTAGAAACTACAATATTTAACAAGCAATCCAAACAGGAACGCAGCACTATACGTACAATACAAGAAACGTTGACATCGACGTCCTCAAAAGAGGGGAGATGAAAGAAAAACAATAAAGTGTTTCAATATCGCAAAACAACAAAGTTTGTTTAGAGAAGTTAGCGAAGGGTTGGATGGGGGGAAGAGCGCGCCCCAGGCCAACACCCACGCCACGGAATCACCAACAGACGTATACATACCCATGTGTAATGAATCCCCAAATATGTAGCAGATTAATTTCGATTAAGAGGAGTCCATAAAACAAGCTGATTTCACGGTACCCAATTATATGATGTATTGGATAGCAACGAACTGACGGCAATATAAATCCTATTAAAAGTAATTACTGTGTAATAAATTAATAAGCATTAAGATAGAACACGCAGGTTATAACTTCCTCTTGTAAATAATTACGAACGATCGTTGCTGTAATAAATGCTTCCGATGATGTGAATGGCAATACTTAGAAAGGAGTTAAATGAAAAAGAGGTAAACTTTCAAATACTAAAAAAATGATGGAAAAAAAAGTCAAAGAAATTAAGAAAATAGTAAAATAAATAAAGTAAAAAAAACAGGAAAACGTAATTTAAAATTTAGAAAATTGCTACAGCCTTGTAAATGCCTTTTTGAATACAAATTTCTTCGGTAAGGATCTAATTAAATTCAAATGGAATTCGATTTTCTGACGAAATTCTGAACAGTTTTGTCAAGAATTTATAATCACAGGATTTTATTTGTATAACGATCGTAAAACACAGGAATGCTAAAAATATATACAAATGAAACATAAAAATAATTTCAAAGTTCTTAAATAGCTGGCTTGGGTGACAATTGTTAATTTTCTTTTGTTTCTTACACCCCGTTCTATGTACTGTTCAAATCACAATTGTGACGGAACAGGACCAAAGAAAGCTCATGGTCGTTCCATCATTCCATTATATTTCGCATTCGTACAAAACCTTTGTTAGTAATGAAAATGAATGTTACATAACGAGGTAAGCCATTGTTAAATCCTAGTTATTATCGTAAGCCGGCCTTGATCCGGCAACCGGCGAAACAATGTACAAACAATGTTGGCTTTCCAAGTATTATACGGGCATGGAATTTGAATCATATTAATATTAAACTACGCAGCATCGCTCTCGTACGTCAAACTTGAAGTACCTTTACATGTACTAATTCCATTACTCAAGGGAGCCATCGCTCAAGTCGAGATGAAAAGTAACAATTTCCTTTCTTCGCTACATTTCATCGTTTTTCTCTCATGAGATGTATACTGCTATATAACACACAACTTTATCTTACTAAGCTTTACCGTCGGAAACAGCACTAGAACACGGGCATTAGAGACCAGTTAATAGGCCGCAATCAATTTCGTACATCCTCCTACGCATGACACATCGATCACAGAATTCAATTAAATCTCCATCAACGTACCTCGCGGACACCGTCGACATAATTGAGTGCGGTGTTTTACTATCTTTTTATACGTGAACAGAATGCTACGGGGGTAATGTATCCAATGGCGCGATCGTATTCATAGATTCCGTGGAAACACTAACTAACCCATCAATAAGTGTTTAACAGGTTACAACGCTCGCAACGAGCGCCCGGTACGGCCAACACGGAGGCATTATAATTGGAAGCATGTGGAAAGTTCAGGATTCCATACACACTTTTATGGTGGTACACGGCGTTCTACAGAACAGGTTTCCATATGTTGATCGAGTAACGAACACGCTGTTCAAGTTGTTTCGATACTTATGAGCGCCCTTATAAATTGAACGTCGTTGTCGGATGCCTGCGCGTTCAATAAACCAAACTGGTTCTATCCAGAACTTCCCGCTTTGGAATTATCTTGTAGAATTCTTGTACAGTTACTTGCTATACTCACCTGTACACAATTATTTGAAGTATCTCTCGTCTTGGAGTTCCTATTGTTAGCTAAGGCAACAAGCCGCGATAATAACATTCACAAAACGTATTATCTAAATGGGTTTTGTTTAATATCCTGTTCCAAAGAGATAATTTCGAACGACTCGGCGAATGTTACGGAAATTGGCCTAAAATCCTTTTAGGACAACTTTATTTGAATTTCTTTGTTAATTTTACAACGATGATGGTAGACGATCACTTAGCGTTATTGGTACCGAGAATTCGTTTATTGGTTCTGTATAAATTGGTTCTCCAGTTAAAAATACAATGGGTACCAATAATATAAAGTAAATTTTATTTCACAAAGGCTATTAAGTCATTTTAAGATCAAGGAAAATTTTAAGATCTATTTTTGTCACTTCATCATAAATGAACCTACATTGTTATAACCTTTTTACATTCATTGTAAGGTACCTAAGTCACAGCAAAACGTTTCTAATTAAGACTTCTTACTTTATGTACGTTACAAGGTCACAACAATTTACTGTTTTCCTAGACGTTATTAGTCCATATTTATTACCATAATTCAGTAACATCTTTATAAGTACTTTAATGGAGGCAGACTTATTTGGTTCCAGGACTTTATTCAAATGGCTCTTTGTAAAAATAGATCTAATTTCATACTGAGTTGAATATTGAATTTGTTTTACCTTCTAACTTTGTAAGTAGAACAAAGACATTTGTCATGTATAAAATCGTTATAATTCGTCACGGCCTTTCGTCTCTCATGTTGTAATTAAATTCCACTACCAGAAAAGCTTTTTTTACTTAGCTATATATCTCAAGCAAAGTAATGTGATAAGAAAACTCTCAAATCTGCAGATTCTAAAGAACTGCAACTTTTCGAACTAACACAAATTGATTCTGGATTCTTGCAACTTAGCAATATAATTTATTCTTTTCGACTTTCAGCAAATTGTCCATTTCTCCTATTTCAAGAAGTCCAAACTTTAGTATCTCCCAATGATCGCCTCTTCGCGAGAGTGTCGTAAATCCAACAAACATAATATTTTCAATTCCAGATTAAACCTAAACGCGGTTCCATTTTCGAAATAGCTAGATAGAATAAGAAAAACAGTTAAAATTTTTAAGTGGTCTGCAGTCAACCTATGCTTCGGCGCAAATAAGAAAAAATATTTGAATACGTTCAAGCCAGAAAACTTCAACGAACAAACGAGGCTTGTTAAAAAGGTAGGACACTTACTCCAGTATGTTCATTGACACCAACGATGACAGCCGTGTACCACTGCGTGGCCCCAGCTGAGCGGTACACCTGGGCGCGGCACCCCCCCAGCACCGAAGGCGTGGTGGTGAGGATCCTCTGCCCGTCCTGTACGGTCCTCCATTCCGCTGACTCCGCTGATATGGCGGAGAGGACCGAAGACTCTAGGCATCCTTCTGGACCTATTTGATGAGCGTCCCATTCCTGTTAGAAATGAAATTACATGAGTATTTGTTTAGGGAGGAAATTTTTCTCAAAGGTTTTGGTACAATTTTCCGTAAGAAGGTTATATCACTCGATCTTTATTTTAAGGATGTAGGTAAATTGCTTTTTACCAGATTAAGTATTTAAAACCATTGTGAAGCGTTCAAGGGTAAAATTATAGATATATTTATTATTATATGAACTGCATCGACTTTTTATTATTGTTTACAAAATGAGTATTTTCAGCTTCGATCATTCATACCTTCTGAACGATTTCCAAAGGTCAAATTTACCAGAGATCAAAATTGACAGCGAATACTCCAATACTGGAAGGCAGTATTTTTCGTAGATACCTATTCAGCTCTTTTTTACCAAGTCCCAATCTTATCCTATTGCATTTCGTTGTAACTTGTATATGTGAGATATATGTTCTTTTGTTGGTGGTTGTACACAATATACCCTAAAAAAGGCTGCATTAATCGATGTGACTGCACCCCTGAGCTTTAACACGCTCTTACACACGTGCGCGTCAAACAAAGGGGTGCACCTCTACATATTTCAACGACCCAACAACTTAATACTCTTGATGTTCTTTCCAAAGGACCCACTTTATTTCAGACCAGAATACAAGTAGCTGCAGATTAATCAAAAAACAACTATTAGGCCTAGAAAACAGCACGTATACATACACGGTTTTCTTGACCCCGTTACTTGCAATCACTTATAAACGCAACATTTTCGCATGAATACTAGGCATAAGGATAATGTTAATAGCTAACACATACCTAAAGACATTAAAATGATAAACCTGATGTAATAGAATAAAAACTTGCGTCTAATCGTAATAAATCACTGAACTAGAAATGTAAATCAATCCGTACTGTAATTCCAATTCGAGTTGAGCTATTACGGTTTCAACATAATTTAACGCCTATTTAGTACATATGTACGTGTTTATGTAACTGTGGCCTATGTACCAAGTGGTTTCATTAGCATCATACATGCTGGTAGCACACATACCGCTCTAAAGAACATAAATCTGTATTTATATATTAATTAATGCAGTACATCGATAGTTGCCTTTACGACCTCGTATCACATGTAAACATTATGCCCCACATTATGGTACACCTCCACAAATCAACATTAGTATACTTGCCCACGTATATTGTGTTAAGTGCAGTAATAATTCACCGTACACACACAATCTACATACACGCACACACGCGCAGCTGTGTGTACGCTAGAGTTAAACGTGCACACGATTGCACCAGTATTTATGTCAATGTTACAACACACACATTGACACAAAACGCACACCTGTTTCAGTGTGTTGCATACAAGCTAGTGCCCGGCGACAGACGTATCCGGTGCGTTGAACCCGCCCCCCCCTTTCCGCCTTTCCCCTCCCCCTACACACGGCGGTTATATCTACATGTAGACCTACTGTATCCGCCTGTTCGCTAACTAACGCTATTGGACCATTCAGGGTCACCGGCGTTTGTGTGGACAGCTTACTTGAAAGTATTTATGTGGGCACAACAATTTTCAACAAGAAACTCAACAAACACAATAGAGCTATACAATTATAAATGTATATAATACAGTCGTAAATAACATAAACTATTCAAGGTGACGTTATTGAGATTGTGAGGTTTGCAAATGTAATTCAAAGCAGAAACATGTTCGGTAAGCTTATATTGTGGAACGAATGCGAGCGCGTTACGGATGAAGCGGGTGGAACAATGAAGCCCTTTTCACGGTCAAATCATTTTCCGATACTATAAGTAAGTTTGTAGTTCGTAGTAATCGTAATCCGAGGTGTCGGAGTCACGCACTGGCGAGTGGCGGGCATTGCGTGGCGGCTCTCGCGGCCGGTGACTCAGCAGTACCGCGGTCTCGGTTACGCAACACTGCCTGCAGCCATTACTGTTTATTTTGCTCGGGTCGCCCTATTTGGTGAGATTACGTCGTGATTAATATGGAGCCGTGGCCCCGGGATCAGGGAACGGATTACGCTCGTTTTGTTTGAGAAAGTGATGAATATTAATATTCTTAGCTCTGTCTGTTTGGTCACTGACGAATTATGAAGGTCCTTGGTTTATGATATTGCATTTCGGTTGCTGACAATATCTTTTATATTTTAACTAATATGGAGTTATTTTTCAAGTTCCATAAATCGTTAAGCTTTCAAACAAAATTTCCATAACTTCGTAAAATGTTTCTTCTTAAGACACAGATGCAGATTGAAGGGTATTTTCCAATTAAATCAACAATTCTAAACTCTAAAGTATAAAAAAAATCCTCTTTACTTAGTACTGCGGAATAACAATCATAGTTTACTCATTCCGACACTAACAGCTTACAGGTAATAAACATAATTCTAAACGGTATTTGTTATGTAAGTTTACCGAGTACGGGTACCATAGCTGTAGAAGCGGGTTCCGAGATATACACTCAACAGCCACAAAAAGCACCTTTATCCTATAAAAAATAAGGTTCGTTTCGTAATGCTATTGGCGTAGTGTCGCTACCAGGAAGTCATTACGCCTAGGTCTGGCACACATTCGTGTCTCCCGCGACTCATTCAATTTCCTCGCAGCGCTCAACTCGCTCCCCACTTTGATACCAACGCTGATAACAGGTGCAGAATAACACCTCTAAAGATCTGATGGAATTTATTTGGAGAATGTAAAGCTGAATTAGTACTTGGAGGGCGAAACATCACTCTTGTAAAGACGTGTAGGTGTGAAAGAGAGATTTGAAAGAGGATGAGTCTTATGCCCCGTATGCGCTTCCACGCTTCCGCAATCCTCTTTAGTCCTCGATTAAGTGGTGGTAGAAAGCCCCCAGAGGCGTTAGGCAACGTTCGAACTTAATATGAAGTGCAACGGTACTCCTATCCACAATAAGCTATCTCCGACGATCTAGGTAGTATAGAGTCACATTACGGTCGTAGAATTCAAACACAATTTACTATGTATCATATTCTAAGTAAACGGATACCTTTAGTGTACAATTATAGAAATAAATGTACAATACACATTTGTTCAAACAAAGCACGTTACGTTATTGTGAATGAAACTAAAAACACAGTCAAACAGCGCTCGCAATAAAAGTTGATAAAAACAAACGTACAAAAATCCACCTGAGGCTCACAAGTGGCTTTATTGCGAACTCTAGCAAGTAACCAAAGCGGTCATAAACGGTAGGTTTTAACTCCCTAGACAATGCACTCATATTGTATCCATCAGACGAGATGAAATGTCTGGCGGCGTTCCCCGGAACACGGTAATACAAACGTTCCCGAATATAAATTGTGCTTTTGTTATTCAGTACTCCGTCAAGAGTGTACGACATTACATTATTTCTGCAAAACCTTTTCAAACCAACGACTAGACTGAAGCTTGACAAATTAATCGCTTAGCCCTAAAACAGTCAAAGCCTAGACAAAATAATGTATTCAATACAAAATATTTTCAGCTTTACAACCTACAACAATAGCGCCTAGAATTAATTATTCAAATCCTGAACTACACAACAAAACACCGACAAAGGTGGGCCAAATATTACTCTATTTTGTAAACTAGTGAATTTAATCTTATCATGAATATTAAACAACGGGCCATGTTAAATGAATACCAGCGTAGTAGAAACACAAAGAACAAAGCCAATCCCGACAATTCGGTATCATATTTTCTCTCAATAGAATTAGCAACAAAGAAACTTTCTCGCTGGTTCTTGGGGTTTGATATCCTTCATAAAATAGGAGCACGATCAAAGTAACATTGTCTCGTGTCTAACACACGCCTATATCAGCGTTACTCCCCGGCCACCCGTTCAGGCGGGGGAGGTTGGGGCAAACTGGACAGTTGAGTAAGCTAACTGAAACAAACTTTACTCGTTTAAATTTTGCGGGAACAGTTTCTGAGTTGGGTTGCGTGCATGCTGACGACGACAAAGTTAAGAAACTCGCGATAAAGTTTCATTGCCGGTTGGTTAATCGAGTTGTTTAATTATAAATACTTTCCGACAAGTTTTTGTTATTTAATTACATATTTTTATGGCATGACGCCCAAGTAGCCGACTTATACAGTTGTTCACGAAAATATTTATGAGATTATACACCTGCAGGTAATTTGAGGTTTTATGTAACTTTTATAGCTAATTATATTTACATAATTTTTATTTTTTGGTAATTACTAGGAATTCCGGTTTCTTATAAACAAAAACAGCAGGCTTATTTATAGAACTCACTTCATTTGATAGGAGGTAGTGTGGTGGTGGTATTGCAACAATGTAATAGACACTTGGTAGGAAATGTTTACACATAGACCCATCCTGTCGTCATAATTGACCACCCCGACCATAACTCACATAATACCCATTGTTCTCGACTCGATTCACTAATAAAACTCAGCAAACAAGTATTTTATCTCGAATGCCATAGATAATATCAACCCTAGTTAAAACCTCCTTTATGATATCTTACTCGAACAAAGAGAACTAACTCCAAAGTGGAAAACTTTTTCGTTTGTAGCAGCAATTCGTTATAGTAATGTACTCTACTTATTTTCCCAGTTCCCATTCTATTCTTCTTGTGTTAAGTAAGCAAATGAATTATTTTGCGTAATTAGTACAAATTAAATAAGGAAAGGCACTCTTTCTCAATTAAATTAAATTTTATACTGGCTAGAATGTCAAAGAGAGGAAAAAATAACTTAAGATCGAGCACGACTCGCTGGCACTGAAAGGAAATTTAACATTAATGAACAACCTTTTTGTAATAATATTCCACTTAAGGCTGTCGGAGCGTTTGTATGTTGTACTTTACATAATAAAGAGAAATTACGTTCTTAATCTCATAGTAACGACTTTGTTACTCAAATTTGATATTGTTTATCATAGGAACACAAATTATAAAACAATAACTTGTTATACAGTTTTTCAAATGAATATAATAATATGTTTCAATAACTTTGTTTTCGACAAGGATCTTAGAATTTAAAGAACTAGTGCCCATTAAACGAGGTTTACAGGCTCTAAACAATTTGACTGACTTATATGATTTTACGACAAATAAAGAGCAAAAAAAAGCTGCGGTTTTTGCGGGCAGCAGCCGATCAATCATGACGTTGCCACGGGTGCGAGGCGGCCGGGCTAACCAAAAATAGCACGACAGTCGGCAATACCACCATCCACCTGGCTCAGAATATGTATGTAATAAAGGGGAGGCGCGGGCGGAGCGAGCGCGGAAAATCAATAAAGCGGGTGGCGAGGATCAAAACATACCGCGCCCCTCGCCAGATCACCTCCGCAGCTCACTGCCATGCCACCCGGCGCTCCCCTCGCCCGTCGCCCGGGGAAACCCGCCCCATGTTTGGCAGACATCGTCCTTGATCTCCCCACTCCGCCGAAGCGCGCAAGTTTGGATAAACACTCGTATCGTCTCACTGGAAATTGGGTCGGTTATGCGTTTTGCTTTTACCATCCCTCTTTCATCTCTTAAACTAATAAGCTCCGCTTTGATATGTTCTTTTTCAGCTGTACTAATGCGATTTTGTATTAATGCTATTTATACAATGTTCGATCAATTCAAGTGTAAACATTGCGTCAATTTACCTCGTTTGTTGCCACGCAGTAACGTTTTCCTCTAACAAACAGTAATTACGGAATATTTGTCCAACACAGGTAAATATAAATACCTAATAAAATGTTCCTTTTATATTTTCCTTACATCATAAAACCTCGCAAGCAAATCCTCAGGCAAAATATGCGATGACATTAAAAACGAAAAATAATGTAATCAAGAAAATTTCTTGCGAAGTGCCGTTTGTGAGCTGTCTAACTCTCGTATTTTTCTCGGAAAACGAAACAACCCTGAATGTCAAGGGCGATTTGACATGTTTTGTAGATAAAAAAGAGACTATTTATAAATTAAAAATAAGGAATAAAGTGATTAAAGCTTATAAACAACTTTATAATGTTTGTGCTGTTATAGTAAACAACGTTATTAATTAGATTTAAAAATTAATCATGCTAACGACACGGAACTTGTAGGGTACCAATTATGTTTTAAAATGAATGTATGTAATGTAACATTTTTATTAACAGAGTAGTCTATTCTCATTAACTTGATTAGCATTACAGCTTTGCAAAAAGAAATGCAAGCTCAGCCATTTACATTTTAATACATTTTTTATGTAAAAGAAAAACCGAAAAAAAAACTTTTGTCCTTTTTGCTGTAACGTATAAACCCTTTGTTAACAGAAAGGGTAGGGGAGGCCACCTACATTCTGAGCCTGAATATACTACAACGATTCTTTATTTTAATGTTCCAAAACGCAGAAAAAATGGGATTCTCGTGCACAGATTTGTCTTTTTTATGTTGTGTTCGATCTTCTTTTTAGATAACGACGTTGTTGTTAATCTATTGTTTCAAATTTAAATAATGGACTTATTGGTTTAGTGATATTTGACATTAGCATACCAGTAACGCCATCTATTATCGATTTACTTAAGTGACTTTTAATACGGTTGGGAAAAGGCTAAAATGATGATGAAATTACAGAGACTACATTTTTTATTTAAAATATCTTCCAAACTTTATTTGTACAATTCGATGAATGAGTAAAAGCATTGATATGACACAAGTTGTAGTAAACTGACCTTAAAAGGCAAGATAAGTAAACATACATAAATGTATAATACTTATATCACCTTAACATTCTTTTATTGTATAATGAATGGCCCGCATATCACGCGGCCGTGTCCTTACATAATAGTAATATTCCTGCAGTTAATAACGTCATGCTAGGTTCATTTAACTTGACCAACAACCTGCTCAGTAATAGAGCTGTTATTAATACTCGTACATGTTTATTATACGAGATTTAAAATACTATTAAGCATATTATTAATTTTCTAATGCTTTAATGAACTTCTAAAATGACGTCACATCTCTTAATAAATACAACCACAGAAGTTACACCCCTTAACAAAAAAAGGAAACGATGTTTTGAAAAAAGAAAACGTCAGCTTACACAACGCGACAGATAAAAAGTAATGTTTTGCGGTTTTTTTTTAAACCAAGATAATGGGCCTCGTAAAGTGTTACCTGCCTGTACAAAGAGCTTCTGTCCATTTTTTACTAATATGTCGTCCTAGGGCCAACCGTTAGGCAAAGGCAATTATCTATTCAGCTTCCATTTACCTCACAAAGTCAGAAAACAACGTTCTCATTTTTATTCAACAATGGATTTAAGGTTTGTTTTTGTAAAAGATTGGTATACGCGAAGTAATTTTGTTCACAAGGACTTTTGTTGTGTTTAACTGAAGTCAATAAACAAAGTGAAATGAAAAAGTTGTCAAAAGCCTACGCAATCCTTTGTTTGTGTTGGCAACATGACAGCCAATATTTACGTGTGTATTTGTTTTTTTTGGGAAGGCATGTTTGTAACATCATTGCAACGATTGAATTGGTGTATTTTTTATAAAAGAAATATGTGATCTATTTCTAGGCAATCTAAAAATATTTTTGTTGATACATAGTGTACTTTAATTACATCCTGCAATGGAAACATAAAACCTCAAGTTAAACAAGTATATTTTAAAACGGGATTTTCCTTTTTACCAAATGTTTCGTACGTTTCGTGCCATCTGTTGTCCAGAAGCGGCATCATGTTTATTTCCACGTGGTACAGCATGAAGTTCTACTGGATAGGTTATATTTTAAGTAGCAAAGGTTTTGTGAACAAATAGTAAGCATCATACAAACTTAATGTTTTTTTTACAGTTACTGCGACCTATTAAAATTATTTTAATTATAAACACAGCAACAATGTAAACGCAGTAAAAAATATCCTGCAGAAATTATCGCTCATAATTATCTGACCCGCACAATTAACTATTTACAGTGAACGATTTGAAGCTTATGCAGTTGTAGATACGTGAGGAAATGCGCCCGCATGCTCAATAATGTATTCTGAATGCCTGGTGTTGGTGTAACTGAGAACAATGACCCGTAGCGCCACCTGTCACGTGAGACTAGAACTACCGGTAGAACGTGGTTGCGAATCGTTCGTCGCCATGAATAAATACTTTGCGTTATTTATATTCGCTCCTTTTATGCGAGTATTAGTTATGTGTGGAATAAATATGTAGATATATAAAAAGAATAGTATATAGCTGAATATACCTAAATTAACTTGAGTCGAGATGACCGTTGCTGACACGTCGCTTAAACCGTTTTTGTTAGCTTTAGGCGTTTTTAACACGAAGTAAAGATAGAAGCCTACAGATATTCTCGAGAAATCTGAATTTCAAAATAGAAAACGCTGTACCTTCATCTATGGTCTGGTTTGCACGAAAAATAGTCACATGGGTGAAATAGAAATTCTTGATATCCATAGGAATTTCAAAACGGAATACTGAAAGAGTACGAAGATTTTTTAACCTCTTTGCTATCCATTACAGTTCAAACCAACGTAAGGACGGCACGTTTTTATTTGCTTTCATGTTACAAATAGAAACGAAAATGAAAGAGGAAAGATAAGCTTTTGCTCTGCATTCGGGTGGCAGAGGTTTTAGAGGAATATCGTGGTAAAGGGTGAATCAATCCGAGGGTGTGGGGAAATCCCATGATTCCCCGTATAGGAATTATTCATAAATAAGCATATCCTATAGTTATTTTATAATTCTCATTAGCAATAAATTCAAAATTAAGTATTTCTTCGATTTAATTTTAAGTAAAAAGTAACTTTTTCTTGCCTTTTATGTCACAATTATGGGTATTTGGTTAAAGAAGCAAAATTAATCCATAAGATATGATGATAGATGATTTAAATGCGCATTTTCCTGTTGGCGAATAATCGATTATATTCTTAAATCTTACCTGATAAGGAAGAAGGTTAGTGTTGTCCAAGAACTCCAGGTGCCTGTCGTGGAGGTACTCGACAGGCTGCGCGTCGGCCTGCAGCGTCAGGTCAGCTGCCAACGGCATGAATGTCTAGGGAAATAAACATTATTAGTCAACAGCTAGAATAACTAAACCTGTTATCCTAAATCTCCTATTTTAGCACGAAACCAATGCCACAATGTAATTCTAACATGGTAAAATGTTATAAACTAAAATATAAAATTGGGACTGGTCGCTAAAGACATGGAAATAAAGAATATTAAGCTAGAATTTGTATAAGTTCTCATTTCTTTTAAGTGAGATATTCTTAAATCTCTCTTGAAATTGGTTATAATAATAATTTTGCTCACATTAAACAAGTATTTGCATAAGCTTTATAAAGTTGAATTAGCGTTTTTATTACTTATCTCAAAAACACCGTCCGGTGGTCCAATTTACTGTTCTAATTAAGATTTGTAAACTTTCTACTTGCTACTAGATGGCGTTGTTTTCAGACAAAGAAAGTGGCCAGTAAGAGATCCACTTAAACTAATTGAACCACTTAAGGTAGTAAACTTTACAACCTAATTAATGAAGATATATTAAGATATCTGTCTCTTGGTAATAAGAGGCCTAAACCTATTAGTAGGTTTGCATCGACTCGAAGAATGATAGTCAACAAAGAAATTTCGTTATTTATCATATTTCTGCCACAATATTTAAAAGTTATCTTTAAAGTTCATTGAAAACAAGTGCCAACACAATTAATTTTACGGCCCACATAAAAATTCAAGAACCATTTACACTTATCGCAAGCAAATTAATTTACATCAATTTTAAAGGACTCAAGTTTTATGTAAATCCTTTCAAGGGTTCAGTTTTCGAATCAATGTTGACCTCAGTCATATACAATACGTGACCGCCATTCGTAAAGAGGGCGCGTGTAAATCTGACGCACAGAGGTCGTACAGGACACGTGCGGATAAAATATACGATGTACCTAACCTTACCCATGCTACATCGACCCTTAGAATCAAGTTACTCTAAAAATTCAATGGAATGAGTAGGTATATGGTGAAAATACATACAAGTAGGTATTGCTCATTCTAGCGTTATTATGACAGGCGTTATAATATTTGTGTAAGTAGTTTTATTATGTTTTGCAATTAGTTTACCGCTGGTTTTATTCTGCTTTTGTTTACATGCGCATATTATTTTATCTGACATAATCTTCTTTCTGTACGTTTCGAATTTTAATCATTATGTACAGGATAAACTTATTTAAAAATTGTATCTTTCTTAAAATAGTTTGCTTGTGTTAAATACACACTACTAGCGCCATCTAGTAAGTAAGTACTAAAACTGAGTAAAATAATATTTACCAAAGCGGGCCATTTGATGTCTTTTCCTTCGTAATTTCTAGGTGCCCAAACAAGAGTTCGTTCCACTAAAAAAACACGAAACGTCCGTCGTGAATAAACTGCCACCCACTCGCGACGTTGCCAATCTACACCATCGTATTCCACTAACACCTGTAACAAAGAAGATTTTACATTAATGCCTCAGATTATAAATAATTCAACTAATTAATGTTATCTAGTTTCTTTAATTAAATTTGTTAAGTTATTCAAAAAAATATATTGTTTATTATAAACAATTTTCAGTTAACACCGCCATCTAGTTGCGAGTAGCGGAACTACATTGCCTTTAGTAAGCTTCACTTCGTCCTATTCACGACAGTTGATCAGAGTTTGCCCCAAGATGGCAGCACATGTAAACAGCCATTGCTGCAGTCGACCCCGCCCAAATCAGGTGTGTGAAAGAGACTTGCATTTTGACAGAGACAAGAATAATAACAAATCAACTTTCTATCGTCTACACATAACATAGTACTATCAAAGTTGTACCAATACAAACGTTTTGAATAAGTTGCAGACAACTTGTAGAGGAGCCGTGAATGCAAGAATATGTTGCATGACGTAGATATAACTTCTGCATAGCTACCTACATTCTCGTTTACCTAGCTGAGACAGACGTCTGAATAATTTATCTTTCATCTAACATAAATGACAGTGGTATATCTAGGCTCATAGAGACATATTTAACCTTCTTGCCTACGTAAACTATGCAAATGCGTGATGAAATGTTAAGATCAAGTAAAGTATAATATTATCTATTTGTTTTTAAGAACCTGGCTAGACAAACATCCACGAGAACTGGCGAGAAATAGATAAGTACGTATATGTATAATGTTTATTGTTAAATTATGAGATAAGATAATCTACATTATAGTATGTATTTTCTATATTAATTTTCTGCTGATTACTTACAGAAATATGAATGCTGTTTGTGCCCATTTTATATTAAGAGAATTGTTATGTTTTACGAATTACCTAATCATTAGCAAAAAAGCTATTTCTAGAAATACAATAGGCTTAGTATGTAACGTAGGTAACGTTACGCATATAATTGTACAATACCATACTGATCCAATTCAAATGTATAATCTAATATTTATAGTTTATTTAGCGATTCATATTTTCAATACATAATCAATTTTTAATTAAACCGTGAAGAAATAATGTTACTTAAATAATATACCCAGTTAAAATAAAAACGTGTTGGAATCAAGGTTTTAACTTCAAAATACTTCTTAACATATGACATACATATTCATAACAAAACGAGATAAATATGTGTCTGTAGAATTAAACATTTCAATGCCAAAGTACAACGACCGGTCTTATCATGGACTCATACAAGTACCTACTATCGAACATCCTTTTATAAGAGAAAATATAATTTATAAAAGACAATTGAGTGTTCGTACACGTATTTTTAAATTAATTGGTGCTTAACGCCTTTGTCGTCATTTTTAGTTGCTTAAAAAGTTACCTTTTTGAATAACTATCTTAACTAAAACTTAAACTATACGAAATATGTTACGACTGATACAGTATATTCCTGGCAATTATTATCGTTGTTTAACATTGACTTTAAATCCAGTTTTATTTTAAAAGTCAGTTTTTAGATGAAAAATAAACACCAAGCTTGTTAACCTTTACATTTTACATTTTTTTAAGTATCTCACCAACTGAAGTGTAGATATTTCTCTTTCCTACATTACATTGACCTAACACAGAGTTTACAACTTCAACTTTTTAAGAACAAAAAATCTCTAGAGAACATTTTTTTTAATGTGTCCTGCTGTACCTAATAATAATTATTAGGTACAGCATAATTTGGACAAAAACGTTGTTCGTATACCAATATCGTAACGATATTCTTACTAAGGACAACAGTTTCACCGATTTATTTGTTGTAAACGACTCTTGTTATTTATTTACTAGTAATATGAAGCTGGTACAGCCACTTAGTTTCTGGATTGACTGGATTAGAACTTGACCTTAATATCTATTTTCTTTCATACATTATTTCGATATATTTTGCCGATATATTTTGGTGGTGGGTGTTGTGGTTACATACGGGGATGGTATATTCTTAGCAGTGGACCACGAGAAACCAAGTTGACTGAGTGATTTGATGGACATTATTTCGAAGCCAAGATATTTAAAATAACATCACTAATACGATCAATTGAAACAATATTTTCAGTTATTTAAATAATCGTTACAGGGGCAATCAATTTTTTTTTAATTATTCTTCTTGCTTTAAATATTCCTTATTATATCAACAAGTAATATATTAAATAAGGTTAATTAATTACACACCATTAAACGTCTCCCGCAGTACTACGATAGAACTTTAAAAGCAGATGTTATAAATTACGTAACAAATCTAAATTCGGCTCTCAAATAACACAACTTACGCCTTCAATGTCACAAGACAGCCGACTATCATTGTTCTAAGTACAAACATGCGTAATCTGCTTCCCTCACGATTTCTTAGAGCCATTTACAAGGAGGTTTTATATGTAATTAAAGGTCGTTTTAACTAGGAAATGAAATAATGTCGTGGTGGCCTTGCGGTTCTATGTATGGATTTTTATGCACGATGCGCAGGTTCGATCCCGACGTCGACGTATCAAAATGAGTTTTTGTAAAGTTATTTGTACATTCGTAATTATACTAAGACACCACTGACTAATGGTGAAAGAAAATTAGCCTGAAAAAACCTGTATTCTAAATATTGGAATCTGAAACAGTGAGCTAGCGTTTTGATCAATGCTGAAACCGTTCCTAAGGCCTATGCCCGGCAGTTGTGCATTTATACACTCTTATAATCTTACTAGCTGTTGCTCGCGACTTCGTCCACGTGGTTATAATTTTCGACGTTTTTTCCACATTTTCCATTGTATCTTCGCTCCTATTAGTCGCAGCGCGATATTATATAGCCTAAAACCTTCCTCGATGAATGCTCTATTGACATGAATATAATTTTGCAATTTGAATTACTAGTTCCTGAGATTAGCGCGTTTAAACAAACAAACAAACTCAGCTTTATATATTAGTAAGTATAGATTAAGATCATTATTAACAGGGAAATAATACAAAGCTTCTTAGGTACCTAGGTAATATGTTGTAGAGTGCAACATGCTACATACATGCATAAGTATAATGTCCTTCATTTAACTCTAGTATTGCATCAGGTTGTACCCAAGAAGGTTTGCATTAATAGCTTGTACGAAAGGGACGTTATTGTTTAATGAATTGCTACTTTAAATTAATATACGTACAATAATTTAACGCAGCGTATTAATTGATATTACATAATAATTAAAAACCTTTTACTGAAGTACCAATATTATGGTTGTTTATCGTGCAATTTTAATTAAATGCTGTTTAAAAATTCAACCAACGAATGGCAACACATTTTTTTTCTTTTTATCAATAGTAATGGATATATCAAGCCTAAAGCACTATTTAATAATATATTTAAGTATATACTTTTTTACCGTGTCAATTCTACCCTGGCATATTTAAAAATAGATTACGAATAGTTATCACTGTTTGCTTTCTTTTTTTGGGTGTAATTTCCATAAAAACGTAACAACACAACGATCGACAACCACGGTATGGCGTGCCAGCAAGCCAGCATGTCCCAGTTTCAATCGAAGCCCTACTGCCAGGCGACCTTGTGGCGATATCTGTTCTCATATGCATATATAACACACACAGATAAATACTATGTATATATACGTGTGTTGTTTATATATTGTGTATTTATGTATATTCAAACAACTCTTACTGCATATGACACACACACATAGACATGTATTATAAAAATGTGTTTGTATATTATTTGTTTACATTCAAATAACTGTCGTGTTGTTTTCAACAGGATTGGAGCCTTGGGAGTTTAGCTAATCAATGGAATGGTAATTCTAATAGTACTTGTATGGAAGAACGACGCACAGCAGACGCATAGCTAAGTGTTGCCCTTAGCTGTCATGCTGTTTTCGAGTAGGATGTTAAGATAAGTGATATTTTAGAACACTTATGTAAGTCAGGAGGATCTGACTGGTATATAGGCGAGTCTGTGTGCTTACTATTGTTTTTGTTTTGACTTTTCTGATCTGTCTAATTTGAATAAATGATATTTTATTAGTCTGGCATACTGCTGAAAGTTTAGTCTTCGTAAATATGATTAAAATACAATTAATAGCAGTCCATAATTCCACATCTGTTCACTATTTCTCTGGAGCTCTCTCAAATACGATAATGGTTAAAAAAATATTAGATACACAAAACACACAAATACTTATTTGTCCAACCAAAGGACATAAAAATAAATAATATTACGTGTTCTGAAAGTAAATAAATCTAGATAGCATACTCAGTAATGTGTAAGACAATGAAATCAAATAATCTGATAACATTTGGCAAACGACCAAAGAAAGTGCTTAGAACAAGTTACCGTGGAACACAGTGATATTAATGGCGATTTTATTTATGAAATACTACATAGTTTTTCCCCTCGACTTCACCCAAATAATTGTCGATTAAAGCTGCAATTATACATAGTTTCTATGTATTGTTGCAAAGTGTCAGTTACGAAAGAAAAAATAAGTCAACTACGAGTCAGACTTGCAACGCTGAGAGTTCATAAATAGGCTAAAATGAAACAAAACTTGGTCACTATCAAATTTTTTAACACAGCAAATGTGTAGCTTTTTTGTGCCCCATCGTAGGACACTGAAATTCTAATGATGTCCTCCAGTCAGGATTTTCAAAACAAATAAGGAGAATTTGAAAACAACGATTTTGAGAACAGAATGAACTATTAGTATGAAACAACTAGTAGCATTACCAACCGCTCTTCAGAATAATGATCTCAGATCTATCAATAATGCAATGCCTAGATCGAGACTAGAATATTCGCTTTTCATTTACAATACAGACGTGCCTTCTGGCACACTAATCGCCATCGGCTTTACTTTGACTGTCAATGGCGCTAAAGTTAAGAGTATACATAAAAACATGGATTACAAATCTAAAAAACAAATTAAATGCGAAATACCTCTCAAAGTAAGAGTATAGCAGAACAGTGAGCGTGAGAGCGCATTATACGGCGCATAGCGGCATCACTCCTCCACAACTGCAATAACATCTTTAAGGTAGTAAGTCCAAATATTGTTTTCAGTAGCATTCGGTGTGTTTCGAATTTGTTTCGACACCCTCTCATATCAAACTTACATTAAACAAGTCGGTTTTATGGAAGGATTAGAGAAATGCACAACAGTAGGTACATCTATATTGGCTAGTATAAGGCCTAAACCTAGTGTAGTAATAAGAGCTAAGGAAACCCAGACGAGTGTAAATAGATTTTATTTGGTTAACACATCAGAGATGGCCATATACTTCAAAACATCGTAGACTATTAACTATGATGTTTATTTTTTTAGTTCTTTTTACAAAAAAATAACGAATAATCACTTACATACCTACGCAATAATCTATGACGAATATAATCTGTGGTTACTATACGTCACATATTACCTGTCATACCTTAACGATTTTAAGCTAACATTCACATGGAGTTAAGTAAAACAAATCCTAAAATAGGTCTGTTCACTGAGTCACGTCTTTACTCATTGTTTAACACTAATTATAGTACTAATTTCCCCCCACAGAGCATTAAAACAAGAATATTGAAGACACAATGCTGTCTCATTTATAATGAGGTCATTGCATTAATTTCTTGTAAAGTAATGCTTAGTTAAAGTTCAAAGTAATTTTCATAAACAGGTTTTATTACAAAAACTTAATTTTACTTGATTTGTTGTTAAGGCACGAATTACTGTTTAAAAGTAATTTATATAGAAAAATTGAAGTCTAGTTGTGAGAAAATTGTAATTTGTTTTTTCATCAACATTTAAAGTTTTAATTACTTAATTTTCTTTTTATTTTTGTTTTGCACTGTTTTGAACGTTATTTATTAAATTTAGATGGATACTGATCTACCTATACAGTGAGGCTACGACTGAATACCCTATTTCACACGAAATTACAGCATTTCAGACATCTACCAAGCATTCTACTCGTAGTATCTTACATTCTACTTATAGTAGTATATACTATAATAGTAGAGACTAGTGTTCGTACAAGTCCAAACACAAAACTAGATTAATTGAAATATCTAAAGCAGGGTACCATTGCCTTGTATTTATTAAACCGCTGCAAATGAATTCGATGTTTAGACGCTCATAAAGTACGCAAACTAAACTGGTTCGGTTTCGAAATAGCGCTGTTGTACTTACGAACACTGATCACGTCACACGAACGAGTAAACAAACATTGTACTGCATCGGGTGCAATGGAAACCACACGCTATAATTTGTATTCACCGCCAATATCTCGAACAAAATGATTCTTATAAACAGTTATATAATCCCATTTCTCAGAAATACTCCTTATTTCTTCGGTAAATGTTGTTGGAGTCAAAGAGTCATTCAACAACTCATGCGAACCCATAATATTTGCAATTTAAATGCCAGTTTGGTTCTCTGATTGTGATTTTATTGCCCACTCGCTATTCGTGGCTCGGGAATTGGGAAAAATTGTTTTGATCGTCCCCCTACTGACACTTACAAGGCAAAAACAAGTATGAAGAAGCTTAGTTATAGACATAGCGTATCTAATACAACTCTAATTTTAATATAATTGTCTCATTATAAAAAGAAACTCTTTTTTCAGATGAAGTTTTTGTACGAGATCTTAAATGAGTATTTAAAATATCCATGTACTAGATACTCTTCTTTATTAGACAAATGATAACTGGGTTATCATGAGGACAATGTTAAAGTTTATGGGAATATTAGAATAAGAAAAATAGAGTTACCCTTTAAATATAAAATTATAACCTAAAGGAGGTGTTTTGTATCCTTGTCAAAAGGTACATGCGCTTTTTCCATTGACAAAAGAGTTAATAAAACTGAAGTCGTCGTGAGACAAAGACAGACCTGACAGGTTATGTGAGATTGATTGACCGTTAAAACAACTGCCGACCGCAGCCATTCGAACTTCGAACAACAAAGTTCGAATTTCAAACTGCATTTTGCATTTGGAACACAGTTGGTATTCACAAAGGTCACAGACAGTCGTAGTCATAGACAAGACGTAAATCGTATAGCCAACTTTACGTTTGAATACTTCATTTTAGCCGGACGTCGTGAGTCACGAGACATTTCTCTTTGTTACTCTATTACTGTCAGAACTTATGCGAGAATTTTAACGAGGTGGTATAAAGCAGAGATAGACATCGTTTCGTAACCACTCGTAACTGAAGACTAAAGACTGAAGACTGGCTTTATACACCGACTTCAAACGTGGGATGTGTCGTTTGAAGTTAAACTCGGCCGCGTTATTACAAATATTTGACAGAGAACTTATATTCTGTTGATTTTCAAACTGCCAAGTTCCATTAAACATATGAATAAACAAGCCTTGGAACTTGGAAGACAGTTCTAGAATGATTATTTCACGTAATTTTTATTTGATTGCATCGATGGTCGTGGACGTTGTGGTTGACAATTTGAAGAGTACCAATAAGAATTGAAACCACTTTTTGTTCGAGTAAGTTTTTATGATAAAACGTGAGATAAACCTTGGGGTTTTAACTCAACAATGACAGCGTAACGCGGAAGTCACGGTAAATAATTGAAAGAACAAGAAATACATCTTTGTTACGATCATTGGTGTCTTCTTACGCGGCTTATCGCATGGATCTATCCCAAATACATCCATTAAAGAGGTATGTTATTGTAAGTTTATTTATTTGTTCAATCATCTCCACTTTGTGTTGCGCTGGAAGCGAGTCCGCCATTATTATTAGAAACACCAAGTACCTACGTCAAGGTTGCGAAACTAGGCCAAACGCGAGATTATACCAACTGCTGTCTATCCAGTTGTGTGCAACATTTGAAAATGTACTAATGACAAACGTCATAGTTTCACTAGGACCAAATATAGGACGCGTAATAGGAGCAGGTCGCACTTACACTTTCAATATCGACATGTCGACTTCGCATTATGGGAGCACGTGTGACTGCCAACGAATCATACCAACACATACGTAGGCAATGTAGGAATATACTTGCATACTCTACATAATGTTCATTTGTTTTTTTTATCTAAGTAGTAGACATGCAATTGGTTTTGGATACGCAGATTTTTATCAATACTAGGTACCGGGCACTTAGTACAAAAAATAACAAGGCTCAACAATATAAGGTGTATTTTGGTTGTTTAAATAGATTAATTACAATTTTGTCATATAGTTTATTAAAACGCAGAAGGTAGCGTGTATGAATAGTAACAACAATGCTACCTACCTAATATTGAACTGGGAACAGAAAGAAGCGAGTGAAAAAGTTTCCCGCCAAAAGAATAAAGCAATGCGATCGTTCGGGGCTGCGTCGAAGCGGTCGGCTTGAGGCGCAGCTCCGCGCCCCGTAGCTTCGTAAATCGTAAGGCCGGGTTCAGTGGGTCAATGAACGCAAGCAGACGCGAACGCGAGCGCGCGGACCTGTCGCGCGATCCGTTGCAAAACATTGTCACCGCCCGACCTTGGTTTGTGCCACGGCGTGGCTCAGTGAAACTAAACAAAAGATTACTAATGTAGCGAGTATGCTGTTTAATAAATAGAGCCACGTTTAGATTGATATCGACCCGCTTACGCTTGACACTCATTCTTCTTAATGTTGTCGTTCCCATAAGGTTCCATTGTTCCGAGAAAATAATCAAGCCAATGATGAAATATCTTCCTAAACTATTACATTACTATCCAGTGCTTATAGTTTAAAAAAAATGCTCGAATTTCCCCGTTTGAATTTCGATTCGACAAAGCCTGTTTTGTAGAATTTCTGTAGAATGTTGTTGACCCCTACAATATTGTACATACATTTGTAAGCCCAAATACGAAACAATGAAGGCGATGAATAAACGCGTCTTATAGGTGGTCTACGTTTCAAGATATGCGTTCAGATCTCGCAATAAAACAAGTTATAATTACGACTGTACCGATAATGTGAGATAGACGAGTAGGTATGCATTTATCATTGCAAAGGTCTTCGACTCCCAATCGTACCTAATGACACTTGACGGACAAATCTACTGCTCTGATAATTTAAGATAGCTTTGGATGTATGGCATATTAACATTTCGACATAAAATTCGCTTTTTTATGGAGATTAATTCTACTATAATTTAGTAAATTAACTATTTAACAGAAAAACACAATAAACGAATTAACAACACAGCATCAGTATTTCGTTTCATTCATCCATTTTACATGCTAAGAGTTCAAAGACTGCTATAAGCTAGTCTGGAAGTGTTTAACACTAAATTACACATTCCGTTCAACATCGAGAATCCAGATATTTTTGTTTACAAGCCAAGGCAACGTGTTACCTGCAACGTCTGGAATTCAAAAATACCAAATCTATTTTTATGCACTTAATTTATTGGTTTATAGAACGGGTTGCTAACAAAAAAAAAGAATGCGGCTAAGCTTTAATCAATTTAAGAATGATTTGTTGCTCCATTGAGTTTGTATAGAATTTTTGTAGAATGTTCCTTTTATAAAAGTGTTACAATAGGGTATTATAGAGCTTATCCGGGCTTTTAAGAAAATTTTACTCAAGTTTGTGTGTCGTTGCCCACGCATAATGTAGCAACTCTATGGTTGCGAAAGAAAGGGCTTGCTATGGTAATTGTAGGCATTAAGATGGCAACCTGTTTCTAGTTGAGCTCAATTTTGTACTTAGGGGTATAAAACATGAGAATACCGTTTGTGTAGACCTTTCCCTCGAAAAAAAAGAAGAGAAGTTTTAACAAGGAGGTGAGGATGAGGTGTTAACTGTGATCGACAGTGACGTGACATGCAAGCCAATCCTAAATTGAACTTGACACTTTGATCCGTCGCAAGGTGACATTGACAGCTGTCAAGAAATCTGACATCTATAAATTATGCCAGAAATTTCGTACAAAATTGTAAAGAGGGTTCTTTTGTTTCATTAAGCTTCTAAGTTCGTACTTTTCCTTAGTATATTTGTAGGAAATCTTGATTTAATATCATTGTTTCTCAACCCACGTTTGCGGAATTCTGTTCTCTCTTCGGATTCAATTTTAAACCTTGCATGAATTGGAATAACTGTACGCACAAACAAATGAAAGCGAAAGTCTCAATATACGTACACGTTGTTGTTTTAGTTTTTGTTTTAAGCGTACTTTTTAATCTCTTTCTCAAAACATAGCACTCTTAAAAGTACTTTATTTTATTTTATTTATTTTATTTTTAAGGTTCTTCAACGACTTATTCACTATAACATATTACATAGACAACTAGTAGGTACATGGATAATCATGGTGAATTTGTCACTTAAAGAAGAACACAGCTTAAACATACATAAACTATACAACTATGAGATCTGTTTCAATTAAAAATTTGGAAGATAATATGACGTACTTTACTCTGTTTTAGAAGGACATTCTTTAATAAGCTAGGAACACTTCTTCACTCTCTGCTTCTCTATGTATAAACTACCCAAATAATGTCACAAAATGAATTCATATTTGTGCGGATATTTTTATGAAGTATTGGAATATTTCTGTAAAATGCATTTCTTGAGGAACATGGCTTATTGCACATTTATTATTAGAACCAACAAACTGGTTGTTTATATTTACAAGGCAATTTCTTCTTTATACACAGCGTAATTACGCTTTTATTTCATAGTGGCTGTTTACACGTAATTGCCTATCTTACGTTTAAGGTTTTTATGGCAAACATTAACTTACGCAGTTTTACCCGAGTCTATCAGAAAGAGGATACTGTTTTTGTGAGTATTCTTTAATTTGAAGTACTTTAACCATAGTCTACATTTCACATTTAAACATTCATGCAAAACAGTGATGTTTAAGTTACAGAAGTTAAGTGGATTAAAAAAAAAAGTATAAAAACTGCTTTCAAATCTATCATCATTACGTGCTGATAAAAAATATGACTGCTATTATTAATTGCTTAACCGACTAATATTAAACCTTAAAAGTGAATTGACATTTCGAAACATGCAACACCTATTTACTAAACGCGCGGTTAAATGCACGAACAGTTATCGCATTTATCGGTTAGAGCACTTTTTTTTAAGTATTGGTGAACAACAATTAATTAGATTTGTGTTTATGAAAACTATAAAATAATCAACCTCTTTATATTCATACTCCTTGGTTTAATTTCAAAGACAACCTATCTTATCCTGCGATGCGAAAACCTTCGCCACTCTATAATTACTGGATATAATATATTATGGTATGTGTATGTAAAGTTAGCAAATTCGATTTATAAATAACCAATATTTTCTACGACATGAGGAAAAACGTTTTTAGAGCGCTTTTACTATTGCTTGGGTATCAAGGCTTTTTAGCGAGTAACACAACAGCGTCATGAATTTGATTGTGTACAATTGACTTGAAAATTGTGTCTGACTTTCCTTACTGACCGTACCCAGTGATATTAATGCGTATCCAGAACCGGCCGTTAATAACAGCCATGTAGACTGTTGATAGCTAAAACGTCGCGTCTCGTGTGAAAACTTGGTACCATTTATCATCGCCTGGTACCCAGTGTGACCCTAATTTGATGCTCTCAAACTCAGTGACGCTAAGAGGTACGGTATTATTGGCATCTGTGTTCGAGTACCACCAAAAATTATTTCTTTTTTTTATATTCAATTTTTTGACAAAGGTTGTCCAATTCTCTGCTACAGATTATATCTTTAAATAATATTGATCGCTTTCTTTTTAATTTAAAGTAGTGAACAGGATTTATTATTAACTATATTTGTAGTATTGATCGATAATGAGTTATCAATTTATTATTTTTCGTAAAAATATTGTTTTAATTGTTTTTTATCGTTTCTATATCCGTCAGAACTCTACCCATGAACACTCTTCTGTATTGTTTAATTTTTCTACTTTCAAGTTCTCTTCGTCTATGTGAGAGTAGCCATAATTCTAGGGCTAATGCTACTGTAAATTATATCAAAACAATTCAATTTCTACCTTGTTTTCTTAGAAATAAGATCGCTTCTGTATAATCATATGAATAGTGTTCAATCCAAAACAAGGAGTTCAGTTATAATGGTACAACGAATCGCCTCAAGTGTTGAGTCACAAGTTGCTTCTAAACTTAGTCTCGATCTATTTCCATATCAGAAGTTGTTTTACTGCTCTGACAGTCATCAGCAACTGACGCCAACAGAACACAACTAGGTACCAGCATATTGTCAAAAGCAAAATTATCCAATCGTTTCACGTAGTTTTACTTCTTCTGCAATAATTTTATTGGCTTTCTTTATTTCTCCGATGATAGTTGTTACCTTTTTAACACTATCTCCAAATTCTTCATTTCAATAGCTATGTTGCATAATATTCTCTTAACAAAAGTTTTTCTTTCCACTTCAAGATACCTCTGATCCTTTTTTGAATTCTTTTGTTTTGTAATTACTTGTTGTACCTATCGTCTTCGCATATAAATCACCGTGAAGGTCTACTTAGGCCGGGGTATTACCGATCTTACGAGTTCTTAATACGTAGATATACGAAACGTGTACCAACCGTAGTGGGTACAGCCCCCGAGTTCCTTTCGCCAACTAATAAATTACGACTTTCCCTATCCGCTGGTGTTAATATTTCTTCATCAAGCGAAAGCTCATGCTGTAGGGGTTAGGTGTTAACGGTTTCAGCTGCTGTTATATGTTGTGTAACATCCATATGTTTTGGTAACACGACAAATGTTCTTTAATATTCAGGTGTAGAATCTTTCTATCAAATATGGTGTTGGTTTAAACTATTTACGTAGGCTGTACGAACAGTTTGGTCGCTTTGATTGACCGCAACACACACGTCACGTATAATGGCATAACAGAAAAGCCATACAATACTCTTTCATTTAAAAGCTACTTAAATCTGTTGCTATCCAGTAACCATGTTTCCATAGCATATGGAGACCATATTGGTAACAATATTGTATACAAAACATGTGTAGTACGCGGCGTACTATGCATTTATGTATGAAGGCAAAAGGAGTTTGTAAAGTGATCGCAAACGTGGAGTACTATAGTTCCTGCCCCGTGGGGAAAGGGGTGAATGTACTACCGCCATACCATATGGATATGAATAAGACAATTTCTTTGGCGCAGGTAGAGCGTATTGTATTACAGAAGTGGCTTTGAGAAGCTGACGTAAAAACAAAACAACATCTACATGAACACATTCCGTATCATCTACACTAGAGTAAAACCGAAATATCGACGTAACACGATAACGTTAGCTATGATTACATAATTACTGTAATTACAATATGTAGGTAGAACAGTATCATCATTGAACAAAACTAAACGGCCTCATAAATCAACAACAAAGGTGTTACACAATCGCATGATCAAAGATCTATGGACGTCCAAATTTGGAGGCATGTACCACGCCGAGCTGGGCACGACAAAAGAAAGACATATTTCATTACAGAATAATCATAACGAACTATATTACAGATATCCACGACACCGGCTTGCGGTCCCAATCTGAGAACTAACATGGCGTGAGAATATCAGATAAAGAATTCTACTTACATCAGAAAACGGCATGATAACAATGACCTTGGACGTCTAACGTAGAGTTAAACCATACCGTGAAATATTATTAAATTATTACGCATATTAAATAAACCTGTATGCTCTGGCTGCTTTAGATCAAAGCTGACGTTTTGGTGTCGGGTTTCATGTTAGTAATACCTTAAATTCTACGCTAGGCATGGCTACAAAGTACAAACCAAGCCACGAATTTTAACAGATTTCGATATGATGGGCATTAAGAATAATACGTTGTAGGTTTTCTTTGGTTAATAAAGGCTTTTAAATTATTTCGAAACCTTAACAACTAGGCAAAGTTCATTGAATGGGGTATACAAAAGGATAAAGGTTTAAGCTTACAGCCGTGACGAAGTTCACAAGTGTTTGTTTGTCAATCGGTACCAGATTAAGATAGGTATTCACCTTCATTAATCTTTCAAGTAAGGTTGAATGACCTAAATCAAATTAATCTACTGAAACTCAGCTTTGACACAGACGTAAACACTTGATATAAATTAATCTTGAAATTGACAAATACGTTCACATTTCGGCAGGTCTGGAAAATGACAAACAAATCTTAACGCAAAAATACTGTGAAATATAAAGCAAAAATAGCTTGTAATATTGAATAGAAAACTCATTAGCATTGAGGCTAAATAGATTTTACAAATCTGTCTCCTTTTAAACCTCTTAGACGTGGAAATTGCCCCTGTTTTCCAATTCCATTCAATTCAAGGATAATATCAATGAGTCGTATTTCCATTAGCGTTGCCATGTTTTTATAATAATCACGATCTGTAAACACAAAATATTTATAGTAGCTACGTCACCGTCCACTTGACTTGAGTTATTTGCTCTTATCGGTATATTATGAAACATTACAAGACGTTAATGTAAAACGCAAATGTCTAGCTCTTTGACTATACTCTCAATAACGAAACACGATTTTTAGCGTAAAACGTTAATTGATTTTTTCAGTTTACGTTCCTTCATCGAACATAAATACATGTCATTCAAATAGATTTATGACCAAACTTAACTTTCAAAGAAATTTGTAGGTATCCAACAAAAGTAGAAGTCAGCTACATGTTTTATACAAATAAAATCGTCGATTCGTTGAAGTGACCTTGCTGGCACTGACCGACCTCGCCGTGATCCATATTCAATGAGACTATTCCGCAGTAAAATTCTCTGTATAAAGTACACATCAAAACAAACAACTTGTTTATTGTTAAATTATGTGGACTGTTCCGTATTCAGATGCACTCTTATTTAGGTTACGCCTCTAGGGCTAGTGTTTTCAGAAAGGCTTTTTGCTCTCGGCCTAGTTTTAGTGAATGACGCGACCGAAAGAATCTTACATAAAAACAGTGTCAGAGTTCCAGTTAGGAATGTTTTTAGAAGTTTTCCCGCATAGAAACTGGAAAATTCCTGAGACGAATACTGAATTAATTTAATACCACATTATCTAATATGAGTATTTTTCTGCCAAAATTCCTTTACGTTTATAACATACGTTCGAACTCTTTTATCGGTTATTTTATCCTGAACTGAGATGAGACACACACCGTAACAGTATCATGAAATATTTACGAGTATTTCCCAACGATTTTTCCTTCAGGAGTAGGGGCACCGGCAGTAAAGCCCGATTCCATTTATAAGTGCGCCAGCTTCTGATGTTGCTCATAAAGCGCCCCTGATAAAGCCTCCGGTCCTGAGGGATACGGGTAGAGGGGGAGAAGTGAAGGAAAGAGCTCACAAACACACTGAATTTTCGGAATGTACCCATGTTGTACAGAAGTTGTCATATTTGGAAAGGATCGGTACACGTATAAATGAGTAAAGTTTGCGGAATACTTTAAGTAGAGATTTTGCCGGAAATCAAGATAAAATCGCTTTGATTATGAATTATTTCTTTTAGAACGCCCAAAAACTTTATAGCCCTCCAAAACAGCTAATACAGTTTCCTTAACCGTGTTTCGGATGTTGAAGCTACGAAAGTACGAAGTATTTTCTGTTCCCCAGCAAGGATCCCGTTACCCGGGGCGTCGGGCGAGGCCGAGGCCGTTACTAAGCTTCCGAGGGTACTTCCTAACTGCGCACCATTCCCCCCGATGCTAATCTATATGTACCCGGAATGTCTTTCAGAAATTTGTGACTGTGTTGTTCCCACAAACATTAGAGGCATTAGTACTAGTTTCTGAGAAGGAATAGACGGTTTTATAGCGGAATACACATAAGAGGTTATTTGGTTCTTAGTGTTACTAGATGGAATGGAAACACTAAAGAGTATGTAGAACGATTTATGCTTGGGATGGTTTTTTGGACCAAAGAACGGTCGAAAAGTAATTGTCAACAGCATCACGGTTGCATTTGTCTACCAAAATAATAATAATGTTTTCTCAATAATGAGAAGTAAGGATTTTAAATACCTCCTTGTTTTATTTTGTAATAATGTCGACAAAAGTAATTATATGCATGGAAGATGTTGGTTTAAATTGGGGTGTTGTCGGCACAATAATTAAGTTTTCTTGCTGCGGCAATTTTCCGCCATGACACTAAGTTAAACGGATTTTTGGGTTAAATTACCATGTTGTGTGGATATGTTTAGGTACATGAAGGTATACGAACGTGTGCAGTAACTGTAAGGGGTATATTTAAATAACTGGTTTTATTTATTTAGTTTTCTACTTTCTTCCGGTAGTTAGATAGGGCACAGTAAATAGGAAAATTCTAGGTGTAACTCATAAGCAAAACAATAAAAATTGCGGAAAAGAAGTTTATTAAAAAAAAAAATTTTATTCAAATGCATTATATTCTTAATATGCAGATAAAGAGTTCCGTATTCGATATTTTATTCTGTCTGTCATGTTTGTCTAAACGGCAGCGGAACAGGGAACAGCTGTGAGTGTGCCCGGGCATGCGCGATGCATTCCTAGCGGTCAACGCACGCGCACCGCTCACACTCGCATGACTGCACACATGCACGTTACTCACACGTAGATATACCACCGGTATTGTTCTATACAACTATCATAAACAACGCATTATTTTATACTTTTAAGTTGCTCTTATCTGCCAGTATAATGATCTCAGTTGTTTTGAAATAACATGGTCTGGAACCAGTTGTGGCCTAAGAAATGTATGTACTTGTACGTCTTAATGTAGTGCAAAATGGCGCCTATAATACGATATTGCGACCGAGAATTCATTTACCAAACATTGCGTTTGTTTATAACAAACATTGTTGAGCATTGCATTACATGTAAAGCTGAACTCTGATAGTAAACAGACGTCTAGAATATTCTTGATGTTAGCTTAAATAAGATATAACTTTCTTAAGCTCATACCTGCTTATAAATTCAGTTATGCTTGAATTTGATTTCAGAGGGAATTTCGGAGGAGTTTGCTTGTGAAATCATGTACAATATACATAGTTGGTGATACTTGTCATGTAACTTGTGATGCAGACAGAGAACGAAGGAAACTAATTAATATGTACACTAGAGTGTACTCTCTAACTAAAGGAGACGTAGTAAATATGTAGGTAATACAGTTTCTAATAAACATCATGTAACAATTGTAATCGAAAACAACTTTCTACAGAAACAAATAGTTTAATAACATGTTCGTCCCAAAAACATTTAAATTACCGATAGTTCAAGCGTATAATTTGACCAGACACCGACATAAGTACGGAGGTATTCGTTTCAAATTATGCGCTCCACAGACTATTAAAAAACAACCACTCTTGGATTGGCGAGACGGGGACTGGCATAGCAATTAGAAAGATTGAGACACAAAAAGTCCCGTTTCTTTGAAAAGGCGTTAATTTTTCATTCGCGGTGAATTAGAGGTGGAATGGGTCTCAACGAGTTGGAGTTTCGTCGGCTGCTGGCGGCGATCGATACCGGGACTGGTCTGTTAGGTTCCATGGTCTTAGCAACAGCTTTTTGCATATATTTTCTTGGTTTTCAATGATAATTGGAATAGGCATAAAAGTGTCTAAATCTATTTAGCATCAGTAACAGTCATAGTCAAGTATGTAACAGGTTAGAAACAGACTATTTTGGAATTGGAATGGTCTAACAAGACCCGTTAATTTGTTGTTTCGTCTAAGAAAGCATTATCGAGTTGTATGAGTTCTTTTTTATCTTCTGGCTATTGAATAAGTAGCTTTAGCTTTGCGCTTTGTATTAGGCTATTCACCTGACAAGAAACTAGAAATAACTCGCATCAGACATAATACAAACTATTGTTTCAGCTTTTAGAAAGTTTTGAGGTGTGAGAGCACATTGGGAATGCAATATCGACTCTGTAGTGACTTGTAAGACGCTGTTATAATGTCTTAACTAATATTTTTATTTTTATTTATTTTAAACTGGCATTAGTGGCATTATAGATATAAAAGCTTCACCATATATTTATTGGTAAATAAATGTAATATCGGAAATAAATTACTTATACAAGAATTTTCTATACATCTACATCAGCAGCTCTCTTAGCAATAATAGTTTAAGACGTGGCGGTAGGCCTCTTGAACGAATAAAATCGAAACAGCTTATTTCGATAGCACTAAGGACTGTAAGAACGTGAAAAATACTGTAACTACATTACAATTAATTATCGTAATATTACCATTTTTATAGAGCAACCTTTTAAAGTAGGTACGTACCTATATATTTCAATGTTAAAATCAAAGAGTTCATACTACTAATTTCTCGTTTATCACGTTGTTTTCAATAAACGCAATACAATTTGTAAATAAACTAGTTAACCTTATATCTTCACGAGTTTATTTGCAGGAGGTTACGTCAATCAATGCATTGTTATAAATAATTCATTGTACTGTAAGCAATGAAAAATGATTGGAATACGCAACTGCCTTTCTTGATACATTATACAGTATTAATTCATACGATGCATTCCGCTATTTTACTGTACATGCATAATATACTCGTACATACATACTTATTATATTACCTTATACCACATAGACAATTTCTAGCTTTAAATATCGGAATATTACTACTTGAATGATTTATTGTACCACATTTTTGTTTAATTTCACAGAGAAAATCAATAAGATGTGTATTTATTTCCATAAATTAGAATAAATAGGTGATAAACGATGTGAAATTGCAAATATTTGAATCTGAAATCAGTCAACCGCAAGTGAGCAAGCGAGGTGTGTGATATTTACAAGTCGGTATTGATAATAACTAAGTACAGTTTATATTCATTTTAATGATTGACAGCTGTCATTTTTAAATAAAAAAATTGTACTTGGCAAAGTAAAAGCACGTAAAAATATGACGATAAATTAGCACGCAACATTACATTAAATTTTGCAAGCTTTCCCAACGTCGTCGTACATTATCTACAGTAAATAATAAAATGTACTATAAATGAGGTTCTATCGAATGCACGTCACGTATTCGATGAAATAAAATTAGCTGTTACGAAATCACATTGTTGTGACACTACAGCATAGCCATTGGCCTTAAATTTAGACGTGCGTTGATTTTGTACAACGATCTTGGCCTTAACTGGTGGTTCAAAAAAAGTGTACCTTAGGACTCGAATTAGCAGGACAATTAATTTACAGAGACAAAGATTTACATAAAACCCACGCTGACCTTGCTTGGAAAGATAATATTTATAACGCCTGAAAATCCTTTTTTTGTTTGCCAACCTTCTGATACATATTAAAAAGTGTTTCTCTAGGTCCTCCTGAATGAATGTTATCTTAAACCCTAAATCAATATCAACCCTTTTCAACGCTTCAACCTTACGAAAATATTTTTGCTCGTTCCTGTCTTTTTATTTTTCACCGTTTCGGAAATGAACTAAGCGTTAATTAGAATACTTTTACCCCTTTTTTTTAGTTTTGTTACAGATAAATATCACAAGGAATAAATAACCATATAGATGAAAAGCAAATACCTACTTCATCAACCATTGTATCAACCAATACTAAAGAGACGGTTAAATAACAATGCTCATATCGAATTGATTAAAATACCAATATTGTACGAAGTTATAAACAGTTACGTAGTAATACACGTCTGGTTTCTGAATGCTATGTGGTTTAATATAGAAATATGACGTACCCAAATCCAACATGAATTCAAGACAAACAAATCCCACAAACCCAACTAAACATTAATTAATTTTAACATCTAACATGTATACTAAACAACCTCGCAAGGGCTTCAAAACTTCAAAAGTCAACAACTGTGACGTAACGACGTGTTATTTAATTAAGTCTAATAAAAAGTTTCACTACTTAAATAACGCAAACACAAAAACACTTCATCGATTCAAAATGATTCATTGACAAAGTTTATGATTAATATCAGTGTTACACGTCCGTTGTCATGAATTTCAATGGCCTATTTTTTCATTTTCGTTTCCCAACTTTACATAATTCAAGTCCCTGGAAAGCCGAATGGCATTAAAATGAAATTTTGAGTCAATACAATTTCAAATAGCGACGTACGAAAGCAGTAACTAAGCAGCCCTCATCTCTCCCCTAGGGTTCGTCCCAATTTCGTCCCTTCACGTTGTGACCCAGTTCTGAAAGCCGCTCATTTGCCACCGTAGGTTTAAAATGGGGTTGCATGTAATCGTTCTTTGCCCTCATACTAGGAGGGTTTCAGAGCTCAGCTGGAATGTTCCATCTCTTTCACACCAATTGATCTTTCAGCAGTCGTAAAAGCCTATTGTTGATTTGCAAAATGTTTTTTATCGAACGGTTTCCCTCAAACGGACAACACGACATAATGAGTACGATAAAATGTAGTTTTATTGTTTAAGTATTTGATTTATGCATTGCGAAGTAACTAATAACAAATAGTAAATAAAAATCCGGTTATAAAAATACATTAGACGATGTAATAACTCTAGCATACACGAATAGGGTAAGAATGTTTGAATAAGCTGTTCCGATGAAATTAATACCAACAACCGCTCGATCAAAAAACATATTATGACCAAAAACCAAATAATTTTAACACTAAGATTGTGTTACATAGCGGGTAGTGTGAGATTTGAAGCGTGTCAGTGATGATTGGACGACAGCTTTGGACGTTGTTTACCTCGACACGACATCGAAAGCCATGCAACATGGAATTCACTTGCGTCACTCACTTATCGATCTTGAGGGGTTAAATGCAAATTGTACTAAGTGCCAAAGTTTAGACAAGGTCCACTCAAACAGTAGGTGAACGACCGAAAAATGTTGTAAGAGTTCCACAAGGTTGACAATTTGGACCAGTATTTGAAAATATATGAACATTAATTTAATGACAGTGTTGATAAATATTCGTGGCTGAATGTTTAACAACCATAATTGTATAAAAAATAAAGTACATCGCGTCTGACATTGTATGAATGAAAACATATGTAGATTTATTTAAGTGTATACGTTTTTGTTGGCAAAAAACATAAGTAAAATATTATTTCGTGTTTCAAGACTTAGGTATAAATAATTCCACGTCACAATAAAAGGGAATAAGAAAGCACCTGTTACAATGTTTTTCTTCAATTTCTAGGCAGCGAGGTTGTAACAACAGTACCTATAAAGATCCCGGCCGTTTCCCAGCTAGCTGAGTGAGCTATCAACTTTAAATATACAACTAAATGGGTCCTTACGCCCCAGTAACTCACTAAGCTTGCGTCCTTACTCTTACAATAGCACGCCCTCAATTGTTATTTTCAGTACCGTGTTTGTTTAAGGAAACAGAACCTAAGAATCAAGTAATTTTCAAGTATACTCTGGGTATGCGAATACAATAAACAGTAACTCTAACTAATGGGAAAGCAAACACCGATAACATTTAGTCGTGATTTTTCCAAGAAGTTTAAAGTACAGTAACTATTGGTTGCGTAACTGAATGAATGCAGTCAACTGTGGCTTATTGCGTTGTACAAACAAAGATTGATCTCACGACCGTGTCAAACGAAACGTAATAATTACTGCATTGACTTTGGTCTGCGTTTATACCGTTTTTTATTGTTTTTGAAGGCGCGGTATAATTTTATGATACTCCTATACTTAAGGAAGATGATAATGATGAAATGACATGACCCTTACAGTTCTAAACACAATAACTGTTTTACAAAAAAACTCAGAAGATTTAATTTTTCTATTACCACAGTACCGTAGTACTATATTTGTGAAAATCTTTTTTAAAAATTGTATTAGATCTAGTTAGTTGGCCAGCTAATGCGTCTTGTCATCGAAATATGTGTTGGAATTCAGAGTGAAAAATGAAATTCCTGCACGTAGGAAGAAAGGGTGAAGCATTAAAAATGAAGGAGACGGAATAAAACATATTTATTTACTATTTCTATTTCAGTAATATTGGCAATCGAAGTGTTGTCTTAGTAAAAATAAGTTACATAATGAAAAAAAAATCTTATCATGGATCAGGCCTTAAAATGTCTAAAAACTCATTACGGCCATTCTTAATTACTCATATCAATTCAATCGTAGCTGTGCCCAGTAACACTTCTTTTTAATTTACAACTTTCACTGGAAAAAATACACTCATTCTATACAGCATTTGGAAAAAATATTAAAAGCCGATGGATTGGAGAAAGTGAATCATAATCAAGTTGAACTAAAGTAATTTAAACCGTAAAATTGGCATTTTTCGACAAACGTCAATCGTCTTCATGCAAAAGGAAGCAGTAGTAATCATTTGAGAACAACAAATATTTGCCACGTCTTCTATTACGCCGCCTATGGTATGATTAAGGACCTAGATTATGTAATTAAACATAACAACATTCTGAGTACTAGATAAAAATGTAAACAAAAGAGATAAGGATTAAATATTACTCAGTCAACATCACAAGCGCAATCTTAATGTCAGCCCATTTATTATAACATCGTCATTAAGGATTTTCCTCGTTTTCATGTATGCCTTGACCTACTTTAAGATAAATTCGTCTAGGGACCATTCCTACATTTTTTTAATTCAAATTACTATATTTCACACCAATCCGAACTGCATTTAGTCTACACTACTGTTTTAAAGAGGTACAATTTGAGATCTTGTAACATTGTAATGGGCTAATCTTAGGAACGACTGAACGGATTTTGAAGAATCTTTTACCAATAGAAAGACTATAACATTATTTCTGAGTGTTATAGGCCATCATTTTCCCGAATGTGTATTACGTCTAAACAACTGGCTACGGGTCAACTATCGTACAATAAAAATAAAAAAAAATCTTGATGAAACCGCCGATGGCTATCTGTCAAAATGAAAATGTCGTCACCTTAATCTACCTCGTTAATTAGTTAAACAAATAAATAACGAGTTTGTATATCTAGTTATAAAAACATAAATTAACGCCTACACCGATCTAAAAGTGTGTTTACGTATTGCGACGTAGCGTAAGTGTTTTTGTATAATTTGTCTCGTGTGTCGCTTTGATCAGTATTATTTTAATCTGGAAAATAACAAGCAGAATATAATTACTTTTCCGATCTAACTTATGTTCTAACGTATGTCGAGTAGTTGTAGTTATTATTTCATGCCTACAAGTTTACTTACAAAATGTCAATGTTATGCACTACAAAGGAAATCCTAAACTTGGTTATTCTAGAGTTCAGAATGTGCATGAATGATCTAGAATCAGACCAATATTAGGCTGGTAAGATTATCAGACGCTCTATCATTATTTTGGTAGTAGAAGCGTCTCTCTTTCACATCCGCAATAATAAGTAGTAGCAGTAAGACCTGTTTCATGAACTTTATTCTATCTTTAAATTTTGACTATTTCAGCCTTAACCTTAACTCTAACAACTTAGGTTTCCTATCTGTTTAAAATTTTGTAGTTATTACGGCCTATTTCAACTATTTCACAGATAAGTTAATTTACTACGAAACTAAAACATAATGAGAAGCGATCAAAGAAACCAATAACGTGAACTTATCATAGACTAATGAATTAAGCCATTAAAATCTCATAAGGTTTTGTAGAGTTATTTACTTTGTAAACTAAACGTTGCTTAATATTGTGCAAAATATGAAAATGATGCTTCATCAGTGTTGATTTAGTTTTGCTTACATAACGAAATAATTGACAAGGAATTCAGGTCACTATGACTGATCGTAAATCCAAGGCCTAATCATACCTTTTTTGTAGGATCCTTTTTTCTTTTTCAATATTTACCTTGAGAAAAGAATTAAGACGTTAACATGGTAAAAATAATACATTAAATAATAATAATTTGACTTTTTCTCTCAGAATGTATTCTTATATTTCTTATCAAATCTTTGTCAGCATATGAGCAAATAATGTAACTGTTAGCACAGCCTGTGTTCCCAATATATTCTACTCTCTAAAAACAATTATGAATACTCCGTTGTAAAAAATCATTGACACCAATATAAATTCCATACAATTTAAATTAATAAATCTCATTAATTCAGATAAACCAAATCTTTTAGTAATGGAATTACTTGCAACATTATTTATGTCTTGCTTACATTGCAGACTTAATTGCTGTAAAATTATTTATTAAGTGAAACTTGAACTGATTTACAACATTGGAACCTGTTATAATATTTCAATTTTCAAGTGCCTTACAACATTAATTAAATTAAATTCCTAAGTTAATCAAACTGTTTCGCATTATAGAAATGACTTTGTTTAATGTTTGGGACCAAAATCAATTAAGTTTCAAATATTTTTAATTAAACTAAATTGGATTATGTCATGTCACTCTGAACTACAAACGACCATTTTCATATCTATACTTCTATACTAATATATAAAGCATATATAAAACAAACAAACTCTTCAAGTTTGTTTGTTTGTTTGTTTGAACGCGCTAATCTCGGGAACAACTGGTTCAAATTCAAAAATTCCAAAATTCCTTTTTAGGACATATACCATCACGCTGCGACTAATAGGAGCGAAGATACAATGGAAAATGAGGAAAAAACAGGGCAGGTATAAATCATAACTCATATCTTCTAACCACGCGGACGGATTCGCGGGCAACAGCTAGTAAGATATATAACAAATCCGGTTGTGGACTACAAATTAACAGACGCTTCATATGAAGTAAGACATTTAGCAGAACCCGATGATGATGGGGATCTGAATCCAACGTAAGAAAGAACCATAAAGCTAAAGAATATTATGTCGACAGTCAGGATACGCAGAAAACATATCTTGAAAAATACTAAAGCAATGTAAATTTTCAAACTATCATTCAACAAAAATAACTTGTCCTCTGCGGTAACCGTATCAACCAACTTTGGCTGAGCTATTTTGAACATAGCATGACTTTCAACAACCTCAACCATTGTCCTTTAATACAAAGGATAAATCCAACCTGACTGATCGTTTCGAAACTTGGCAAGTTAAAACTTGTTCTACATTCTTATATCCATCCTTCACTCTCCCGATTAGTTCACTAATTGTGTATCCCTAAGTATAAATGACCATTTGAAGTAAAGTTTTGTGAAAGTGGTCTGTGTTTACCGGGCGGGGAATAGAACCGGTCCATAGACTGACCCCGGGTTGTCAGGCAAGATTGTCTTGTATTGCACAACCAAGCGACGCACGATTTATCGGCGATCAAGATTTACTATCAGATTATCCATTGATTTTGTGATTATTAGAATTTTGAATTTGCTACCCGCGACTTAGACAACGCGGTGATCAATAAATAATTTCACTTGTACACGTAAACAGATCTTTGACGTAGAATAAATTAAACAACCGTAACATGTGTTTGTTTAACCCTTAGATGTGTCTTTGCGTATTTATTATTTCGCCTACAGATATTAAAACGGCATTACAATAGTTACATAACGGCGTAACCTTAAGAAACAATACTCTTCTCATCAATGCCAACACCGACTTCAATAACGCCTTTATTCCATAGCAATAAAGTTCATAATGCGAGCGAAGCGTCAAAAGATTATTTTATAAGACCTCTTTGTTCTAAATGGTCACACTATAAAACGATCATTCAATAAATGTTACTGATATTTTGCACGAGAAGCGTTACATTGTCTTGATATCAATGATTATAGGATTATTTCTCAGTTTACGGAATTTTCCGATAACATTCCCCATGTGAGTTAACATCTACTTACCGTATCAAGCCAAAAGAAATTAATTATTGACGCCTTTTCCTCAAAGAAATTTAGGTAACCGCATCGTTGGGCCGTTACCTACCCATTTCTCTTAAAAAATCTTTCCATGTCAAATGTTCTTAACAATTTCACTTCGACCAGTGTCACTACGGGTCTATTTATCTTAAGATCTACAACAGTCAAGATAACTTACAAAAATGCTTAGTAATGACGACTGAGATATTCTTTATCTTAAAATTTTACAATGATGGAGCTTCCTTAAATATTCCAACAAAATTAAAAGATCTACTTTAAGTGCAAAAACGTCATATAATGTTCTGTTGATAGTGTAAGACTACCGGACTCAAAAGATTTGTTTACATTATTGACATTCGAACGATGCCTATTAAGTACTTAAAACGTTCTATCTCGTTATAAATAGTCAGTGGCGTGATAAACCTCAGTAGTTGTTATCACAGACAAACAATAAAGACATAAACACAGTCCACAGTGTGAATAGTTATGCGCACATTATCTTAATTGCATAGTTGTAACAAATATTGAGATAATAGGATAGGTACTTACCTAATTTGTAAAGCAACTGTAAATACACTACTTACTTGATGTTAAAATATAGAATATTATTGGTTAAGAAAGTAAAAAACGATGTAGGCCAAATCCATGTTTTAATAATACTTAGTAAGCAAACAAATAATGTCAAAATTTCTAGTAAAATCAAAGACGATCTGAGGTCAAAGTTCAACAAAAACCAATCCAGTAAAATAATACCGATACAAATGATAATTTCCCACAATTTGTTTAACATCACAACCATTTTCTTCGGTGTTTACGTTCACTTCAGCCTCAATGATGCGTCTGACTCACAATGGAACTTAACCTTCTTCCATAAAGTTACAGCCATTACAAAATCATTATATCATCGCGTAACGTGATTCGCGAGATCGAAATACATAATGTCTGTCAAGACCATGACATTTGCAGATTCTGTTCTATGTAGTGTATGAGTCTGTGCGTGTTTTAGTATTCTAATTAGTCCAAGAGTTTCATTAGCAACCGTCGTTACGTAATTACGATCATCAAGTACAGGCGGTGCGGGGGCTGGCGCTCGGGTGGCCATAACGCTGTTACCATCCCAGCCTTATTCCAACTTATTCTTTAAATACAATACATTTGCCCGTAAATGTTTACTAAGAGCGCGAGCCTCCTTTATAGCGGTCTATAACCTTGGAAGGAATAGATGCTCTCAAGTATCCTGCTTTGGACATCCTATACCAACAATCTTGTACATATGAACATTTTATAGACCATTATATGTAATCTTTATTCTCGACTCGTCTTACATTAACCACAGAGACGGGTCGAACTGATTTACGCAAAAACCACACACCTAATAAAAAGATATGAGAAAATCATGTCACTTGCTGAGTGTGACTGAACAATTAATGCTGTGGTTAGAAAAAAATAGATTGAAATAAGACCTATTTCAATAGTCTCTAATCCCGTATACTCAAGAAGTGAGACTGAAAGCTAACCCCAATTGCCTGTAGAAAGGTTATGCAGAAAAATCCCTTGCTCCAGAGCACTCATTTAGTAACACCAAGTACTAATAATTTACAGGTTTTGTACAAGCTACCAGTATTCAGACGATGATATTGTGAAATCATCAACAGAAACCTTTGAAAAGAGCCTTCAGACTGAACCGCTCACTGACCAAGGCCGACGGTCACGGCTGGTCATGGTGCTACATAAATACGAGATCGAGCAAAAAGATAATAATACTAAGTAAAAATCCGCTATTCAAATTCAACGATAATCATTTTAAAAGTACTATATAGAGTGTAAAGCCACTTAGAACGCAACAAAAATGGTTGAATACGTTGACAATCTAAACTAAAATGAGGACGTTAGGTTCATCGTTATAATCCGAAATCGATTCCAAAATACTTTCGTCAGTGTCGTAACAGGTTATTTCAACGGGGCCATCGTTGTTGGTATAAATAACAGTTAATTTCTCGCGTTACGCTCCGTTAGATCACGTCGCGTGCCCAACGATGCTTCCTGGTTTGCCTCGACAGATTCCATTGCATTTAGCTATACATATAAGCTGCTATTTCTATTGATTTATTTATTAAAACTTTAAGCCTTACTTTTATTTCAATTACGTTCGTTCGTTACGCAATAGCTTTACGTTCCCTTTTGGCTTGATCGTTTGATGTGTTATAATTTTCATTCTCAATCAGTATCTGCTATTCACACTGTAGAAAAACCGTCATTAACAGTTTATTTCACGTTTTTAAATAAGTCGTCGCCCAATACACATTAGCGATATGATCATATACTTATTTATAGTAAATCTAATCCACCATATATTTACCAGTAAGTCACAACTCACAAGTTTCATCCACTCTGTGATGATGCTGGCATGTCAAATTAATGTGAAAAATAAATGGCTGCTATGAATGCGGAGACAGTACATACGAGTATATGGGACGCATAACACACGGACGGAAGGACCTGTGGTGCGTGACCGACGACTCTCTGCCCTCGGCTTGTTCCGAATATAAAATAACAGTACTATCATCAATCGATACTCGTCCTTCATAACACGTTTATACCTTATTCCTTAAGGCAGAAGTTGCAAACAGTTTTCGCTTTCAATTTTCGTTTTACAAAAGTTATAAAACTTTGATATTATTATCTACCTCTGTTGTATCCATGAAGATATTGCCCTTAGCGAAATATCTCAAATTCAAGCAGGTTTTGTAGCCCTGAGCTTAAGAACTTCTTGTCAGACATGATCAAGACAACAAAACTAATATAGTACAACGCGATAGATAATAGTTCTTAATTATCAAACTCTAGATGTCTAGTAATTACAATCTATTGTCAAGGTTGCTGGAGCTGTATTGTTAATATTAATAAAATTGTTCAGCTAGAGATCATTAAAATAAATATCATTGTTGCCCTCTATGATGTTAATACTACCCTGAAAATGATTACTTACTTATTAATTAATCACTCAAAAACAAACTTCATTGCATTCAAACAAAATATTTATTTTGAGGATCGGAATTTGGATTTACAAAAGTGTATTCCTTGAGAATTCAGGTCGTCGCTTTTCGAGCGGGTAAGCTATTTCCAATCTTTCCGTGAAGAGGATTCCAAACGCATGAGACTGTGTGTGTTATGTAGAAATATACGTATACTAAACCTATCTCATTTGCACCTTCTATTTCTCTCTTACTTGTAAATAGGAAAACTATAACAATGGGAGCTACGGTCGTGGTTGGGGGCTATTTAATATAAGCTTGAATAGATAGATGGCCAGGTTCTATGTATTTTCATCAATTTTATCATTTTGACCCAACATTTTATAGAACTCCTCCGGCATTATGGATCGATGCATTTGTACCAACAGACGCTATCTTTGTTCACAAAGTGATTCTTGTATAATACAAACTATTATTACAACAAATTATATTGGTTATGAAGGTGAATCAATCGTCCTAAAGTACCCGTCACGAGAAGCTATAAATTATGTAAACAAACATCTTTTACTAAGTAAACATTTTATACTGCGAGATAATAATAAATTGACCATATTCAATCGACATGAAATATAGACGGGTTATATGAAAGTAACAACCTATTTAATTTAGTCGGATCATATTTTAACGACGCAAAGCGCTATCGTTTGTGTTTCTTGGTACCGGAACGCGTCCGTCGCAGGGATTGTGAACTATCGGGACGCCATTTTGAAATAAACGCATCATTCGAGTTTCGAATGCGTACGAGTTTGTTTCATTGCTTTGCATATATCGCGGATCTGGTTGTTATTGTTAATTTTGTTATTGTTTCGTTATCACTTTTTTATTGTTGTTACTTTAATTGTTGCGTTAATTTTATTTGTTATTACGTATAATGGAGCCAGTAGCCAGTACATCTAAGGAAATAAATTCGCCACGAAAAAAACGTCAAAAGGTGCGTAATACAATTTATCTAAAATATATAATAAGTAAAAAGAAAGAGTTGTTTGTTCAAACGCGCTAATCTTTGGAAACTTAAGGTTAATATTAGAAGTAGGTTTTAAATTGTGAAGTAATTGGTTAGGTTAATTGGTATACCTGGAGATATAGCTTGAGCTTCGTGTGACAAGTGACTACCGGTGATTTTTACAGGTGACGAGCTTTACGGTTAATGAGAAAAATATGGTATGGTATACAAGAGGGACTGCAGCAGATTACTTCGGAAAATTGGAAGCGTTGTGTGGAGCATGTTATCAAGGATGAAGATAATTTTTATTCCAAAATCGATGAGATGATTGATAAAACTGTAGACAGCTTCGTGATACATGTCACTGATTCTGACACAGAAATGGAAACATCTGAATCTGACGAATAATTATTCTTAAATAATATTTATGTTAATTAATATTTGTTACTTAATAATTTATTAAATCTTAAACAAATTCATTTTTTTTGTTGGTCCAAATGTTGTGAACTCCTGAACACTTGTTTACAAAATTTATAGCTTCTCATGACGGTTACTTTACATACAAGCGGAAATTAGCAAGCAGACTTAAAACCATTATTTTTAAAGAACAAAAGTATGCACTCAATAAAAACGTTACATTCGCGACAAAGACACAATTGAATGAGGTGTTTATCTGTCTTTGTTCATTGCAACTTGCATCGACAAATGCTTATATAAACAACAGGAAACACTTGTTTTACAGTAAATGATCACTAGAAAATGTAATTAATATCGACATCTTTAACGACCTGTACGAGTAATACATACTTAACTAGATTAAGTATAACACTGGAACAATAAATCAAGTGTTTGCTTAATAAATCACTCTAAACTTTTCAAGTTAGTAATAAAAAATCGTAGAAATAATTTCGAACAACATCATCTATTAGATTTTGTAAGCGTAACGAATTAATTCCAATATTTCATCAAGAGCCCTAATTTTTCGGCCCAACCTAGATTAGGGTAAAGTGCTGAAGGCTTACAGATTTAAATTCATGTATTCGATATAGAGGTACAAGCGGTTTTTTTTTTGATTCAGCGTTGTGACGAAAATAACATAATAAATCTGAAGATATTACGAGTATAATTTTTGTCGATGCCACTAAGACCGGGGGCCGCGAAGGTTGGCCGTCTCGAAGGGCTTTGCGAGGTTACAATAACACAACCTTATTTGGGCGGTAAACATCACACTAAAACTACTACTGCTTTAGTGTTGGAAACATAAATTCCGGGTTTTATATTCGCTGCATTTGTTCGCTAAACGTTAAGTACATTTCAGCTAGAACACTATTCAATGCTCTGCACGTAGGTACTTATTGCTTCCTGCCAAGCACAGTAGTCAATCGTGCTTTCTTCGCAGTTAGTTCGTAGAGCTCTCAAAACGATTACCGCTTTTCTCCGTAGATTGGCTCTTTGGACTTCTTTCAAACACTTAATCTTTAGAGGGCAAGCAAGAAGTGCGGTTGATAACTAGTTTGCCAGCTGCCTCCACTTTGTTAAACCCACTCAAACTGGTATCAGGGCAGGAAAGCTACTCACGCGTGAATACAAGTATTTTCACCTCTATCTAGTTGGCGGACACTTGTTTCAAAATATTTAGAAAGTTCAATTATTTAAGTAACTCATGCATAAGGATGTATTAGTAGTATTAGATTACAAATCTAGATAAAGTAATGGGATTTTGTTGCATTGGAAGCTGCCCTGAATAAATTTTCCCCGCATTGAAACTGACAAAGTTTTGTGACGTATATTAAAGAAGGGCACGGCCTTGTTCATTACGAGTAAAGGTAAAATATAATTATCTCATCTGTGGAGAAGCGTTAAACTCGAGCCAACGAACACAACAGTGCCAGATATCTACCAACAAAAATTTCAAGAGACAAACTCGCTTTCCCCGCTAGCCGCGGCCCCGGTCGCTCGCTTGATAAGTGGCCTAAGGGCTCCCCCCTCACTTCTGTGACCTACTTCCCGTCCTCGCCCTCGCGATCTTTGTGCTGCCACTTGCACAACTCGTTTGATATCAGCTGGATGATAATGTTGATTGGATCATACCACCTCTATTCTGAATTTGGATCGCATTGCAAAACTCTCCCAGAGAGTTTATTGAACTCGCGTTACATAGTCAATTTTGTTTATTTATTATTTTTATTTAGATAAGTTATGACATTTCGCTCAATGGCTTTTGCAACTTTCTCTATGTCAGCGGTCTATTAGTAAGTTACATACTGCGTAAGATTTGGAGTTACTTTTTATGAGCATATCAATGCTTTTATTTCCTTTCTTCAGACTTATTTTTAACTCATACCTGTCATGTTTTGTAAACATAAAACTGTGTATATAGCCGCCATTTTCGTTGGTAATTGCGAGTTTTGTATTTAGAATGTACTCGTAAACGTCAGGCTATTTCCCAGCGCCAAGTGTCTACGAAGGTCAACCTCTAATGGATATTTTACAGTCAAACTTTTTAGGATCTTCCGCTTCCATGATTGTTTCACTAAGAGGGCAGATGGACAGAAACACTAGACAATACTAGTCTTTTAACTTTACTTGTTTCATTAAAGGCTAGAATTAATGAATACCTACTAAAGTCCATCCTCTCTTTATAAAACCAGGATCAACAATGTATTTAGTATGATCTAAACTTCTAAAGTATGGTGCGTCTAATCGCTTACAAACTAAGTACGTAAGATCAATAAAACATTGGTGAAGGTCAACTGTATTCTGAGTCGGTAAAGTCAGTCAATTTCTATGGTCACGCGAACGTCTCAAGCATGCTATTTCAGAATGCTCCAGTTAAGAAGATATCTGGTTACAAATTTCTATGTAAGAAAAAATATGCCTCATATAGGTATTTTGCTGTTATAAACAGAAGCTTTATTTAACAAGGTCATAATGTAATATTACTTGGCAGTGTGGAATTTCTGATTTTAGACTTCACTCTGTAAACGAGAAGAAAATTGTGAAGCTAGGTGATGATAAAGCAGTGATCCATCTTTTCTATGATACACTTTCTGTTGTGGGAATTTCTGAATGTCCCTACAAATGTATATTTTAACGAGAATACCATTGGTGTGTTCAAAGTATTAAAACTGTCTCATTTCTGTTCTCTCTGTGGCCTTGTGTGGCCAGTGACTAAGTCGAACAGTAATTTACAATATTACTAGAACAAAGACTAATATATTTCTATTGTTCACACTAGAAACGATGAACATAAGGTCTTGTGAAAAAATATATTGAAACCATCACATCAATATTGTATGTGCTTTAGGCTTAACGGCTGACTCAATACAGATGCGTTAGCTTTAAGAACATAGGATACTCTTAAAAGGTAGGACAAGCCGCGGGAACAGCAAATTCTTATCTTCTATACTAATATATAAAGCTGAAGAGTTTGTTTGTTTGTTTGTTTGAACGCGCTAATCTCAGGAACTACTGGTCCAAATTGAAAAATTCTTTTTGTGTTAAATAGACCATTCATCGAGGAAGGCTTTAGGCTATAAACCATCACGCTGCGACTAATAGGAGCGAAGATACAATGGAAAATGTGAAAAAAAACAGGGCAGGTATAAATCATAACCTATATCTTCTACCCACGGGGACGAAGTCGCGGGCAACAGCTAGTATATTATAAACTTGTGTAGCTAGGAGTACCTTCATTGTTGTATTTAGTTATGCCGAGATACCGATAGTCTGATAGAAACATATCCGTAGCCCACATCGTGATTGGAATATCAAGGCATTCGACACAGGTAATAGTAGAACGTGAAGTCTTACAATAATAGCGGTTGCCTAGGTCTCGATGATGTAATACCAGCCAAGGTACAAAAAAATATTCAGAGAAGTGTAATAGTGATTTATATAACATTTATTATGTACTTTTAAGAGTTCATCGTGTTGATTAGTGACAAATCATTCAGAAGAATCGTTATCGACTTCAAGGATAAATAGTATTTCCAATCTACACCATTGTAGATTGGAAATACTACAAACAACAATGATTTCAAGAGTCATTGTTGAATATTTTTGTATAATACTATACAATGTGTAACTAAGAGTTGCCTAGGCGACCGCGACGCTGGCGTAATTGTAAACTAGTAATAAAATAAAATTAGTTACCAACCCGTCTCTCCAATTAAAAACAAATGTCCTACTAATATTGATCTATTGTGACTCAATAGATTTGACATCAGTCTGATAATTAACCAACGTTCCATCTTTAAAGTAAATTAATTGATTTAATAATATCACGTTTCGAAAATACTATCTAGTTTAATTATTAAGTAGGATAAGACAAAAACATAATTGACTTTCTTTAAAATATTCAATGCTTTAAAAGCTCAATTGCATTTACTTTAATGGACATTAAATGTCAGACAGCCATTATACGTATGTACAAAACACCTTACAAGTAGTATAATATCGGACCAGAATTAATGATAACATGCATATTAAACGAACAAAAAGGAACAATGTGTACATACAATTTAAAATAAACCGGTGTGACCTATACGAACGTAGTATAATTATTAACTTAAACTCGTTTGATCAGGTTGAAAACAAGTATATTTAAACAGGATTATTTGTCCATGAAAGAAACCTACAACGTACTCATCTCTAAATACAGACAGATATAGTTAAATCTCATTTCATCCTCAAATCTAAACCTAAAACAAAAATGACTTTGAATCCCTCACAAACGATCAAGTTTGAAAAACCCTGTAAAATTATATTTAAACTCTTTCAATAAAGGCTAAAGTAAAATATTTTTATCTCGCACTTCAAAGGGTTTACAGGTTATTGACTCTAGCGTATTTAGGACACCAGTTTTCCCATCGAGTTGATCAGGATATTGACTTAGGAACGCTTAAATTAAAACTCGTCGTTATTACAAGAGGGCTACCTAAGTGATAATACCTGTTCTGGGTCGACATTTGTTTTGGTAAAAAGCAGCTAAATATACGTATTTGAACTTGCTTGACCCGATCGATTTGAAAAAGGGAGTCTTCTTATTACTTCTGTCTCGAAAACTAAATGGCTTTTTGTTGCTGGCCTCATTTTTATCACAAGTCAATTACACAGGTATGTATTATTAATGTTTGAACAAACCTTATTTACAACAGGCAATTAAGATCAATAAATGGACATTTTGTATTTTTTCGAACGGCAGAATGTCTTGCTATCTAAGCATACTGGCAAGCGTTATTGTAGCGTTGATATTGACAGCAAGAGCCATTAAATTACACTACCTAATTAACAGAACAAGAAATTCAAGTTGGTTAATTTAAGAAACAGGTGATCAGGCTTTCAAATAACTGTAAGTGAGGACTTATAACTATGTAGTCAACTTGGTAAAACTACTTCGTAATTGTATTTAATTTTGGTAGGAATAGTGAACGACACCTGCGTCCAACCCCACTGTTCAAAACGCGTAGGTAATCTAAACAAATTATCTTTCATGTGGCAAGGCGTATAGCTGTGTTGAGTTGGTCTGGCGTCTCTCACTTGGCGGGAGAGCGAGCGAATAGCGATGCAGTGGTATAAAGATATGTCGTCTATTTTTAACTGACGAGTAATGCAGGCGTGCGGACGCATCACAGAACAACTTTGCTTTTGTCGTGTATCTTGATTTTGAATGTTTCTGTATACCTGCTATATTATGTTTACAGTTTACACAAAACATGCCAGTCATCGTAAATTTTTTGACGACTCCACCATCTGGCACAAAAACCAACAAGCGTAACATTCCTCGTTGCGATACACGCTCTTATCTGTAATTCAAATGATACGATAGTTATGGTTCTGAAGAACAAACTTTGCTAATGAGATCATGTAGTTAATTATGTGTTCTCGTTATGTGAAGTTGCCAATTTCAATAAGTGATTACGCAACGTGTGAGCAGTGTATTTATAGTATGCGTATGTTGTGTATAGTCGAGTAATAGTCGCGCTCTGGTTCTCTTTCTAGTTAAATTAGAATACTAAGGAAATAAATAAAAAATATTTTTAATATATGATAGTAATCATACAATTTCCATGTGGTAGGACGATATCCGAACACCGAGATGTCTAATATTCACATTCTGACGTTAGTCAGTTTCAAGGTATGGTGTTATTTTTCTCAACAGTTTAATCGTCGTGTATAAAGTGATTGAGACAGTAAATTACTTTTTAAATTTATGCTAATTTTGGTATAGGGTAGGGGCATTATTATCCTTTGAGTCCAAGATTTGCATTTTGATTAAGTTTTATCCTAAAATCGAAGGAGTTTACGCGAGTTGAGTTCAATCAATATTGTATTACGTACGTATGAGTGATTGAAAAAGAAATAGTACTCTCGTTATATTGTTATCACGTACTTAGTGGTAATCAACAAATATTATAGTGGAAACACACGCAATCTACGTGAAATCAAAGTTATTTGCATTAGAAAACATTAACGTGCCCTAAAATATGATCAGCATAATTTCAGTTTCAAAGCTCTGAATAGTGAATACGTCTAATTACTACTACGACTAAAAGGGGTTTATTGGTCTTATTGTAGCATTACTTTTCTGTTAAATGTATAACGAAACAATACTAAGACATCATCTCATTTAATATTCACTAAGGACGGATTGGAACAAGGATTCGAGGAGAACGCGGGACAAGTCAATTGGAATAATTTATATACAAATTGGAATTCTTTCGTTTAAGTGAAAGTCGAGAAAATCTTCCCATGTCTAATAACTTTTCTTCGTCCAAAAAGTGTTTGGGCCGAGTCGACACAGCGCGGTGCGTACGGACGGTGCATCGAACGCGGTGAGAGCGAGGTCGTTGAACCTAGCGCCATGTGCATTTGGTTTTGTACAATTTTATACTTAATTGCAATATAATGCTAATCACTAACAATGGTAAGATAGTAAAATAGTGGACAGACAAACAAAAAATATTCAACGGTTGAAAAAAAAAGGTGATCGTGTGCGTTAGAATTAAATAACACCTAGCTAAGTAAAGCTTTCTGTATCCCATTCTAACTGGTATTATTGTCTTTGTCTTAACTTTCTTAGGAAGTACGAAATAGGTCTGCAATTAATGTCAACAGAATATAATTTAGTCTAAGTTGCGAACCCTAAGCAAGCCTTCAAATAAAGACGAAGTGACATAATTATAATGTCATATCCTTTCTCATGCGTAGATTAGGGATAATATCATATTCCGTGTAATCAATCCACTACGGAACTTGCCCTATCTACCTGCTTACTATGCTTTATGCTAAAGGTCAGTGAAGCAATAATTAAGTAAATGAGTACCTATTAAAGTACTGACGGTAGTTGTGCTATCTGTGGCAAGTTATAGACAATTTTTTTGTCTTTAATTAAAAAGTATAGTGGCACCGACCACATTTAAAGTTGTAGATACATTTTGCACTAACTTCTACATTTTAAGTAGAATATGAAAACAAAACAGGGCTGAATAAATGTTTTTTTTTTTGTAATCCTGTTAATTCCTTGTTAGTTAAAAATGATACTTCCTATCAGAATCACCCAGATGGTAGGATCTTTATAGTCGTCTCGTCCTCCTAACTAAAAAGTACTTCCGCTAGATCTAGATGTGTAGAATCAAAAAGTATTTATTTAATATGCAGTTATATGCAGTTAATTTGTATGTAGGTATGAATATGGTCCTTACCTAGTTACCTACTATGTACGCGTAGGTACCTATAATATTCAATTACGCTGTAAATTACAAGTACACCTATTAATACAACCTATTATAAACACATACCTATATGAATAAAATTACTTCATATGTACCTACTTTATTTCTACTTGTAGCTAAGCATAAGTACGTATTGTGTACAGACCCGCAATATTCCAGAGCCTGGTAGTCCCGGGTATCCGAGCCCTTTCCAAACGCCCGTAACTCGGGAGCCCTTTCTCTACCCCCCCCCCCCTTCCCTCCTGTACCCCTTGTGAGACAAAATGTACTAAAGGTGTGTACACAACCAAGTATCATTACAAGTGGTAATTACAGGGTACTAGGTACCTAGCCTAACCACATTTCAACGCTGCACTTTGTCAGATCTGAAGGTCATCTAAAGAATTATAGAAACAAACAGCAATCACAGGAAAATAATAAATTTTCTTGGCATTGATTCGTATTTTACGACATTGATAACATCTTATGAAGTTGGCTATGAAAAGGAATGAGATTATGGAAAGTAGCCAATGAAGTATGTAGGTACTCAGTAAGTTAACTAATAACAATAGTAGTACGAAAAATCGCGCGCTCGAAGTTACCTTTACGCGTACTTCGTTTTTTTTTTTTCTAGAGAACTCAAAAGAAACATGAATGAAACTTAAGTTTATTTTAATTAAATATACCAATAAACTTGTATATATACCTGAAGCTCTTTATTCTTGTTATCTTTGAGCGATGCTGCTCTGATAATACCAGCTTTCCATCCCCATTCGGAAACTTTATTCACGTTAATTTTTGTTACACCACTCACAGCGAGAAATCGTTTGCCAACTAAATCTTCACGGTACTTATAAGCCATAACGAACTACACAATCACATTATTCACATTAAAAACTACACAAACGTCAAAAAACTGAGCATTAAAACGCACAACACGTCACACTCTTCGTCGAGCGAAGGGAAACTACGTGGAAAACACAAGAAATGTTCCTGCGGTACGTTTATATTACGTGGCTCAATTCAAAAGCCAACATTATCGTGCCATGTTGAAGGTTCTTATTACTTTTTCATTTAGTAGCATTATGATGAAACTTATTATTAGCCGGCTAAAGCAAGTGAACACTTAGTCTACGGTTTGGTGAAGTCGCAGAAAACTCTTGAAATCCTTCGCCTTATAGTCTCCATACTAAGGACGTAGATTTTACGTTTTAGTTTGTTGGTGTTCAAATAGAGGGCTCTGCAAAGTGTTCTACTCAAATTCGTGGTTCAACTACTGAGTTTGAATTAAGATAACCAGTATTTTGTTGGCTTACGGCAAATGGCTTAAATTTAGAAATCTAGCAGAAATAAAGGTTTTGAAATTATTTTACGATTCCCCAAACAACGACATAACGCAACTGCATGCCCAACTTTAGATGTCAAAAGTTACTAATAGATGACGCCTTAATCGAAACTGAGGACTATAAGTTTTTACAAAAAATTTGAAAGTCTGCGGTAATATCATAAACATTTCTTATTATTTTTTGCCTCTCTAAAAATTACATTTGAATTAAATAAATTACTTTTTTAAACGGCCATCTTAAAACCATATTGATTTGTGAAGTCACGTGATCAAAACAACTGTCAGTTCAATATCATCATGGCGTATTAGACTTTTCATCGGGCGGTTGTGTTTTGCTATGTTTTGTATTGTGATTATTTGAGTGAATTTTCGTATGTGATTGTTAATATGATATCGTCGATAATTTCTCGACTGGTCATGTAAGTATACTCCATTTTCCAATTTTTTTTCTTCATTTTAAAATTAATTTATTTTTGTCTGCTCCTTTGTTTGCATAAGAAATATTATTAATAATAATTTCCTGGTAGTCCTACTGCGTCCTTAACACGATAAAAAAGCCTAGCTTATTAATATATCAAACATTTTGCAACATGTATCACGATTTAGTTTAACGATCATCTGGTTTTAATACAACATATTGCTTGTAATTTTGAAACAGTAATATTCTTTTGTCATTGTAACCGTCATTCATTGTAATTATGTCGAGCACATTATAACATTATCGGCTGAATCAAGTGCTTTAATTATCTTAATTAAAGCAGCAGACATCTTCGTCTGTTCCAAGCTATTCCAGGCAACTGAATCCTTACTTAAATCTATTTAATTAAAACTATTGTAAGGTTATCGAAGCTATCAATTTTTTTTATCTTTAGTGTTATACTTCAACATAAAATTTGATTCATCACAAAATTTATGATTCACTGATCCACAGAAACTGTTGTAAAAATATCAAGCACCAAACTTATTGCACAAACACAATTATTACTAAAATTGGTGACTGTACTTAAGCATTTAAAGTTGGGAAGAGAATGACAGAAATATATTTATAAATTTCAATTTCTTTTTCAATACTTAAAGGTACAAATGGCTACACTGCATATTAGTTATTCTGACCTACCTCACATATGTTTCTTTTGTTCTACTAAAATAGTATATTCTTTGATTTGAACTTTCGAATGCCACAAAATTTACTGGCAACCAAGAAATATGTAAATAATACATTATAATATTAAAACAGTATGATTAGTAATGTTAATGTTGTATAATAATATGTAACTTGCTGGGAGAAATCCACCTGTTTTACAAAGGTTTGTTCATTGGGATAAACAAGCATTAAAGATAAGGCTTTAAATTAATTCACTTAAAATAATTGACCTATTTTAAGTGTTTCAGCTTAAAGATTGTGAGTAATACCATTCATGGAAACTAAAGAAACTTATTAATGTGAATAAATGCTGTCTGGAGTTCTTACAGCTTAAAAATGAGTCACATATGTATATTTTCAATGATAAAAATATTACTCCAATAAACACCTCAATTGTCGTTTTCCTACTGAAGAAAATATATGTGCCTAAGTGCCAGCTCTAAGTTAAAGAAAATGATTCAATAATATTATTTTAAAATTGAAGTCCAAATAGTTTCTGGATTATTTGTCATATACCTAATTTTGTTTATTCATTAGCTGCATGAATTTCACCTGAGTGAATTTGTGGCTCATTGTACTCAAACTTAATCCATTCCAAATTTTATTAAAAGCAATAAAAACTATGAAAGCGTAACGGGCTGATATTTATGATATTAGGTTGTTTGTTCAAATCTATGAATGAAAATTTATTTTTCTAATTTCGATCATTATTTGTTTAAAGAATCACAGATAAAGTATTCCTGTTCCCAAATCAATTGAAAAAAACCTTAAAATTACATTTAGCCTTTTCTTTCTCCAAGGACTTCATATTTTCATGTCTAATACAACTCATTCCTCTTCAGAAGCCCTCTTTTACTTTTGGAATTGTTTGTTTTTAATAAAGGAGTCTCTCTTTTTAATATGTCAATTAAATGCTTTGTGATTGTTCTCGGGTTCAAGCTAGCCATGAGCGTGGTAACATACATAGTCCAACACTGGCAATTATCCAAAAGCCGTGATTTTGGGATCAGCTCGTCATCTTGAAATTTGGCAACACTACACTACTTGTGTACGCCTTTTATCATTCTTTTCACCTTCAGACGTAAACCATCTCTCATGGAGAATAGTTCAAATTTTGAAAATGAGAGGAGTTTTGCCCGTTATTACACTACCCTATTGTATTAGCCATTGAATAAAAACTTTACTGAAGATTGCAATAATAGAGTTCAGTTGTAACAAAATACGCCGTGTCGTGTTAAACAAAGAAAAGTGAAGATTGGTTGCGGAATTCGTCACTAGGGTATCCCTGTGCACTGCCGGGTGCTATTTTCGGCAAAGCTCGGGCGTTCGCCTCTGGTGCAGTGAGGAGAAGGTTTAGTCGGTAACGCTCACGGCCTGCGTTCGCGTCGCTATTCTATGCAACAAGTGAAGTGCGTTGACACCTAACTGTTAGTGATTCATTTATCGACATTCGGTCTACGTAAAGAGTTATTAGTGTCTGTTCCGAGTGCGCTCAATCTGTTCGCGCTGTCAGGAGGTCGTACACCTTGACTGCGCCACGTTATGTGCTTATTAAGACACCTTGTCTTACCTTTTTAGGTATAGCCTCGGCTGAATTACGTGTACCTTTACCCACTTTTGTTGGTGACATATATTTTTGTATAATTTTAAATGTCTTCTCGAACGAAACTTGATATAAGAATAACTATTTATTACGAGGATCATGTCGTTGTGATTTATATTTAACTTGCGGTTTGTAATATTTTAGTTGCTTAAATGTAAGATCCTACAAATATATGATGTCTTGTACCATGTGTTTATTTTTAAATGATGATATGTTTGAAATATAATATAGCACGACACTGCTATAGTCCAGCCAGAGCACGAGTTCCTTGCAACACTAATGCTTCCTTTCCTGTTTAAAAATATCCCTTAAGCGAATTGTGACAATTAATATTTGCGTCCGTATACCCGGTACTGGTTAGGTAATTTGCATCGCAACTAGGTTAGTCTACCAAAATAACTGTGACATAATGATCCGACCAGTAGGTACAGTATGTCAACAAAATGAAATATACTCATTATCTTAACTGTGATGTTACGTCTTGATGAAAACTAAGAACAAACCATATGAGTTACACGTTTAGGCCCGTAAAAAAATATATTTTGACGGGTACCTACTTTAGTATCACAGAAGGATTTTTCTATAAAACAAATTGATCTATTATACTATATACCAGACACCTATTTTAATGTCAATAATACAAAAACATTACCATTAGGCCAGTACAAAGCGCTCAACCCAAGGTTTATGCCTATTTTAGACTTGACATTCATTTGGAACGACTACAGATAGGTACCACTAAGTAATAATCTATATTCGTTCGCTTTAGTGCTAGGTATAAGTTAACCGTAAAACATCAATTTCTATTGTTTCTAAAATAGGCGAGTTTGGTAGAACGGTAGAATAGCGCTACAAACAAACGCCAAAGTAATTTAAAATTTTAATGAACCTATGGCATGCTTGACCGATTCTTACAATACACAGGAAGTTTACATATTACTAGCGCCTTATTTACGCAAAATTATTTAGTTGTGAATTGATAACATGCAAATATAGTACGACAAGAGAATATTTACATTGTGAGATCTATGACGTTAACCAATGCAAAGTACGCATAAAGATCTGAACGGACTTCTGTCAGGTTGTCTAAACAATGACTGCTTTCAAAATACGAGTTTATAGCGTATGCTTACGATTAAATGGAGTGAGGCTAAAATTAAAATTGAGTTCACAGAGGTCACTCTACCCTAGCCAAAAAAGGCTAAGTAAAAAAAATTGCTTACAGACAAAGTGATACAACGTGGGAGTAATACATCCTACGCTTTCATTTATTAACGACATCCTAATTTACTGGAAGCTTTTTTGTTATAAGTTCTGTTATACGCATAGATTTTATTTGTAACCTCGAAAACATAGCCTACTATTGCAGCATGAAAATTTCGAATGTAACTCAGTGTGCCATTCGAAGACGTTTACTCATCGAAACAAAAAACCTTTTAATCTTGCTATAGCTGATACAGACAATTACCCGTAATGGCTATACACTACAACCATTAGAAATAAATGGTTTGCAAAGAATCAACAAAAACTACACCCGTTATTCAATACGACTAATCATAAGCCACGCCGCACCGGCCACGCTCAACTGACTGTTACATCGACCCTGAAGAACGATGCGATGCCACGATACGATGCGCACACTCCTTATTTAGTACACCAATAGCTGTACTCGTCCGTATAGAAAGGATCAAGCAGTTTTTTTATAGATATAACAGGATGCATTCCAATAAACGTGATTTGAATGTTGGATATCACGAACCGGTTTTCTAAAGTAACCCATATATCGATTTAGAATATTCCGTTTGAATTTTCATTCAATTTGAGGGACATAATTATTCTTTCTCGAATCCTTAAACTGTCGTAAATCTACGTTATCATCAATTGATCAGATTTTGAAAACAGAATAAGCTATTCTAGATAACCTTTTGAATCCAACCCACTTGAGAATGATTTATTTTGCGATGCATAATCACGAAGCGAGTACGAATTAGCCTTGCAATCTCAATAGGGTTACTAAAGGCTGTTATGAAGAGGCTGAATTATTGCAAACGTTCGACAATAATGATATTTCGATTGTTTGACATGCATTAGTATGAACAGTTTATTGCCAGCCCTAGATCTATACAGCGAACAAAGGTTTTAACTTCGCGTGTGATGTTCGGATGCAACGTCCTGTATTAGAGGTTCTTGACCCATATGCGTGAGCATTATTTTTATAACCGATCGTTTTCGTCAGTAGTTAAATAGGTTAGCAATATATTTGACGATTATTAATGTTTTGCTCGATGGACACTACACTATTGAATTATTTAAAAATGGTCTCGTGTTACGGCAAATTCTGCCGTAACCTATTTTGATCTGCAAATAATTCAAGTACGCCACGTTGGTCCCATGCATTTCCGTCGTAAAGGGCATGGTGTTGTAGTACGCACGGCTTGGCAACGGCTTCAGAATTAGAACAAATGCTTTGCTTCTCGCCTATTTATTTTAGGATGTTATTAGGGAGTTGTGAAATCAAACCATGTGCGTGTGTGTTCGTTTCGCAAGCACGATGATCTAGTTTTATCCACATTTAGTGTTCCACTTCGCGTGATACTAAGCAGATACATTCCGTGTACAATTTTAATTTAAATCAATACCAATTCGTCATACAGGAATAGTTTATTAGGAAGTGGCCAATCCATATAAACCTTGAGTTTTTTAAGGAACACAAATTTATCTAGCTTTAAACACGAAGTTGGTAGAATCATTTTTATTTGGATGAAATTGCATAAATCGATCGAATGAAAAACGGTTGGCACAAAATAGGAAGAAAACTATAATAAAAGGATTATTGACGAGGCCACTTTACATTTGAGTTATGACCAATCCATATTCGTAACATGTCTTATTGCCTCCCCCAGGTGGGAGTATCTGAACAATTACATCACACAGTTTCATATATGGATAATCATTGTTGTATTGAAGTTAAGAAACTTGCCTTGTACAAGAATATGTTTAAGAATGAGTATTTTTTAAACTATGTATGTTGGTATGAATCATCAGAAAGTTTGACCAACTTTACAATCATTGTTCGTTAAAACGAGTTAAGTAACGAGTTAAAAAGAGTTCGATTTAATCGAGTCTTACAGCTATACTCTATAATCTATTTGGATTTTTATCGTGTTTCGCAAATCAAGCTAATCAAGACATCCAAATTATAATCTTAAAATGTATAAACAATACTGAATGCAGAGCCAGACTACAATTAGACATATGTACAGGTATCTCTGTACATATACGTCCAGCTATGCAATTGTGTTTATTTTTAAAGTCGTCCAGCCTTATTGGAATCTTGATATCCAATCGGCTAACGCAACAACGCCGTTCGGGGTGGCTCATACTAAACTGGCGAAGACGTACGCTTAGCTTTGTCGTCAATTTATTATTCATCTAAATTGTCCACTCTTGCATTAGTCGCTTCCTCCGTATTTTTTTTATCTAGAATATACAGTCTCATATTACATCCAGTATCGTATCATAACGTCACTATCTGTAGTAACTACTAACTTGTTCCACCAGTAGTGATTGAAATTAATACCAAAGGCGCCTACTTTCAGCCAGCACTTACTCGTTAAAATTTCACGCACTCATGCATTTAGCCGGATAGTAAGCATGCAGTATAACGGATGATTCTAAAATGTTTGATCGACGAATGACAAACTGTTGACATGCGAAGTTAACTGGTTATGTTTAACTACACTTATTAATTGCAATTGTACATATGCTTATCCATTTCCTATTTTTATGCCGTGACGCATCAAAACCGTTATCCACGTAAAAACATGAGTCCAATACTTTTGCCACGTAAAAATACGAGTCCAATATTTTTGTCGTTAGGAAAACAATTAACTTATTGTTTTGAAATAAAAGACAACTTAGTAAAAGTAAAGAACCTAATTACCACTTGAAGGCCAGTGTTGTATACCTTTGGTGACTATTAACTTTCCAACCAAACACCAGTCTACGCGGCCTTACAACTTGCCTTTACAGCTCTGTACAGAGCACGTTGGTCTACAAGGTATTGATTTACAAGGTAGCTAACAGCTCGCCAATCATGCCGAGACAGATCTTTATTTAATCAGTCTCTACTGTTCATATAGCGTGTGCGTCTAAAATATTAATGTGCAGTGCATCCGAACACATTGACGGAACAGACACTAGTAAAACAATAAACAAACTGTGAATACCCATGCGTTGCTAGAAAACAAATGTCGTGGAAACCGTATCCATGGCGGTGGGTCGCGCAACCGGTAACCGTGACGACAGCCCTCGCTTGCCGCCGCTGAGCCTCGGACTGTCCAGCGTCCGCTTCATTGTCAACAAGCTAGAGGCCGATTACGCACGTGTCACCGCTTTTGACAGTGCCGAAACTAATCGAGAAGTCGTTAAATACGACCCTAACGTCGACGAGGGTTACGACGATAACGATGACTTCCCTCTCGGTTATCCGAGAGGACAAGTCTTTGGTCGATTCGCAACAAATCTAGGAGTGGCTCTCAGTAAATGCATTCCTAGTGTCACGTTTGGGAACTTCTGCGTATTCGCATTAACGACGGGATTCTTTGCACCGAGGATGATCACTTATTTGGTGGTGTATCCATTTTGCAGATTGGTATTCGGGACCCTCTACCCGGCTTATGCCTCATACAAAGCTGTCCGGACGAAGAACCTAAAGGAATACGTAAGTAAACTCATTCAAAATCAAAAAAAAATCAAAATCAAAATCAAAAATTGTTTATTCTTTAACATAACCTTTTACATTCAGTCTTACATAGAGACCTCCTTTTAAGTAAACATATACCTGTGTTAGGAGGCCCCGCTCTTCAAACTATAAGGAAACTTGGTAAAAGTTGTGTACAAAGAATAATATTTGTAAATACAATCAAAAATTAAAAGTAAGTTTAGATGTAGGATAAAATTAAATGAAAACAAAAACTTAAAAATAACTTCTAGAGATAGTAAAAACACAATAAAACTTCTAAAATATACGAAACACAGTAAAACTTAAAAACGAGAGTAATCATCAAAAATTTTTGTAGTTCTAGTATAGTGTGTTCGTATGTGTACTGTGTATGCATGTTTTAGGTGTGTGTGTACGTGTGTGTGTAGTGTGTTTGGTGTGTGTGTGCGTGTGTGTGGTGAATGTGTATGTGGGTATGTATGTTAGTCGCTTTTACTCATTTTAATGGAAAATAGTTCTATATCCTCATACGACTTTGGTTTTAGCCATTGAACAATAGCCTTTTTGCAATCCCTTATAGAAAGAGGATAGATATTTATTAACTTATTTATTTTATTATACAGGGCTGTCGATTTTGAGAGAAATTGTCTTTTTGCATATGTTGTTTTAACGAATACTACTGGTGCTATGACGTTTTTACTTCTTTTATTTTGAACTGTAGGGTCATACGGGAGGGTTTTGTGCAGTTTTAAAATAGCATATAGAATATACAGCTTTCTGACTGTTAGCAAATCACTAATAGAGTACAAATCGTCAGTAGGGAACCGATATGGTTTGCAGTACATAACCTTAATTAAAGATCTCTGTGCTCTCTCTAGCTCAAGAAACTTTGTCTTTGTTGCACCGCCCCACACTGGTATGCAATAAATTATTATTGATTGAGCAAGAGAAACATAAATTTGGTTTAGGAGCTTTTTATTCATTATGTGTCTTAAATGTTTAAATATCCAGATTAGCTTTCTAGTACGGGTCATCACCAAATCTATATGAGTATGCCAGGAAAGACGCTGGTCAACTATTATACCTAGGTATTTAATATGGGATACTTTTTCAATTTCATTACAAGTACAGTTTTTATTAGATGTACTGTGACAATAGTGGATTTTAAGACTATATTGACTATGGGGTTGAGTATTCCTATAATTTGTGAACGCTATGTATTTCGTTTTAGAAACATTAAGTGTTAGAAGATGAGTGTTTAACCAGTAAGCAATTTTAAGGAGACCATTTTCAGCATATTGATGCACGTCATCCCATGTATCGCCCGAGAACACGACGGCTGTATCATCTGCGTAAGAGAATATACGCCCATTTTCTAGAGTCATATTACACAGCAAATTAATATAAATTAAAAATAGCGTCGGGCCCAATACGCTGCCCTGGGGAACGCCATACGTCACTTTTGACTCCTCACTAACGTAATTTCCCACTCTTACTTTTTGTCTGCGATCACTGAGATAGTCTGTTAATAATGCTAACGGGACCCCCCTTATACCTATGCCTTCCAGACGATTTATGAGTATGGGTACAGAAACAGTATCGAAAGCTTTTTTTAAATCTAGGAAGACGGCTAGGCACTTCTTTCCAGAATCTACAAATTTAGTAATGTGACTACTTAATGTTGTAACAGCGTCCTCTGTTGAAATTTTTTGTCTGAAACCGAATTGAGCTTTTGAAATAATGTTAAATTTGTTAGTATACTTTATTATTTGGTAGTTTAAAAGTTTCTCGACTATTTTAGCTATTGCAGGTAAGACAGAGATAGGCCTGTAGTTATTGACATCGTGTCTATCACCACCCTTATGAACAGGAGTAATGATTGCTTGCTTTAAAGCTGGTGGGAATATGCCTTTTTCGAAACATAAATTAGTGAGCCGTGTTATTAACGGTACGACTATCTCATGAGCAATTTTAAGGAATTTTGTAGGTATGTTATCCCAGCCTGGCGCGCTATCAGATTTAAGACTCATAAGCACGTCATGAACTTCTTCGGGACTAGTATTAAGAAGTACAAAAGTAGAGGTTTGTGGGCTTATGATTCTATCAAATTCTGTGTTGTTTATGGTGGGTATTTCTTCAGCAAGGGTTTTACCAATGTTAGAAAAATAATTGTTGATATGATTAACGGAATCATTTGGTGTTGATTTTATTTCAAATAGTTCTAAATTATGTGTTTTTTTTGGTTTACGATGGGTAATATTATCAATTACGCTCCAAATTTGTTTAGAATTTTTATTTGCCTTTGTGAGTTGATCTTTATCATATTTTCTTCTAAGTTTTTTAACCAGATTGTTGCAATAGTTACGATACCTACGGTAAGTTATTTTAAGAATTTCATTTTCAGGATCAAGTCGTAACTTTCTTTGCATATTATTCCTGTTTTGAATACAACGTAAAATTCCCAACGTTATCCATGGTTTGATAATTCTGTTGTTTCTTGGAATTAAGGTAGTGATAGTGTTCTGCTGAAGGCAGCTTTGAAGTTCGTTTATTAATAATGCAGATAGTTCAACAGGATCATTAAGCAAATTTAGTTTGTGAATAGTGCTTAGTTTTAGGGTAGCTACTGCTTTGTTAAAATCCACATTCGTTTTACTTTTAAACATTTGTAAGTATCGTTATATTAGAGAGCTTTAGTATCATGATTCTTTTGTTTTAAACTCAATATTTTCTTTTTGTTTATACTTGTTTTACATTTGTAGTACTCTTATATTAGGAGCTTTAGTAAAATCATAAGATGATCTGTAATTGTGGTATTTAACACTGCAATAGAAGCTGCTTTTCTTATCTTGTTTAGTTTCAGGATAAAGTGATCTAGACAGTTTTGTCCCCTAGTTGGCAAGGCATGTCCTGGTAGCAGGCCATGCATTGCCAACATGTTAAGGTAGCTCAACCTGTTAGTACGATCATAAGTTTGTTCGTTTTGCTTGTAAATAATATTGATATTGATGTCGCCCGCTATTACTATATTTTGATATGCTTTCAGTGTTTCTAGGTGATTGTTTAAAGAAACTATAAAATTATCCGCATTATTATTCGACGGAGATCAAATATTAAATTACAATACATTTTTAAAATGCCGCTCTATTTTGTGACATTTTTTTGAGCAATTGTGGCCTATAAACTAAAAATGGCAAGTAATTGTTAAGTCAAACGACGAATTTCCATTTGACGAGCTCCAATTTGCCTTGTTGAAAAAATGTGTAATTTGCCGTAAATGGTTCAGTAAAGTACAATTATGGCCTTGTACCGGGCGCTCGCTCGTGTTTGAAACGCTTCGGTTCCCGCTGTGTCCTTTACCTTGTTCCCGGCTTCCTATGACTAATTACTAGCCGCCGGTAGCAGGTACATAACTCTCGCTTTGTTTTATAAACAATAGCCAGAATGTTGTTTAAAGGGTGTCATGATCATTATGAGACCGAGGTGACTTCTCAGTATGTGGACTGTTTATTTACATTATTAGTATGATTTCGTGTCCTTTATTTAGAAACATTGGTTTTTTATTTTATTATGGTCTGAAGTTAATTTTTGCAAACGTTTGATTAATTTTATTCTGGACTTATTCGGTTCGTAATTTCTGTTACCTCTTCATATGACGACTTTTCGAAGTTATTTCGAATACCTGAACACTGAAAACCATCGCCAGTCTTCTATGTGAGGGGTAGTTAATTGACCCATATGAAAGTCCATTACAGCGGTGCAGAAAACGGCATGCATTTGACAGCATTCCCACTTAATGTACTTATAGGTTCAAACGTAGCCTAAAGACCCTTGTTCTATGGGTGCGTTGGTTCAATAATCCTTTGCATGTTGTGTTCTTTAGACAATCGATATTCATGCCACATTGAATTATGCTATTTGCATTAAGGCAATCTAAATTCGATTATTTGTCAGGGTTATCGTGATGACACAATAACCTTTATTTTAATTTTGTCATTATAATATTATAACTTACTGGATCTAAAAAGGCGTCAGATGTTGGTGCTCAAAACTAAGACTGGGCATTTTATATTCGTCAGAGGAAGTAGTGAGCGAGCCCATTTTAAACAGCCTTCAAAAATCTTTAAAAAGAACACATATAAAATGAAAAACCCTTAATTTCCAGGTAAAATGGATGATGTACTGGATAGTGTTCGCCTTGTTCACATGCACGGAGACGTTCACCGACGTGTTCCTATCATGGTTCCCGTTCTACTACGAGGTGAAGATAGTGCTCGTACTGTGGCTGCTTTCGCCGGCTACAAAGGGTTCCTCCATACTGTACAGGAAGTTTGTTCACCCAGCGCTCTGCAGGCGGGAACAGGTAAGATCTCTTGAAAACGTTCTGCCAGTCAAAATCCAGGAACAAAATTGATTAACAATAGTTTAGTCTTAGAAGAGTCCAGGTTCAGTAACATCTAAATACAATAGTTCCATGATGCAACATGGCAAGTTGAGTTAGAAGTCATTTTTCTGTTTACGAATATGTTAGGCTGTTTTGTCTAAATTGCGACATCCACAAACAGCATTTTTTTTTGTTCTAGCTTTGTTAATATACTTGTGTTCTTTATTCGTACTGTCCGTGAATAGTACGTGCTCTCTAAAAATAATAAAATATATTTATTTACATAAAATATATCTAGTCACCTTGCATTCATAGAAATTCACAAACCAAGAAAATTTTGAGCAATACTGACTGCTGCATAAGATTTAAACGAGTTATTAGCATTAACATTTTCAATCAACACATTGAAATGGATTTTAAAACAAGCATCATAGAGTCAACAACGTTTATTGCTATAAGCATTGTTTTTTTTACTGATTCCATTTAATATGAATAGGTCATAACAGTATATATTAGGACCCTTTGAGTTGGGATTTCAATCTAGTTTAAAGAAATTAATTCAGTGTATCACTAAAGTGCTCATCGACTAAATTAATATTGAATACTTAGTTCAACTTTCGAATAAAACATTCATTTTCATATTCGATCTTTATTTACTATCGCAATATAACCCCATAACCCACTATACAGTAACTTGTATGTTTATTAGTGTAAAAATAGATCGCGCTGTGCTATTTAATCTTGTAATTAAATCCTTCGGTTGCCGTTATGACACCCACGAAGTATGATAGGAATGATAAGATAGTCTATTTATTCTACTAAGTTCAAATGTTTTGATAGTAGAATTGATTTAAGGATTGTCAAATAAATATTATTTATGCTTAAACTAACATTGTCGATTCCTATTTGGCAATACATTTCGATTAAAATTAAGTGCCATCTCGTTTCAATTCAGTCGCGCATATTGCCATATTTTATCGTATCAATTGAGCTTGTTTAAAGCTCTGCCAACTTAAGCTGGCACTTTCAATTCTTTTATAAGTGATCGTCTCATGGCCATGGTAAACGTATAATGAATTCACCTATAAAAATGTAATAAACATGAAAAACAGATGTAATAAATCACTTGAACGTTACTTTTTCAGGAAATAGATGAGTACATAGCGAAGGCCAAAGACCAGGGTTACCACACAGTTCTCAATTTGGGCACCAAAGGCGTCAACTATGCCACAACTGTTATTATGCAGACCGCCATTAAAGTAAGTTTTAAGAACCCTTCATAGCCTTAATAGCATGCTTATGTTTTATAACTGCGCTCTCATGTAAGATCTTGGAATGATAACAGAAAGGTTACAAAATGTTCCAAAGGTCCAGGAGCCAGAATAGGGTGTCGGTGGGCTTTAACCCTTAACATGAATACACAGTTCAAGAGTTCATTAGATGTTTGTTTTTGTGTTGTTTTCATACCACCCTAAAGTCACCAAGTAAATAAGTAAACCAAAGCAAGTGTGGCATGTTTGATTACAGTGTGTATATGTAAATAATTTAGTAAAACGCGAATACACCTTTAGCCAGTAGTGCTGATTTGCACACAGCTTGATGTTCCTTTGTTGTCTTTCTAAATTGGCCTTATCGCACAACGAGCAAGCTAGTCACCCAGAGCCACCAGTCATCAGGCATGACCACATTCCAGACCATGTAATATCTCAGCTATCACATCAGATTGAAATAAACCACATAGACGCTTTGTTTAATTTCGTCTTTTTTTAATTTTATTAACACGCTTTTTTAATTTCTCCCTTTCCACCCCGTCTTTCCCAAATATCCTTTCCGTTGCTGCTTCACGCAGAACTTCAATCTGCCGAGTCCCGAGCAAGACAGAGACGCACGAGCTAGACAAGCGATAACTGCTCGCGACGTACCCGACGGCTACCACGATACCTACGACGATTTAGAGTACCAGCGCTCGGAACTGCCCGGCATTGTAGAGATAGTGGAGCTGGACCGCGACGAGCCGCAGGACTACGGGCCCGGGGACGGCGACCCGCACGACCCCGACTACGAGCCCGACTCGGCCGCGCGCGCCCGCGTGAACCTCGTGCGCAAGCGGAAGCCCGCCAAGGACAAGAGGCCGCGCAGCCGCTCGCGGGGCCGCCGCACCAGGAGCCAGGCCGCCGTGGACAAGGAGAACAACGAAGTCAAGGTCGACTGAATTATAAACACGAATCAAGCTCAACTGTGATGTTTAGATAATTTTAGACAACGTTTAGGATTGTCCGTTGTTTTTAAAGTATCAAGTGTGTCACACTTTACGACGAATTTATGCATAAATTGCGACTAGGCAGGTCATAAAACTTCAAAATTGATGGTGACACGATTTGACGCTTTTAAATATGTATTTGATCGAAATTTATTTCCTACTTAGGTCTAGGGCTGATGATAATGATTAATTTTTTTGCCGTCACCCCTGTCACTAAATTTGCATCTGTGAATATTGACGGTACATTGTCGTATTTTGTGGCTCAATACTTTATTTGAAATAAGAAAATAACATTACCGTATGGAATTAAATAAAAAAAATCGCATTTACTCTTCAATATTGTTAAGCCACAAAATAAGACTGTTTTATGGCAGGGTAGTCCAATTCATAATAAAGTGGTTAAGAGCTTTTAAAAACGAGTGTGTTGTAATTTCTCCTCAATTGGCAAATACTAGTGCCAATGTTAAATATATTATATAGTATCATATTCTTAGTATAAATCGTATAGTCCTTATTACCAAATGTTTCTGAGATATCTTAACCACATCTCTAGAAATATTAAGTAGTTAGTATTTACAATTTCAACCATTCTGCGTATAGGACGAGGTTGTGCTGGATACATGCCTCTTGTTTATGATTCTGTTATCACGACGTTTGAGGCTGCTATATTGAATATATTTTTGATAATATTTATCTCAATTTTTTGTTATGCCACAATGCAAATCAACTTCAATGCAACTAAAACCAAAGCATCAAATCAAATTCGTGTCGCATTTCTTTGTGTTTATTGTAAGTGAATTATTTTATCTCTCTTGTAAAATTCTTGCCTCTCCTAATCCTATCTTTTATTTTTTAATTGTGGAATTCATTTCTTTTTGTCAAATTACAGGCCGTCCAGGTGTTCCTTTTAAATTGTTACTTATTTTGCTGTATTGTTTATTTTCCACTTTTAAAACTTGCACAATTTTATAGACGATCCAAAAAATATATACATAGCATGACGTCTGTAATTATTACATAATTAGTTGATAGATTCATAGAGGCAATAAACATATACGTCTTGTCCATGGCTAGGATGAAATATAGAATTCAATTTAACGTAATAAACTAAATTTATTGAATATCTAGCAATGGCAGCTTTACGAATATTGCCTCTATGTAAGATATTTGTAAAAACGCATGTGTTGTGAATCCACCAACTTATATTGTGTTATTTAGATTTAGTTGTGTGACTGATTTAGTTTTATATTCAATGATTTCTCAATAAATAATCGCGTCTCCTCTTTGTTCATTTATTTTTTATCTGTAAAGCGTTCAATACCATCGCTTTAATAGAAATAATGAGAGCATGTGCTATGCTTTACAAAGCTTGTGTAAACTAAGGTGTTACTGCTGATTTCACGTGAGTAAAATTTATAATACTAATATTTTAAGACTGCACCTAACTATTAATGCTAGTTCATCATATTATATACATGAGAAACATTTGCTCGTATTTTTCATCAGGCGCAATTAAAGATTTTATTATCCCTAGCTATAGCCTGACTTTCAACATAAGATTAGTTTTTGTAACATACATTTTTTATTACTTTTTATGGCAAGACCATCCAGTTGCAGCCCTTTTGTGAATACATCAAAAGCTAAATACCTCACCGACGCCTGAATCTTTAAAAGAAATATTGTCTCGATTATGTGGATATTACCTATCCCTTTTTTTATTAATTTATTTTGTGTCTCGTCAGGGCGGCGGTGGATTAGTACAGCAGCTCCGCAAGAGTTACAGCCTGTCTGATCTGACGGAGTGCGAGCCCCGCGAGGAGAGGGGCAGCGATGAGGCTGATGACGTATTAGCAGAGCCTAGGCTGATTAGGCGAGGAGGAAAGAGGTTAGTACTATGTGAAGTTCTATCGATTTCGCGTAAGTAGAAGAAGAGGTACCACATTCAAGGCAATTCAAGCCGATGCGAAAACGTCATCATCAGCCTAGCTTTTTTCCAAGTGTAATGGGGTCGGCTTATAGTATAACCGGATTCAGCTAAGTACCAGCGTTTTACAAGGAGCGACTCCCTATCTGACCTCCTCAACCTTGTTACCTGGGCAACACGATACCTCTTGGTTAGACTGGTTGCCAGACTTTTCAAGCTTCTGACTACCTGTAACGGTTGTCGAAGATGTATTAAAAATAGCCGGGCCCACAATTTAACGTGCCTTCCGAAACACGGAGAAACTCGTATGACAAAGATCTACGGACCAACCGCGTCAAGCGTAGCTTAACCAGTGATCGAGTCACTTATGCGGTTAGCTTAGCCAAGAGAATCGAATGCGATGCGAAGACGTAGGCTTTCACAAAAAAGGGAAATATCATCTCTGGCAATGCATCGCAATTGGCACGATATTTCTCATTACCGCCTATGTGAAATTCATTCCATTCGCTAAGGTCCTTTGCTCAAAAAGTGTTTGTGTGTTTAGTTGCATGCTGTTTATGAATGTAATAACATTGCTGCGCGTGAAGATTTTAAACATTATTATTTTCGATACTTTTTTTGCGTTTTACACTGTATTTTAAACTATTTTTGACTTCTTTTTATAGAATTCTCTCCTTTTATTCAATTCTAGTGGGTTCACGACTCGTCGCAGCGCTTCAGAATCTAACAGCCGTTCGCCGATGTACTTCCCAGAGGTGGATGTCGATGTCAGACCTCGCCCTAGGAGTGACGAGCCCGATTTCAGGTTTTTAATTATTTCTCATTTAGTCTAACTTAGATCAAGTCATTGATGAGGAAGCTATGAAGGGATGATTGTTATCCTATTTTATTCCGTAAACATAAAATATTTAAATTGTATCATAATAAAAAACGCCATGTTTCTTTATTTCAGTTTTTGAAAAACCTGTTATGAAATAGAGAAGGCAAAATATTGTAATATTAACTCAGGATGTCATGTATGTGCCATATGCTATATCCCCTTATGTATTAACGCTAGAACCGTCATATATAGACAATATTCTCATCAATAGGTTTAATTAAAAATAATAGTCACTTTTTGTTTCGCAAATATAAATTGGTCAAATTACAGTGAATAGAACTTACGCGTGACGGCACTGTTGTGTATAATTTAATTATCTCTCTGACGGACTAAAATTATTTTCACTTTATATGCATCATCCCTATTCTTAAGCGATAAATCAGTGACTCATGAGCGTAATATATAAGAGGATGCTCTCTCCAATTCTAAATAAGTTTCCCATTGCAGTCACATAAAGTCATCGGAGGACATAAGTTCTGGGTACTCGAGCGCGGACAACAGCGCGTCGCTGTCCCGCGCGGCGTCGCTGGGAGCTGGCGCGCGCGCCCGCGGCCGCGCCGCCCGCACCAGCGTCACCGCCATCAAGCGCCCGCAGGCGGCCGAGGTCTGGTAACCCACACATACAGCGGATATTTACTGACGCATGGGTGTAGTATCACGAGTCCGTCACAGTAGCATAAAAACCCGTCGGATTTCTAAAGCTCTTTGAACGCGTTTAGCTTCAGATAAAAATTTAGTTTCCTCGCCTTTTTTAAATCATCATAGAAAAGGATAAAAAAATAATCTTTGTGTCGGAGGCTTACAAACATTCAAGTCAGTTGCCCAAAGACATCCAGACTCCAAGACATACATTTGTGGACACAAAATGTAAACGTGGAACGCAAACGCTTGTCCTACGTGAGAATCGAACTCGCAGCACATCGTTTGACGTGGTGACCTCAACCACTCGACTATACGTGCCGTATTCTTCTGGTTCTTAATGATATCTTAGCAGCTAAATTTTCCCCTTCTGTTGAACGCACAGATATAGATACAATTGCATATCTGTGGTTGAACGTGTGTATGTTCATTGTTACTGTGGGAAAAGGCCTCTACTAATAGAAAATTTATATTTATCGATACTTTTCTCATATATTTTTTATAATAACTATCGTCAGACTGATTCATTATTAAATGATGTAACGGTTTACTCACGCGTATTTATCGGGGTAGCCCGACTAGTTTCGGACCCAACCGGAGTCCTTAATCATGAGCAGACGCGGCGGGATCGCGAGTCGAACTGACGTCAGCGGCCGCGCATCTCGCTGCGTAGCGCCGCGCCCGCGCCGTGAGCGGCGGTGGGGCCGGCGACGCCGGTGGCGCGGGTGGGGGTCTGCTGTCGTCATTGGCATCGTCCGTGTTCCCGTTCTGGCTGAGTCAGTGCATACTATGCTGACCGCGTCGCTCTCCAGGCTTGGCTTCATATGACATAACGCAGCATTCAGTGCTGGTTTCCACGCTGCCGGCAGTGTCCATCCACGGTCTCTGTTGAAATTCGGGTGACGGCTGATTTCTATAGCCTCCCGTACTTTTCGCGGCACGAAGTATTTCTCCTTCGCTAGTACGGAGGCTGCTGAACCAGCACTGAATGCTGCGTTATGTCATATGAAGCCAAGCCTGGAGAGCGACGCGGTCAGCATAGTATGCACTGACTCAGCCAGAACGGGAACACGGACGATGCCAATGACGACAGCAGACCCCCACCCGCGCCACCGGCGTCGCCGGCCCCACCGCCGCTCACGGCGCGGGCGCGGCGCTACGCAGCGAGATGCGCGGCCGCTGACGTCAGTTCGACTCGCGATCCCGCCGCGTCTGCTCATGATTAAGGACTCCGGTTGGGTCCGAAACTAGTCGGGCTACCCCGATAAATACGCGTGAGTAAACCGTTACATCATTTAATAATTTTCTCATATAGTTTTTGACCAAAAATATTTTATTTTATACATAATAAAATACTACACCCATGCCAAGTATTAAAAATCATACTTTTAGATACTTGATTGAGTTGAAATAGTGAGATTCAAAATGATATGTAAAAATATCTTTTCAAAACTATGATGTAGATGTAACTAGAGAGAAAAACACAGATGTGAGCATAAAAGTATAATTTGACCAATTGAATTTAATTAATTATAAGTAAATATGGGATATCAAGTGTCTACTGAATAAACTCCCTCAGCCTTAGTTCATAAAATTCTCATTACTCATGCGTCGGTTTCCATATAATGTTAAATTATATTTCATAAAAATATTTAATTTAATCAAAATTATTTGTCGGCACAATTTTATAGTACTAGCACTATGCATAAAATCTGGCATCTTAATTATTAAACTAAGCAAAGTTTTTGTAATGGTCTATCTAATTGCAACTTTGTGTTGAAACCTAATTAAGGAACACTTAGAATTAAGTTAAAAATTAAAGAAGGATGTTTCCACATTACAGTCTAGTTAGTATGGAGAAACCGACATGCATGAGCAACCTAAACTAGGTTTAATTTAAAACTGTTTGCAAAAAAATGTGCAAAACAAGGAAAAAAATGAAAAGTTAAGTAACACTATATTGTATGAATTTCATAATATTAAACTGAATATTATGAACTTGGGCTGCTGGTTACAAACACCTTAAGATATTGTGTGATTATTCTATTATTTAAAAGAACGCATTAAAACACTCTAAATATACTAGTAGAATAATTACTGCAATATTCTATCAGATCATTACATCACTCAAACATAAATTACCTTTTTTTTTAACTGAATATTGTATAAGTATATAAGGTTCTATGGGGGAACATCTATGTAGGGAATTATGCAGACAGCTGATTGCTTTCACTATTCTAATAATAAAGTGGTGAAGCTTTTAATGTCGCGTAGATTTAAGCTGCATCACTGCCTACGTAAATGTTTTGTTTTGGTGTGCCAGGGTACGAATGGTGCAGGGTCTTGGTTGAAACCAGAACATAGTATGTGAGGAAAACTTTTAAATATTGACTATTTGACTGAACAAATATATCTTGAAAGAATGGTGTCTATTTGATGGCTAGGTATGTGTAAAGGCTCAAATGTAGAAAATGACATGCCTAACTTATAAAGTTAAATGCTATTTGGCTTCAAAGTGTTATGATTATAGTATTTTATGTAAGATATAAAGAAAGTATTATGTTAATATAAGATAAATCGATTGGTATATAATTTAAGAAGAAAAATAAAATACCCTGGGATCGGAATAATGTAATTGAAATGTAGAATATGATCATATGGAACTTATTAAATTGCAGCTTTTATTATTTTGCTCGCAAATATCTATACCAAAGTTATTGCGATTATTTTGCCAATAAGTCTGTTCATTGCATTTATTAACTTATATTACTTTTTGGTTTTCTTTATTTCGATATAGACTTAAGTACTTTTTATTTAAAGGAAAGTGAAGTTATCATCGAGGAGCTACAGGACGACGATAGTTTTGAGTATGCGAATATGCCCGCACTTATAAATCTCCCGTCCCAAGTATTCTTATCCCACACACAACCCCCCTTCATATACCAATATGTTGGTGATCAAGTTAAGATTCTTCAAGTATTAGGTAACTTCCCCCTTGACGCAAATGTTGATAATCAAACCGATACCAATACAGTTTACCGGGACCAAAAAGATGTAAATTCTGTAAAAACTTTGTTAGATAATGCAGTAGAAAAACATGTTACAAAAAAGGAATCTATAATAAAAGAAGCAGATATTGTAAAAGAAAATGATAATGTAAGCGACATTCCCGTTGAAAGTCAACAAAAAGACAATAAAGATGAGCAATTTAGTACAAATAAAACAGAGCTAGACGAAACTGCCACGAAGGAAATAGATTCCGTTAGTTTGAATAAAAATGAAACTGAAAGTACGCCTCATACTGAAATAACGAGTTTCGAAACCTCAGTAAACGATAACGATTCTGTTGAAAGCGATGATGAAGCCTCATTTGGAACGCCCGATCATTCACCAAAGAGTAAAAGAAAATTCCCAAAGGGTAAATATGGAAAGGGCAAGGCCCCACCCCCGCCTAAAGATGATATAGATGAGGTGACAGACGCTAAGCAAGTTTTAAATACATCAGATACCGATACCATTCCAGATAGTACTTTATCAGATGAGGAAAAATTACCAAACATAAGCGTTCAAGAAGCTTTTGTATCAAAAGGGTTACCTGTCAACCAGACAAATGAAACCAAAAAGCGGCACAAATCTAAATCGCCGGCACGAGCCCCTAAAGGTAATAGTTCAGGCTTCGGCAAACTGTTGCAGTTGCCTGGAAAGCTCGCTTTTTGGAATAAACAAGAAGAGAAACCTAAGTCGGACAGTACCTCAACCTCATCCGATGATAACAGTAGAAGATCATCAACTATTGAAAAAACCGTTGATGATTTTCAGAGTTGTACTGATTTAAATACTCTTGTTGACGATGAGAATAGAGTACTCAATGATAAAATTGGAGTACAGGAAGTCGACAAGGGCGATGATCAAATTAGTTTTGCTGACGCCTCTGATTTAGGAGATGCTATAAGCGATAAAAGTAACGCACTTCAGAGACTTATTGAGGCGAAGATAGAGAGTCACCCAGAATATAAGATAATCTCACTTCATGACAATACGCCGACGACTTCAAAAAGCACTGACGTTTAAAGGCTATCCTATGTCCCAAGCCCGCTTTAAAATTGCAGCTGAAGTTAGCACAACAGTATGTTTATTTTAGTTTCGTTTTTTGTGTGTCTTGATGCATGCTTGTTTTGTTGGTTTACTCATTTTTAATAGCACACATGAACAGTGCAGTGTTGTTTTCAGCGAAATTAAGTTGTTAATATTTAGCTTTTGAACATAGAGGTGTTTTTTTTATGTTTGCTGTGTTGTATTTCACCTGTTTATTTGTTTTATTATTTTAACAAATGTTCTTCTATCCTAATCCTATGTTAAGACTGACAATCCTAGCCAAACAACTCATATGGTTGCACTTTCATTTAATGTAAGATAAAACTCAATAATGTTGTATTATGCTGTAACAATTAAAAATGCAACTATAACAACTAAGTAGTGTGCTTGTGCTTTTTTGAGTTAGTTTTCAATTTACTCCTTTTATTTTCAGGCAATGCTGACGGCCTCTGCTACCATACCTCGCGCAAAAAAATCTAATAAAAGGAAAACACAGTAGATCATACCCAAATAAGTATAAATATTTAACCCTGTTGTTCACTGGGCTCGTGCAAGAACGATTTATGCTCTCTAACTTATGCAGAAATAAATATTTAGTTTAAATAATTTCAATTCTAAACTCGATTAAAGATTTTCGCGCAGCTGTTACGGAGCATAATGTTATTCAGATCTTCCAAGCTTTTTAGAGGCATTGATGCCATTCAATAATTTTCATTGCCTACGAATTAAACCCGCATGCATACTCACATAAGCGTTTGTCACAGTAGATATATAAAAAAAAACTCTTAAAGACACGATTGTTGCGAACTCGAGAACTATATCATTATATCGGCCAGTTCAGTTTGTAATGACGATAACAAATAACTACCTTTATAGTCGGTACGCGTCGAAACGATCCCTTTTATCATGACTCTTCCATTAATGGCTGTTAAAGCCCGCGTATGTTAAACAAGACTCGTCTATATTATATTATCATTACATGCGACACATATAAGCTTGACGATCATCTAAACGAATCATTCGTTGTAACTCTATAAGAATTATTGTAAAAATTGTCTCTTTTTAAAGCGTCAGGTCTTGTCTTCATTATACAAGGTTAATATTAATTTTGAAATGTTAAAAACATCCCGGCCATCCCGTCTTATTTATAAGGCATAAAATGCGTAATTGTTTTTATTCGTATTATTTATGAGAACATAATTCTCAATAATGCTCTGTTCTGTTGCATTAATTCATCGTAATTTGAAATCATTTAGAATAGTTGTACTATTTGAATGATTAAAAATAGTATTTTTTCATAAATAAAAAATAGAATTCGGATCATAATATTACTGGGGCATGATAAATAGATGATGATTGGTACCCAAAGTAAACTTACTCTAAAGCAGTAGCAAAATTACCTATATTTATCATTTTAGCCAAAAATTGCCAAATTGACACTAAACGACTCAACTATTAGCAGAAATTATTTTTTATTAGTCATATTTATTATAGAATTAGTTTATAAAAGGATTAAACTAGTCGTTAAATGAATTAAATATAAAGCTGCTGAGGCTTTCATATCGGGACTGGGTGTATGAGGACGATGATGTCGAGTGACTTGTGGCAGGTAGGCGTATTTCCAAAATCACAAACTGTAGCTATAGCTGAGGTTGATATGTATGTTTTGCAGTTGTATTATTTTGTGATATGACATTGGCTTGCGATAGTAAACTTGAGCAAAAAATTGCCACCACGGCAAAAAATAAGTGCACCACTAATATGGAATAGTTTTCATATATTTATGTGACACTGATTCCTTTTTCCCCAAGAATTTCCAGAAAGTTCCTTTTATAATAACTATATGATGTAAATTATGTGTATTAATTTTTCTCTAGGTTATAATTGATCTTGTTAAATAAACTACCACTGTCCTGCAACAGTATGATATGCAGTTAGTAGTCTTTGTATTCTGCAATGGAGTGTTACTGCATTTTGTGTTATTTTGATGTTACCCTATAATTTTGTTACCTCGTTACATAGAAGTGTATGTTCTTTTACTAGTTGACTGTGTCACAATTTTGCATTATAATTTGTGTTTGAGTTTATTGAAATAAATGACTATAAGATAATGTCGTCTTTATTTTCATAATAAATATTAATTAGTTGACACCCACTGATCTTAACTGTAATGTATCGAATATATAAGTACCATAATCATTTTTATACATATTATTTAATAACTGTTTCTCCAAAGCATTTAGAGACTCCTCATCCCAATGTTTTACATAAAAGAGTAAAGAAAATAACTTATAATAGGCGCGTGAATTTGTATCTACATCTGATACCACAATGGTTGGTAAGTTTTGTACAATTTTCAGCAACTTTTGCTTGATAACTGTGTTGAATACTTTATTATTTTGTACGGCAAACTTATGGATGATGTCAATTGTTTGGACTGTTATGGACTCTTCTAACAATATGTCTGGTAAGTTTTTTAACCAGTTATTAAAAGCATCACTTTTATGGAAATGAACAAGATTATCATTCATGGCAATTTTACATAACAGACCAAATATCTTTTGTTTAAAAGCACTTGGCACATCTTTATTGAAATAGGCCGAAATAATCCTGTTAACCAAGGGTTCCATAACTGAAAGGGTTCTTGTCCAGTTGTTTACTTCACTGGAGAAGATTGATTGTAGGATTCGAATTATGATACTGTTGACTGAATCTAAAGTGTTTGAATTAAAAGTTTTCATAATGAAATTTACTACAGACAATACTACTCTTTCCTCTTTTTTAACGTTTACATATGGGTTAAGCAGAATAAACAGTTGACATGTTGCTAAATTTTGTCGAACCATTTTTGGATCATTGATGTTATTCTCAAAATGTGAATTATTTCCACTTCTTTGTTTTGACTTAACATTTGTCACATATGGGAAAGAATTGATGAAATGTTGTTGATAGGGCTGGCGGTATTTTTGCGAAAACAGTTTTTTTATGTTTGAGTTAGGATCCTTTTTATCAAAATGTTTTATGATCACCCATATCAGTGCAAAAACCTCCAGGGTATGGGTCAATAATAGAGCAGCATCCTCACTGACTACAGTTTCCATATTTTTTTCAGAGCTTTCTTTTGGACAAACTTCTAGCCAGGTTTCAAACAACAATGGCATCAGAGTATCAACATACTCTGTAAACTTCTGTCCTTCGTCTATTGGTGTAGTATCTTGCAAAGCTTTGGCTGAGAAACAAGATACATGGCATGTTTGAGTATAGACTGGATTAAAGAATGAAAAGTAATTCATTTTTGTAGAATCAAATACTTGTGTTGTGTCATTCAATGGTTCTGTGTTTCCTTCAATGTGGTTGTATATCACATATGCCATGAGGTAATCTTTTAGTCTGTTTAGAACTTGGACTCTCCACTTGACACTTGTAATTTGGCTTCCTAAATTAACTGTTAGAGTTCTTCCAGGCTTTGAATCAACTCTTAACTTGGAGATCATATCTAGGAAGTTTGGGATGATCTTGTGAAAGTCATGTGCAACTTTAGTGGGTATGCATATCAGAAGAGTATCCAGGAAAAAGAGGGAATCTTCTTGTATTCTGCCATCTATATGAGTCATTGCACTCCTTAAATATGTGCACAGGATGTCAAAGAAAGGGTCTATACGCTCTGTGTCTGCCTTTGATAGCATTAAATTCAGCACTTTCAGTGTTTCATGGCGGACCTGAAAACAGTTTCATATATTGATAATGTATAAACATAAGTTAAAATAAAAGGCTGCTTTCTAAAAAATATATTTAATTATTATGTCATGGTAAAAATATGAAAGTCTACATAATATGAGACACTCATATCAGAGGCCAAGACACAGTTTGGGTTGTTGAGCCAACGGAGTAGTAATATATAAGGTATTGCCAATATACTTACAACTCTCTCCACATTTAATACCAATGGTGTGATGCCATGGACTAGTTCTCCCAGATTCTGTTCCAATACTTCAGGGTGCAGATTAAAAACTTCCTTTAAACCTTGAAGGGCTTGAGTTCTTGAGTGAGTGTTGAAATGATTTAAACGAGTCAACAGTTCTTTCACATTCAGTTTTCTATTAGAAAGTGCTTCGGATTCACCATGCTTAGTGAGCTGAGTTTTAAGAACGATCTTTTTCACTTTAAAATTTGTTTTTGTCACATTTGTACCTTTAGGTAGGTCTTTTGATTTAGATTTAAGTTTTGTTTTAGATTTCTCAGATTTGAGAAACTTTTGGTATCGAGTTGCTCCTTGTTTCGACATTTTAGATTATATTATATCCAAAAGTAACCTCCACAAGCTCTATCAACTCGCGAAAGAAAATTCACATTCACTTGGGTGGTGAGGTCTCAGCTCGAGCCGACATTGTTTTTTTTTTTTTTTTTTTTTTTTTTTCTGGCTCTTCACGTTTAGTGTTGGCCAATGACAACATTTACAAAAGGTAGGGAAACTTAGGAATATATAAAAGGACGATAAATTTGGAGCGACAAATTGAAATATTAAATTACAATTTTATGGTATTCGAAGAAATGAATGACGCTATACATTTATATACATGAAAGTTATTAGAATGAAGTAAGGACAGGATGGAAGAAGGAAGAGGAATATTAATGGATACTAAGCTATTTACAAAGGAACTATGGTCATAGAGAGGACAGGAGAAGAATATATGGTTAAGATCACCCACATCTTTGCCACACCCGCAAGTCGGGTCGGACATAATTTTTAATCTGACCAGATGGATGGGACAGCTGCAATGTCCCAGGCGCATCCGGACTAATGTCGATGTCTCCATCTTGCCAAACTTGGCTCTAAAATGCCATGGTTTTAGTGTGACATTGGATTGGACTGATGCGTACCATTTTCCCTTAAGTTTGCTACTGGAGTCCCACTCAGCTTTCCATGATTTTAATAGAAAGGCCTTCGGTAAAGACAGAAGGTCTTGGCAAAAGTTTTTGTAAGGAAACAAGTCACCACATTGCACCGCATCAGCTGCCAATTTGTCAGCAAATTCGTTGCCTCGAATTCCAGAGTGGGCTGGGATCCAAGCGAATTGCAGATTATAATTGTTAGCGTTAAGTTTATACGTCAGCTCATTAATTTGAAAAATGATTGGAAGTTGAATTTTGTGTTGAAATGGAAATTTTTGAATAGCTTGAAGAGCGCTCAGAGAGTCTGTAAAGATTATAGAATTTTTTAGTTTAAATATTTTTATATATTCAAGTGCTTTGAAAATTCCAAAGCATTCCCCCGTGAAAACCGAAGTCTCTGGGGGAAGCCTAATTTTCTGCACTACATTGTATTGTGAGTGGTATACCCCTACACCAACGCAGTCGGTTGAAGAGGGCTTAGCTGCATCAGAGAATAAGTGGTGAAAATTATGAAATTGTTCTGCGAGCAACTTATTAAATTTCGACTGGGGACAGGGATCAGATTTACTAATTAAGTCGTGTACTACATAAGGTGAGAAGTGTAGGCTATCATAGCTAACACTAAATAACGGGAGTTTGTTAGACCGATGTGTAGGGGAACTAAGGGATAAGAATTTCTGATAACTAATGACCAAACAGGGAACAGTTTTATGAGACCAGTAGCTGGATGATTGGACTTGAGACATTAAAAGGTGTAGTTTAGGAATAAGGGGATGAGCAGAGAACTGAAGGATCCTGAAGAAAAAATTATCTGACAGAAATTGTCTCCTAAGGTGTAACGGAGTTTCACCACACTCCACTTGAAGGGCATTTATCGGACTAGATTTCATGGCACCAGAAATAATCCGGAGGGCCTTAGATTGAATTAAGTCTAATTTTTTGAAAGCCATAATACTTCCAGGTACAAGGGTAAACAAACCATAATCTAAAACACTTCTAATTATTGCGTTATAAATTAACTTTAATGAGAAAGGATGAGCGCCCCACCAAACTCCGGATAAGCACCTAAGCATATTTAAATGTTTTTCACATTTATTAATAATATGTTCGCAATGTTGAACACCACTAAGCTTATAGTCTAAAATGACGCCCAGATATTTAAAATAGTCTTTGAAAGGAATAGGATTTCCGTTATAGGAAATGGTACATTGAGGAATATTTCTTTTACGTGTAAAAATAACACTTGCGCTTTTAGAAGTAGACAATTCCAAACCGTTCAACTGTAACCATGAGGATAATGATGTCAACGCCGAAGTAATATCCGAACAGGCTTTTTCCACGGAATGACTTGAACTATAAAATAATAAATCATCGGCATACTGCAGTACTTTGACTCCGTTGTTTACGGATTTATCCAGGTCATATGTATAAATATTATATAAAAGGGGACTTAATACAGATCCCTGAGGAAGGCCTCTCCAAACCTTACGGGATAATTTATGATCAGCTAAAGGCATATCTATGGAACGATCAGATAAAATGTTAATAATAAAATTACAAAGATTCAATGGTACTCGAAGCTCACTTAGTTTAGTATGTAATACGGATACTAGGACATTATCATAGGCTGCATTTATATCTAAGAAAACAGCTGCTGTAGACTGGTTATTAGAAAAAGATAAACGGATATCAGTTGTTAAAATACTTAAACAGTCCATAGTACTTTTACCTTTTCTAAAACCATATTGTGAAGAGGATAGAAGGCCTTCACTTTCGATGTACCATTCTAGACGATTTTTAATTAGATTTTCAGCTAATTTGATTAATACTGAGGACAGTACTATTGGGCGGTACGAGGAAATATCAGAAGGCGCTTTGTTTGGTTTTAAGAATGGCAACACCATTTGACGTTTCCATTCTTCAGGGATGTTTCCTGTTGTCGTTACGGTATTAATCAACTCCAAATAGTAACTAAGAATATTATCACTCAGATGTACGAAAAATGAGTATGGAATGCCATCTAGACCAGGAGCGGAATCTACAGTATTTTGCACAATCCCCTTTAATTCACTTAGGGAGAACGGGAGGTGTAATGTATTAGTTGTAGACTGTTTCGAACTATCGGCATTAGTTCCGCACGGTGCACAACAAATGTTCTGAGGAACCCATGGTGGAGCCAAATGGTCCAGGAAGTCAGAGGCTAAAGAATCAGGAATAGCAGGCGTCGGCTGTGTAAAAAGGGACCTGAATTTACGAATATTTTGCCAAACTATAGTAGGGTGGGTATTTGGGGAAATTGTTGAGCAGAAACTCTGCCAACCTGTATATTTTTTTTTCTTTAAAAGTTGTCTGGTGTCTGTAATAACATTAGTCAGTGCCTCAAAGTTAATATCAGACATATCACGATTATAATTAAGTTCAGCTTGTTTACGTTTTTTAACAGCCTCTGTACACTCTGAGTCCCACCACGGGGGTTTAGGAATTAAAGTAACATTTTCACTTTTAGTACGGAAAGTTTCATTAGCTGCAGTTATTATTAACCTAACTAAAGCATTAGCACATGCATTTTCATTGCCATCTGAAATAGGCGGGAGAGTAGACAACTTTGTGTCAGCACTACTTCTATACTTTTCCCAATGAATGCTATTCCTATCAGGCAGTTTATGTTTCAGGTTTGATCGTCTCTTTGAAATAGTTGGCATAGAGAATGGGCTGGAAATAACTATTGGGAAATGGTCACTGCCATATGTAGAAGAAAGGGTATTCCAAGTTAGTGAAGAAGCTAGATTAGGAGAACAAATGGAAAGATCCACAGCACTGTTATTCTGATTAGGGGCTGACCGCCGAGTGGCGATACCTGTATTTAATATGCATAGATTATGTTGGTCTATTATGTCAAGTAAGTCCTGCCCATAGTTGCTTGAAATTGAGCAGCCCCAACATTGGTGGTGGCAATTTAAATCTCCCATTATAATTAAAGGTCTTGGAAGAATAGAGAAGAGATGGTTGATCTCAAGAAGTAAAGAAGAAGAAGGGTGAGGAACATAAATAGAGACAAGGCAAAGATTGTATACTTTAATAGCAACAATTGAAATGTCCTCACTATGTGGTGGGAAGGAAATGATAGAAAAGGGGATAGAATTCTTGATAAGTATGGCTACTCCACCATACCCATCAAGTCTATCATCTCTAATAATTAAATAGTTTTTAATTTTAAAAACATTATGTGGCTTCAGCCAAGTTTCTGCTAAAGCAAAAACTGAAGGCTTATATCTATTAAGTAAATAAATTATGTCACTTTTTTTGCTCAATAGGCTGCGACAATTCCACTGTATTATGCAGTCCATGATTGGTGGGAAGAGTAAAAGTATTAAGAAAAGAGGCAGCGTTGGACGGTGAAATATTAAATTGAGAAAGGAGTTGTAAGAAAGCTGTAATGAAATCATTTATAGACATGTTACTATTAGTTTCATTTTTATTCATATTTTCATTTATTGTTAAAGCACACCCATTTGATGGCTGTGGTTCTTGAAAATTTTTAATAATATTTTTGTGTGCTTCAATGTCATAACCTTGGGTGGTTTTAGGTGGCGATCGGGGTTTCATAAAAATTGTTTTTTTATAGCTTGTGGTGGTATTAGGTATACGATTAGAAATAACTACAGGCTTGTTTGAAAAATTTTTTGACGGAGAGGATAAAAGTGTTTCTGCATATGTTCTACCTACTGGTGGATGTACTTTCATGGCTTCAGCATATGAAACAGAATTTTGGGCCATGTAAGTTTTTATTTTTTTTTGCCTATCAAATTCAGGGCAAGATTTGTTGGATGCAAAATGATATCCCGAACACATACAACATGATGCATGGTCTTCATCGACATCACAGCTGTCCCCTGTGTGGCCCTGGCCACATTTAAAACACTTAGGCTTTGACCTGCACTGCAGTTTTGTATGACCATACCGACAACAGTTATAACATTGTATGGTGGGAAAAATATATAAATCTACAGGTAAACTATTGTAGCAAATAAAAATGCGTTTCGGTAGAATTTGTCCATCAAATGTGACAACTACGGATTGTGTAGGTTTCCAGGTAATAGCGCCGTCTATGAATGTTTTAAAATTTATGCGCCTAACTTTAATTATAGGACCACAACCTAAAGGTACTGAAATATTTTCACTGATTTCCTCTGGAGACCATTCTGCAGGGACCCCTCGAACTAAGCCCATCCTTGTGACATTAAATGTCGGAATGTAGGCTTTTAAATGCTGTGCCTCTAAACTCTTATTAATAAGAAAATTATTAGCGTCTGTGTGGTTGGAAAAAGCCATGGAAATTTTGTTTCGCCCTATCCGCTTAACGCTACCATTAATTATGTTAGTGAAAGAATGTTTTTTTAAAAATTTGCCGAAGGTGATAGGATGCAATGTGGTGCCGTCGTTAGGTGATGTAACTTCTTTTTGGACATGTATCACATATGGTGCACTATCTGTTTTTTCGTAGTTTTTTCTGCCTATGGATGTTTGAGGAGTAACCGGAACTGGGTTCTTTGGATTATTATTACTTATGTTCTCGGAAAAACTTTGGGGATCTTGACATCCGCAGCCAACCGAATCAGTGCCAATGTGCCTCCGACGACGCTTATTGCAGTGTTTGCACACATGCATACGTCTTTTTAGACTCCGGGTCGATGTGGACCCATCAGTTTCCATTCCAGACTCATTGGACTGGATGGTCACAAAATTACCTGCCGGGGGAACAAAGTCCCCCGGGTCAGGCGGGTCGTTCATTGTAATCTTAAGTAATTAGTTAAAAATGACTTACCAATGGAAGGGAAAAGTATATTTACACTAAGAAGAAAAGAATATGTACATAAGCTTACTACTATTGATGATTAAAATGATTAAAATACTAAAAAATTGTTTTTTTCCCAAGAAACCAAAAAAACCGCGTCCGCCAAGTTTGAAAGTTTCCCGCGCTTTTTCACCGACATTGTTGTCAATCGATTGGTTCTTGTAATTGACACTAATCTCTTAGTCTAGAAATCTATCACGAATGAGTTTAAGAGCCATTTCACAAAATGATTGCGCTCAAGTTTAGGCAAAAGAGTGCGTCATTGTCTATGTGTGCGTAGCGAGTCACACGAATGCAATATAAACAGTGTAACATGAGAGTCAAGACCGACGAAACAATCTTGAGCCGTTATTGTAATATGTTTTGGTAAAAATTATAGATTATGAAAAATTGAATATTTTATTTAGCGTAATGCGTTTACACATTACGCTAAATAAAATAAACAAAGAAACACTGATAGGTATTATGTAAAATACTTATAGCAAATGATACTTATAAAAAAATGGTAAAATAGAACACGGGGTGGATGTACAATGGGGCCGGTGTTTCCTTGTCGTCTACGTCGGATCAAATACAAAAGTGCTACCCTCTTCCATGCGGTTTAGACGGTTTCTCATTCTAAAATGCTAAAAAAATAACTATTAATTTCCGATATCTACATATAAATCAATGTTAAATATAAAATAAAAAAAATAAAATAAAATATAAAAATAAATATATTTAACCAGACAACTGATATACCTACTTACTTATTACAAACAATTAATAAAAAAAATATATAATTATTTTACAAAAAAAAAAACACATCTTAACAATATGTGAAAACAAACAAAATCTAACTTACGAAAAATAAAAATGCAAAGCGGATCAAAATTATGTGGTCGTAGTATAATATTCACTTTATTTCGTGAGCGCTCGGAAATCGGGACGACGGAAAAAATTGCACAGGTCCTTCCTCGACGGGCGCTCGCGCCGTTCTGATCGGTGCACACTTACGTTTAGTAATTTATTGTGATTTAGACTGATGTTCAAATTGATATTTTGACAAAATTTATGCAAATATTGTCAAAATAACTATAGGGTTCGATTGTCTAAAGAACATAGATTATTTTGGAATAATTTTATTTTCACAATTACTTCGTATTTCAACCAAAAAACACGTATAAAACACAAAATAAAAGTGAAAAATTGGTCGAAGAATTAATTTTTTTACTCATTAATGGTAATAAAATTCAGGAATCTATTTCATTAAACGTCTACAAAAATACATGTCTGACCCTGTATGTATTTTTTTAAGTTTCATTTATGAGTATTATTGATAGATTCAGGACTCCGAAGTTGACTCTGCGGCAATTTTTCAGTAAAATGGTTGTGGGAGATGGGTCATTACAAATAAAACAAAGCGATTTTAGTAAATGTGTTTCATTAAACGTCAATATAAAAGATTAACCTACATTTTATATTCGTTCAATAAACTCTAGGTATTACCTAAGATGGTAATAGAGAAGCTCAAAGTCTTAACAATTCGGGAAAAAATGTGAAATGGCTCTTAACGATTAAAAATACATTGGGCAAGATTTACATTTTCAAAACTACCTATATCAGACTTAATCTATACTAATCTATACTCTATACTTAATACTTATACTTAATTACTTAATCTATACTAATATCTATATACTAATACATAAAGCTGAAGAGTTTGTTTGTTTGTTTGTTTGAACGCGCTAATCGCAGGAACTACTGGTCCAAATTGAAAAATTCTTTTTGTGTTGAATAGAACATTCATCGAGGAAGGTTTAAGGCTATATTACATCACGCTGCGACTAATGGGAGCGAAGATACAATAGAAAATGTGGAAACAGGGTGGATATAAATCATAACTTATATCTCTAACCACGCGGACGAAGTCGCGGGCAACAGCTAGTATGAAATATATGAATACAATATATGTAATTAATTTACAGAGCGTCATAAATACATTTTCATCCCTGCTAAAGTTGGGAAATGTGCCCAGAGGCCTGGCTGTTTTGCCACGTTGAATAGCAATACTCTGCACTACTAATTCTTCGATCAAAATACAAACCAGATAATGTTGGGTAAGATTGCATTAATTTATAACACAAATATGCTATCGTGTGAAAATTGTAGACCTTTTAAAGACGCTTGCATAAATATTCCAGTTTAATTATTTGTACAAGCCATTATTGATATTATTGGCTTAACTTTCCTGCTACCTCAGTAATCAAATATTATTTTTTTAATTTTTACTTTGAAAATTAAGCCCCCGGTTTCTGATTAAGCTGAAATAATGTAAGCATGTTAAGGGAGACCTTAGCTATTTAACGACAGCCCCATCAAGTTGGATTGATTGATTCAAATCTTACTTTGATCTTTTATGAAAAAAACTAGAAAACAGTTATTTTGATTTTCTGCCCTTTGTGTTTGATTGTAATCGTTACCGTATATTTCAAGTCACGTTAGAGAAAAAAAATATTTTGTTGAAAAATTTGTTGAATTTGTTTCAAAATAGAATTCCTAAACGAATCGGGCTATGTCAAGTCCGTCAGTAATGTCAATGTCACATTTCACGTGGTATGATAAACGTCAAATTGCTGCAATATAAACGCAAACTGAGAACAAACGTTTTTAAATAGCACGAACTTGTTGTTTTTTACTTAAAGTACATAGAAGTTTGCTACAGAAATGAAGATAAAGAAGCAACATCGCAAAAAGAAATACCTTCACAAACTTAACCGAAAGAGAATGCATCTCAAACAAAAAAGCACAGGCGAGGTTAATTGGTAAGAGCGGCCTAAATTTTCCTTTGTTTGTAAAGAAAACAATAAAAATGTATTTACTTAAATCATTTTCTTTTTAGTAAACCAATAAAAGATGCATGGGATTTCAAAAAATCTTCTCTGCGAAACATGAAGGATATGGGTCTGGCAAATGATCCTAATAAAGTCATAAAAATACCCAATTTTAAGCAGGATAAAGTGAAGTTAGCTAAAAAGATAGTTAATCAAGAAGAATCTGATGAAGAAAGTGAAGAAGAAACTATCCAGCCAGCAGTAGTTAAAAAAGAGGTTGTTGAAATATTAGAAAAGGAGGCTAAGGCACCACGGCCCAGGCGATTCATGTAAGTTGTTCTTCATTTGTAAGCAATTCACTAGAAGCTTAGTTGATGGATACCATTTCCTACGCACAATGTTACTGCTGTAGTCAGTTACCTTTTGTGTTTATTATGTTCACATATTATGCAATAATTCAGCTTCTATTTCAAAGTATTTTCAATGCCCATATACCCATGTCTGAGGTCCCCTATATTTTTTAATAAGAGTGAATTTCAAATATGAAAATTAAGTACATAGTACATATACTGTATAGTACATCCTTTATCCTTTAAACTGTTTTGTGGCTAAATTCATAAAATTGTTCATACATATTTCAGGTTACCGAAACCCCAAGTTGAATTCATAACATACTTGCTAGACAAATACGGGCATGACTACAAGGCTATGGAAAAGGACAGGAAAAACTACTATCAAGAAACTTGGAAACAATTGAGGGCAAAAATAAAGACATTTATGGGTATTCCAAAGCAGTACAGTGAATACTTAGCAGCCAGAGGGTTATTAGATAAAGAGGATGATGATGAGGAATTAAAGAAATTGGCTAAAGGACTGATCGTAGATGATGATTAACTGGAACACAACTTTTGTTATAATAACTGTAAATAAATTAATTTTAAGGAACTTGTAGTATTTTTTTTGCAACAACCTTTTTGCATGTACTTGTACTTTGGCTGACCACAACCCATTTGGTACCTATAATTAATTAGACTATTTGTAAATATTAATATACTACTTACTACATATATTACCATTTTTAAATAGTAATTGTAGGTTTTTGATGGCCCAGTTTTCTGTCAAAAATGATTAATCTACATTCTGGTTATTATGTACCATGTTTCGTCTTAAATTCTAAATCCGTATGAACATCCTTCCTTAGTACCTATTATAAATGCACAAGTATGTATGTGTAAATGTTTTTTCTCTTTCACACAAAAACCACTGTACAGATATACAAAACTTCATAAACAGATTGTTTATAACCAGGATTAAAACAGGATAGTTTATGCAACCAGCTGTTGCTCGCGACTTTGTCTGCGTGGTTAGAAGATATAAGTTAGGAATTTTTTAACCGAAGCCCTCGAAGATGAATAATTTTCCCTGTTTTTTCCACATTTTCCATTGTATATTCGCTCCTATTAGTCGTTATAGAGTCGGTATAGAGCCTAAACCTTCCTCGATTTTTCAATTTGAACGAGTAGTTCCTGAGATTAGTGCGTTCAAACAAACAAACAAACTCTTCAGCTTCATACATTAGATTAAGTATTCATTTTTTTTTGCCAATCTGTCTGATGGACTATACAGATTAATATTATTAGATTTAGTCAAATACCACAGTAACAACTGACAACAGGAGGTTTTGATGAAATAAAATTTAATTGCATATTCATAATATATAATGTTACTGTGCTTTACAATCATTGGGAACATCTTTAACAGGCTTCACTTTACTCAACTCTTCATACCACTCTCTATCCATGTCCAGTAACTGCTGGGGTTTTTTGTACTGAAAATTAAATAAAATGCAATTAGAATTTAAGATTTTAATAAAGCAACACTTAGTTCCCTTACTAAGTGTAAGCTAGTACCAACCAATATTGCAATGGAAATTTTGAGATGCAGCTCACAACTTAATTATGGAGTTGAGTTAGACAGTTAATGTTTAACTTACCACAACAATTAGAGTATTGAAAGTATGACTACATTGTATATTAGCTTGCTGTATTGGTAAATTCAATCTGTCTAGTTCTGGCACTTGCAATCTCTTATAGTACTTCTTATTGGTAGTGCTTATTATTATACATCTTTGATCATTGTTTGCAGTCACAGAATATGTTTCTATGGGATATGGCAAGTTTCTAATCCTCCACTCCAAGTTTATTCTTGTGTTGCGCCGCGTAAGTATAGGCTGTAAGAAGAGTAAATCATTTTAATCTTAGTTGTGCAACTGGCATTTATATCAAAGCTTTTGTATGGTCAAATATATACCTGATCTTTACTCTCTACAATGTCAGCTGTAGGCCCATCCACAGCAGGTGTAGCGTTAGGTATGGGGTCTCCAATTTCCACATCCCACTTGCCTTCCCCTCCTAGTTTCCCTTTCACCTTCCAAGCTCTACGCAATAAAACTTGAGTATCTACATTATACTCCTCAACCATTTCTTTATCATCCAAAAACTTGTAGTGAATCTTTTTCAGTTTATCCTCTTTCAAACACGTCTTCTCTGCGTCAAGAAGCGAGCGATACCAAATGCTGTTTCGGTACATTTTCGAATTAGTTTCGATAATATTGGACGGACCTTTAATTCTTTTTTGGAAGCTATCAAAACCATCAGACACTTCGATTAAACAATTTCGTTTCATTATATCGTTCCTATAGCAACGGAACTGATGAGTTCTTTTGAATCATTATACAAACTTCTTAGTAGTTAACCTATAATTACCCCCATGCCTGAAACATCAAATATCATATTTTTCTTTGTAATAATGTAATTAAATAAAATTTCTACATAATGTTTAACTTTTGAGTAAAATATATTTAGTTATGTATGGATGGTTCTAAAAAGTGTAGTATAAAATTCAACCAACTATTCAAATTCAAGACATTTCCAAAACAACAACAAAGCTGCCTATCAAATCAATCCGTGTCTATGATACATATAGCTTTTTTATTTTTGGATGGAACATATTATAATCATATTTGCGTTGCACGACACCATAACGATTTTATTCCGCATGGATAAAATCTTATCGATGCCGATACTAAAAAAGAAATAGGAACTAAAAAAATTGGTTTCGTATTTGCTCCACCGCAGTATTTATTGCTCGGTCGACATCATAACACAAAACTGGAATGTTACATATGGGTTTAGGTATATATAGGTAGTGAAATTAGTAAGTATACTAAAAACAGTATCGATCAAAATATAACGTAATCGAAAACTAACCACTGTCAATATTGACAACATGCCGTTGACGTTGAATTTCTGAACTGTTAGGTTATGTTTGATCAAAATATTATGTATTATGTATTCATAATAAAATAAAATACACGATAACACTAAAATTGATGTATAAATCTCTTGCAGACATTGAATAAAAGTACACCAATATGCCTAGTATACCGGACAGGTACTTGTGTTTTAATTAGCTAGTGGTTTAGATTGAGATTTGTGTGTTTATAAATGTTTTGATTTAATTCCAGATGGATTCCCTACAAAGCCTGTGGCAATATTATTGAAGGGACCAGACTAATCTGCTTTAAAGTACCTCTAAATAAAGTAAGTACTACACACGTTTCATTGATTAAGCTGTAGTAGTAGTGGGCATCAGTGCTTAAACCAACATTTCAAACAATGTGTTAGGTAGGTAAGATTTTGAAACATGATCGTGTTTCTTAATTATAATTAGATATATGTAAGATAATAACATGATAGGCTTTTCTGAAACAAATAATGCAGGACTCACTTATGAACATCACTTTAAAGTTTATGTTTTCCGGGATGGTTGATAGTTAATAACATTCACCTTTGAAAACATCCACCTAACTTTTTACTACTATGTCTAGTTACATATTAGCGGGAAGTCTATGCATAAAAGTAACATTCATCATTTTATATTTTTTCCAAGTGATTCTTGAAAACCTTAAGAGGTAAGATGAGCTGTGGAAACCTAAGATGAAAGCACATAGCGTTTATACATGTTTATTTCAAATTATTACAATTATTTATTATTTAAATATTATCTTTTAGTTTTCTTCTGCTTAAAACTTGGATAACATTGTCTGATGTTCCAGGGTATAAGCAGATTTATATTAATCATACTTTATTTATTGGCAATTGCGATTCACTGCATAACTCATTATACCACATTATTTGTGATGACGCAACTTGCTTGCTTACATAATGAAAAATAAATTTATTGTTTTAAATGAGTTGCAGTGACATCTATGATTAGTTAACAGCAATTGCTGTCGAACTTCGAGACCCTTGACATAGATGGCGTGCCAATCTAAATAAAAAAGTTTTGGGAATATTAGTTGTGTTCGTATTTTCTAAATATACTAAGTATTTTGTGTAAATTGTGTCGTAAATTAATTAGTAACGGATCTTGAAATTAATAGTTTTTTAAGATCGACTCTTAAGGTTTTATCAGGATGTAGTTGTTTTTCGAATTATTGTTATATGACACAATGCTGAAAGTTAACGCGGCTTTGCCGCCCAGGTTAACTAAATAGACCGTGCTTGTTTCTATAATGGTACATGGTTTATACCTTAAATGGTAGCATGTACACCTGCATTAGCGAAGCTAAGCCGACAATGAAATGCATTATTAGTCCACAAGCGCGACGCACAATGCGTGTTTGTATAACTGTCCGTCTGCCTGGGCGTTCACTTGACCGTACCACAGTTAGATAGCAAACAGTCTCTCGACGATCTGTGTTAATTTGTTCTGCATAGCGCTTGCATCGCTGCGATATCAGAAGAGTGTTTGGCTTGCCTCTTGAGATCGTACAATAATCGATCGATGCGTGAGATCTGTTATTGAAAAAGCGTACTGAATTATTTCCGTGACCCAAATTTGACGTTTTTTTAGCTCTCGATGGAGGCAACTTACCGGCTCCTCTTTAGTGCACATGCGTATGTAGTTAAAGATGATGCGGTACAAAAAATCTAACAACATCTTAGTAGAATGGGTTCATTTTCGGGGTTTTACAATACAAATTCCTCTTCGGAAGCTCTATAGAATATTCTAGTTCTAGCGTACTACTAAGTCCACCAAAGAAAAACCTTCAAAAGCCGCGACAGAAAAGATTAATACTATGCCGCATCAGGCTTATTTCTTGAAACTGTTCGTTTGTTAACTCGACACATTATTGTTTCAGTCAACAAAACGTTCTTGGTAAAGTTAGTACGTAGTAGTATTTTAATGAGATACGATTACAATATTATGTTTTTTTTACCAATAATTTTATAGGTAGTCGGTAGTCCTCATGCTATTTGGTATATTAACGTTCCTTGCTACACCTTCTGCATTTAAGTACTATCAAATTGCTGTATCGAATAATTTAAGGTTACCAGAAACCAAGTTCAGTCGTAATAAAAGAGCGGAATGAAACGAGCAGTTCATTATCGCAATCCGGAACTCCAACAATACGTAACCCTCACGATTCAGGGCGGATTGCCGAGCTGGCCTCCTCAACTATGCCGGTTAGAGCTTGATGCGAGAGTTGTTCGCATACCATTAGTCACACTTAAATCCCCAACTATTTGTCCCTACGAGACTTGGTCTGATGTTGTCTACTTTTCTACAGCTTAATTCTTTTTATTATCTGTGTTTTAAATTTTTATTGCAACAAAAGCTCTATAAATCGTAAATATTTATTTAGCCAGCAAAAATAAGTTGATAAAAATGTAACTTTAAAAACGTGACACCTCAAAAATGAATGTAATTTTGTCACACAACCGGCTTATTTGCTGAACTGCGTGTCATAATATTTGTTTGTTACAAAGGAACGGGTCCCGACATGGAAAGGACTAATCCCGTATTTGATAAAGCAGCGGGTGCCTCGCACGCCTATGAATACTTGATTCTCTTTATCTATACATCTTTTGATGTTTTTTTTTTCATATAAAAATAGCCCTTTATACGGTATCCGTGGCGCTTTGATTCCGTTTCTTTATTCAACGGTATCTGGTCATAAATTTGGATAGTTTTGTTCTCTTTGAGTTATAAAGGGTATTACGTTAATGGCAATCGGTAGGTGTAATTTGATATCGTTCATGGATCCACAACTGTTACTTTATTATGATTCACTATCGACCTTTGCTTTCCCATCGTTACATTGAATTTCTAATCGTGTCATATAAATTTTGTTACGTGCCCTAGATATATCTACAATTTTAAAGTAGTTTGTACTAAGTCTGTATTGTCGCTTTAATGTTGTGTATATGTATCTAAACTATTTTCTGCGGCATTTTGTTTTCAAGTTAACACCTTTGTCGCTTGATTGGTCACGCTTTTTGCTTTTGTTATAATTATGATGAATGGTGACAGTTACTAGGGCGTTTACTATTCTTCTAAGAAGCAGATGGCACTTTTTCGGTTCTCCAATTATGTATTTGTTGATTCATCACCTTGTGGCGCTGTGCTCCTTCTGATTTCGTTTTCATCTGTCTTGACTTCCATCTTGAGTCGTGTTTTGGCTTTCATCAGTAATGTATTGAACAGATGCCAGACGTAACACATTGTGTCAATCAGTCAAACATTTCAACATGCTACCAATATTTTCTTTTCGCAATATATTTTTACGATATCATCTCTAGACCAAACACAATTAGTCCGTGACTTTGATGTACGCTTATGTTTTCATTACACACACACACATACATTGTAAAGTTTAAAGCCATTTCTTACTGCACTCGCAGTAATTTTGTTTTGTCCCGTAAGAGCTGGGGCGGTTAAAAATAAATCTGCCATTCTTTATCTATAACTTTTATAAATATGTTTTAGTCAGCAACATATCGACTTGATACTAAAACATGATATCGATGAACTAAGACCTCCCAAAACCAAAATTCTGTGTCAATTAGACTAAAACGATTATTTCGGATTTTACTGTGAAGGTGTGAATCGGCGATACATTATCCGATTTTATGCTTTTCATCGATATCTCACATCTTTAATCGATTTAATAGGTTCATGCTATGCGGTGGTTATAGCCACGAAACTAAATCGGTGTCAACATGGATTCGTCTCCGATTTAGTATAATATGTGTGGTCCTCTGAATCTGTAAACCCTGTTGTGGTTGAGAGTCCTAGTGGGGTATTTGAGTCAGAAACAGAAACAGCTATGAAAGCAGGGCGTTTTCTCTTTAAAATGATCGTCTGGTTTTGTTTTACCTTTTCACTATTATGACAGGACGCCATAATAAGCCATGATTATTACAAACTATCTGTTGCGGTATAGAGTTACAGTTTTTGTCCTTTTATGATCTACATGAGTATCCACCATATTTTTTTATAACTTTTTGTTGTTTAGCTGTTTTTTTTTAAATGGCACTTTTATATTGTAAATTTTCTTGCCTAGGTACGTGTTTTGGTTACTTAGACATGACCGAGTTTATTGCATCGTGATTGGTCCAGAACGATCCATTTACCCATTTTATAGCATACGACTATTCAATATCGGTGTGGAAATCTGAATCGGGAATGGTGTTGCATTTCTCCGGCCATCAGGCCAAATAAAAAAGTCATAAAACGATGACAGGCTTGGGAACACGGGGTGGTAATGTAGGTCGATATCGCCCGTTTATTTTATTGAGCCGACAACAGCGAAAGCCCCAATACGTTGCACTTATCGTTTATCGGCATGTAATGATATAGCGTTACACGCTCGTAAAATGTACTAAAAACTAGACCGACCTCCACTGTATTCAGGTCGGGTTATTTACGTTCTCGCACCAGGTTTAATGTTCATTAGAGTGTAAAGGATAGAGTGATTAATAATGAAACCAATCGAGTATTAATAACAAAGGTGTTTCAAGACCACTTAGTCATAATTCTGTGCCTGTTTGATCGACGTCCATAATCCTTTGAAACCGTCGTAGTTCCGCTCCAATCCCCGCCAAAACGAAGCTATTGTTAAATGATTTAGAAACGTTGAACTCGGCCTTACTATCGATATTGTAGATTTCGTTACAGCTTTATTTATGTTCATACGGAATCTTTACTTAGATTGACGTAAATCATGACCATCAGAAGACACCTTGGACAAAAGAACTTTCTAATTCAGCTTTATTCGTTTTGTCCCCTACGTCGCGCTATACCGGTACGTTTTGATCGCCCAATTGTTTGGCATTGTCCGCGAAATTACACCTCAATTATACGTAGAAATTCTGAAAAAAAACGAGACTTCTTTGTATTTGGGCAAAGGGAGGGCAATAATTTATTCTCCGTCTGGTTTCCGGCTGGCGTCAAACAGTGGGCTAAGGGGCTGTTCGGAACCCATCTGTTAACTATACAGTGTGTACTTATTTGTTTTTGCAGAAATAAAAGGAATATCTTTGTACACTATTATTCCATAAAAGGTTAGTTGTATGTAGATAGTAAGTTCTTAGTTTATCATTATCCAAGTACTTAAGCAAATGTCTTGATCGTGGCGCGTGGTAATTGGTAATTAGTACCGATGTGCTAAAATCAAGTCCGCCGTGAAGTCGATTAGCACGGTATTGATTGCGTCGCCGAAAGCAGTGGGCAGTGTTAATGGCCTCTTATTTAGCGAGCTGTTTGATCTTAAAATAGCTTTTTAGGAATACATTGTTTTTGTGATCTATGCATTTTTGGTGTGATAATGTGTTAGGTAAACATTAAATATTCGTACATAGTCGTGTCTGTAATGCGTATGATTGCGTCAAGTGTAGCGTATTGTTGGTGTAGTGCTGTCATCGTTTCAAATTCGCTGTTTGTGTTGTGTTATTTTTTTCTCATATAGACTCATTACGGTGATGTCAGCGACGGTTTCTGGACACGATTATCGTGATGGTAACGCCCTGGCTGCTATTACCATGTTAAGTTATGACCACATTTATTTTGCCAGTTTAAATTATTTGATTAGATTGTTAGTCATTGTTAAAGAGGTGTTGACATTAAGCGGTCTGTGGGAAATTGATATACGATTATTAAGCTCGACATTTAATTAATGTGTGCATTATGTGGCGCCTCGCCGTGCTTATAAAGGGTTATATGCGTGGTGGAGTTGGAGGGACCCCGACTGCGAAGCCAGTGCGCCTCGACTCCTGCTAATCAATGCCCGTTGATTGCCAATTTGCGCTGTGATATATTGCCGATTGCTGCGTTTAATTGTCCACGGTATAAACAAGGGCTGCACTCACTACTGGATTTTATAAGATTTATACTTATTCCAAATTACAGTTAAATATGCATAACTAAATAAAAATATTCCTAGCCAGCATTAAATCAATACATTTTAATTGTTTCAACACTTTGACGTCCTCCAATTAGAGTTAATTAAAATTTATTGTGTGTAACAAGTGAATTACGAATTGAACCCATATCTACGTACATTCTCCATTATAATTGACACACTTTTGTTTATTGATTTATTTTAGTCTCCGGAATTTATGGTGGTTGCTATTGTGCGGAGAAAGTGTGAGTTTTCATTACGTTGGCCTTATTTTAGAGTGGATAAAAGGACCACCATGCGATCCCAACTCTCGAGATATCCTCTCTTTATTATGAACAACTGTGTACAATGCAAATGACAGCCGGTGGGTGGCGCAGTTTATGCGATCCTCAATCAGTGACGGTTGTTCGGCGCACGCGCCAGCTACGAATTATACCACGAATTATTATTGGCGCTATTTGTCGCAATACGCGTCCCGGTGGCATTTCTATTACAGTACTACATTTGTTATGGACGGACCACCAAGCCATAGATAGTAAAAATGTGCACTTGCGTTTTTAGTGTCCATTATTATAGGATGTTATCTTAGGTGTTGTGGATTTCAAACCTTTAGTAATAACTTTGCTATTGTGAATTGATGATGCTTTATTATGTTTCCGAAAATAACTTTAAAATGTGGTTCTTTAAGGTAACCAATGATTTGTTGATATCCTTTTAGAAATAACGTGGAACAGTGATTCATCATATCACTTTTACGTATAGTATTTAAAGTAAACTGAATAATTAATTTATTGCTGCGGTCTCAGTCCCATCGTTGCACCATGATTGTACCCGTATCAATTACGCAGATCATATGATAACTCAGCGATAAATTATCTATGGCTTTACGATAACATCTCCCAGTGACCGGGTACGGCAGCCATATTGAAATTTTTGTTCTTTGTCTATGATTTACTGAAGGGGTTATGAAGGAGGCTGTCATTCACAAAAAAGGCACAGTTAAAGATATTTTGGAAACATAATAGCAATAAATAGACGGACACATAACAAAAAATTATAACTTACAATGTTACTGGTAGTGGAAAGTTGGCTGACGGTGGTTTTGTAAGCCATTAAAATTCTCATGCTTCAGAACTTCTATCTATATTACATATTTATAATAATATGAGTTTTTAAAATTACACCAATAATTCTGTACTGATATCCTGCATCTAGTAATCACGGCAAAGTTAGTGGAGCGCCACGTGGTAGTAATTCCTCCCAGCCCGGGTGTTTGTAAAGGTGCACAAGACCACACAGTAAGCAGGCAATCACCTGAACATCGCTCAACCCGCTCCCACTCTGTAATCACGCCATCATTACTTCTAATGACGTGTTAACGTTGCTTTATGGGAATGCCAAACATGACGCTCACATTTCGGTCATTTACATTTGTTTACCGACTATCTTCGTATTGTTTGCCGTCGTCTCTAGAACAGAGGGCGGCGTTTCGGTCAGCCACCGGTGTGTTTAAGGCATTTTTAAGTGCAACTCGGTTTTGGGTTGTGTTTAGATTTTGTACTGTCGCTTCTGTCTTTGTGGCCTCGAATTACCTTCGTGTATTGGTTTTATTTGTTACTAGCTTTTTATCTCGATTTTGTTTGCATGGGCCTTTGGGTTTTATAACCTGGTTGCTGTAGAGGTAAATGCCCCGTTCTCTTTTGTGACTCATTTTACATTTTAGGATTTAATTAAAACAGCTTTTCATTTGTATTTGGTCGATGGTTTTTGTCATCAACGTTGCCTCAAAATATATCTCTTTAGTAATTAGCATTCTCATTGCGATCGTAAATACAATTTCGAATAACACAGCAACATAAAATATTTCTCACCTTAATTTAATTATTTTATTTTAATATTTATTGGTGTTGCATAAAGTCAAACAAATAAGCATAGAACAAGAGCAAGGAGAAACCGTTAACCGGGCGACAGAGGTGTATGCCTATATGTTATAGTCAAGGTATTCTCTTTTCCAAACTGAAAAGTTTTCATTGGCGAGTGTTAATCCACTTATTTTTTTTACTTTCAGTGATATTAATAATTCATTCATGTGTAGATAAATGATAAAAACAGTAAAATCAACATCTCTACTTTTCTTATTCACATCTATTACCAAATATGCTTGCGGTAGTTAGTGCATACAAAAATACAACTGGTTAAGAACACCCACGGATTTCTACCTTCCGGCTGGTGTTAATACGTCCCTGTTGATTTTGTGCCTTCACAACTTTTTTCTAACTGTTGCCTCGTACCAAAATGTTCTCTAAATCAAATGCAGTAAAAGTTCCACCGAGTCTCAAGACAGGTTGTGCGTTCGCAAGCCTTGTCTAATTCACACTATGTATTTAGCTGAACTTTGTGAAACACAACAAAGATGTAATCATGACTGTGGTAATGCATTTTTTTTCGTGTACTTAAAGACATCCGTCGCAATGCAGATGTTAATCAAATTATCAATGGAGACTTCCGTGTTATTATTTAAAACGGGTTTGTCTTGCATGGTGTACCAATTGCCCTCAAAATGTTTGAGTCCATGGTACGAAGTTTTTCGCTTTTATAAATAGAATAGACCTAGACATACACGCACAAAAATAAATCGATTACGTATTCAAAAATCCATATTGAGCTGTCTGCGGTGTCCGTTAAATAGTATAGTCACGTTCCTTATAAAGAATATCGGAAAAAATCTATAAAAGCCGCAACTCATAATAGTCAGTGGTCACGAAGGTGCTTGGTATTGTCCGAGGCGCCAGCAGTTAAAGCTACCCGCTGCGATACCTTTCCCCTACCAGTGTAACTTGACACTATCCTTCGCTCCTGTCGTTCTCTTTAAATGAATAAGTGGAAGGTGTCCGTTTTTATGCCAGAGATCATGGTTACTGGCTTCGTTTGCCCCGGGACATTCAAGCTCGCCGATTGAATTCACACCCGCAGTTCCCGTGTCCCCTCCTCGTTATAAATCAAACGCAGGTATGATTCCGTCTGGGGCAGTCGTGTGGAATGCTGCAAACCCTTGCGGGGGCGATTTCTGCAACGATGCTTGCCATTATGCTCATGTTTTGGGGATTTTTAATTAAACACGCAGCATTTTTGTTATGCGTCTTGGTTAGAATTACATTTTGGTACTTAATTATAATTTTATGACAAAATCCATTCAAACATTACCATTGAAAAAAAAACGGCCTTTAATGCTATTTGTACAATAAATTAAGAGATTAAACTAATAAAGATTTTATTTTGTTTAACTTTATGTATTTGACTGATTCTCTGAAGTTTGTTTTCATAAATAAGTCTTTAAGCAATAAAAAAATAGGTTGCTTCCAACTCCTACCATAATAAATTATTAGATTAACTCGACGAATAATAGGACTGTATTATTAGTGTGCCCAAACGTGTAGAAACGTTTACATATTTCAATAAAGTCGATTCACCATATATTTAACTCGGTGTCTTTACTGGCCGGTCTAATATTTGTTTAACCCCGTTTCTTTTCTTTAATAAATGTGTCACGTTCGTAATACATCGTAGAAGTGTCTCGACTCGACAATGAACTTGCCAGTCAGGCGAGCCGGGGCCTTCTCACACGGCCGCGACTTTACTATAACGTGAACCCTCTTCACATGTGACGGGACTATGCATTTGTTTGTCCGCAGCTGCGGTGCCGACAACATATTTATTATGCTCATTAACCTTCAAGAACGCTATTTAATTGTTGGCCGTTTTTTATTCACTTCACCTCTGACCCGTCCGCGACTTATTGCTCACCGGTCTCACTTTGAAAGCGAGAACTGGATGTTATTTATTATCCTGAGACGAGGATGCGTGTCGTTTCTATCTTTGTGGCGCTTGTGAGCTTGTGTTTATGATTTATTGCGTTTATAAGACGTTATTACTTCCCCACGAATCGGACTGCGGCTTTGTAATTTAAACATGTAATAAGGTTAATGGAGAATCATTCACTCTTGCTAAATATGAAGCCTAACAAGCTCATTCATTTTATTTACATTAAAATGATTTAATTGCTAATCCGTAACGATTTTCTCTGAACTTTAGTAGTTTGTCTAACATTATTTAAAAGACTGCATTCCTGAGCATATTTAAGGGCTTTGCAATCATTAACAGGATTACCTAGGTAATATGAGAAATGTACAAAGCGCCATGAGGAAATTCAGCTTAAGTGTAATTCTAGACGTTTTTATTTACAAACTATATGAGCAGCAAACAAGATCTCTTCATTCACAAGTAGTTTGTAGTGAGAACGACCGCCAGGAGATAATGAAGTCCTGGGTAATATAATGCGATGGAATATTGGCCGGGTAATGTGGAATATATTCTAGCGACGATATTGTCAAATGACCGTCAATTTCTCACTCAGTGTGAGTCTTTACTCGTGGGGGTCTAATATCTAAAGCTAATGATCAAAACACACGGTTCACAGGAATTTGAACATACAAATGTGTTTATTGAATAATAAACCTGTTGCGCAATTTAAAATGTTACTACTAGTTGAGGATTATGACACACTCTTGTATATTTTATTGCGTGTCGGTTGGATTTTGCTTTGCCTTCCGCGACTGTCTTTTGATGTAAAATCATGGTTTGATATCTTAACTTATTAATTGCGTGTTTAACTTTGTGTTTTTTTTTTTAAGTTTAGGTCGTTAGCTTATATGCTTCTTTGTAATGTATTGTTGTAAGAATTAAACGGTTTTCTATGATCATTTTACCTTTATATTTGACATGATTTCGTATCGAAATGAAAATGAAGTTCCCATTGTTTCGGGTCTCGCTATCTCAGCGTGTTATTCACTCCAGCTTTGACGTCTTCATACGAGCTATCGGCAATAGTAAATTGTGGTATCGTGTCGGTACCGACGTCGGTATGGAACCGTTTATTGATTGGTATCGTAGTTTGTCCGCTGTTCACTTTGAATAAAATTCGAATTATAATTAATCACGGTGGTGCCGCGTGGGAGAGCGTCGTCGCACGCCCGACGATCTATCATATTTTGTGATAACGCCACTAGGACGCATCTCATAAACGTATTGAAACGATCTGGTTTGAAGCTAAGCTATGCGACAATAGTTGTGTGCAACGGTACAATGCTATTTCTCACTGAGTTACCGTAGAACCTCGAGTGTACCTACTTATTAAAATATATCGTTGTAAACACATGTCAATAATGTTATCACTAAACTCATTCCACAGCTCTAGGTGCGATGTAACTTGCAGGTCACACTGTGTCGAGCCTGTTAAGCGTTCAATTTTCCGGTCCATTGAAAGGGTTCTACCGCAATGTTGCGGCGTTTATAAAGACGACAGTGTCGATGACAACAATAAAATCGGATCATAAAGTTTCGATCGCATCCTTTGAGAGTTCCTATGCAATCTCGCCGCTCAATTTTATTTCCAATACCAGCGTAAATAGATAGGCGGGTAGATGTAAACGAGGGACACCCTGGGGCTCTGGCGGAGGCTCCTGTCAATTGAATTTGTCTGCAAGCGCTCGGTGCATTAATAGCGCACTAAACTACGTTGAATACTATTATTGATATTTTCATAAAAGCTCGCATCTATTGTGTGGTGACGACGCTCAATGCACGTCTAGTTTTAGTGTTTTCGTTATGGTATTTTGATATTTTATGCCGGTGTTGTTCGTTGCGTCTATCTGTACTTTGGTTTTATGGCAGTTGTACGAATTGATTTTATCATTTAATTCAGAGCTTCCGAAGTTTTTTTTATATGTCTAAATGAACTAAGTCCTATACTACTTTACTCAAATACCTAAATTGAATGCATTGAATAATTACTCATATGATATGAAACTTGCACAGCTTAGCGTTATAATTAAACAATTAGCAATTCTATGTACGCTAGAACTTAAACGAATCTTAACAGCTAGGACACAACTTGTACCAAATGAAATATCGCTCAAATTATGTCTATTTGTTTGTCGCAATTACTATCTCCTTTCATCGTTCTCTCTCTCTGTCTGTTCCCACGTTCTTGACGCTTAATCACGTCGGCTCTGCGCTCGCGCCTAATATTGCACTGTAATGTGTTTATTAAGCGCCGTTCCCTTTAATGGCGTACCATTTAACATACAATGTGCAGTGGTCCGATTTGCTTGTAATCCCTTCGTGGATGCGACATAATATCTGTCACAGTTTATCTGTAGTTTGTATTTGCCTGAATATAGCAGGATCATAGTTTTCTGTTTACAATCACTGATCAAAGTTGTAAAAGTATTTGAGATTTGACACATTGTTGAAAACAATAGACGATAGTTTTTTCTTGAACAAAGAGTTAGCGTATTTTAACATATCGTTTGACGCTTCAACGTATTTTAGTATACGAAAACAATTCTCGAAAATTGTCTTTTGTTTCTTATGAGGCATCTCCACATCTTGATGTCGCCGTGTGGACTTCAGTTTGCAGCGTGCTTTCTTTGCGTTTCGTCATCGCTACCACGCCATGAATAACACTGTATTAATTATTGCTGCGGTTGTTTGATGACTGACTTTATTCATGAGTTTGGCACTGATTCTCATGCGTGTTGGCTTCGTTTTTTCTGTGGTCACGTACATACTTGTACCTATTGAAGCGCAGCATGGTGAGTTTGTTTGTTTTTAAAGTCTATAATTGTGATCTGATATCATAGTAATGTCAGTTTATCAAGAACCATTGCGACAACATCAGATTTTCAATTTTAATTTAGTAAGCATTAAATTGTTTCTCTTTTAATGATAGTCTCGTTTGACTCCGTTTGCCCGGGCCATTATGTCAACACGAATACCCTAATCACCACGCATAAGTTGTGGATCGAAAGTGTTTGATAAATCTACACGTGTCATCATTACCCGAATTTGATCTACGTCCCTCATTAGCTCCCTCCTAAATAAGATATCAGCTGGTGATTAAGTGCCATCGTACCGGTGATTATTTTATTGCATTCCAAAGTTAATAAACAATTTATCGATTTATGTTTTATAGAAAATTACGGTATTGTCAACAGTAGTTTCTTGATTATGGTTATGAATGTTTAACGGTGGAAAGCTAATTAGCATATTAACGCGAAATAACAATTTCTTAAGGAAAGTTGGAAGTTTAGCTTAGATATAAAATACGTGTAATTCACTCAGCTTGGGCTCAGTTAATTAACTCTAAAGACTCTATGATTGAAAATTAATGGTCGTGGCATTTGTCACACTTATTAAATGTCTTTAGCGATGTTCGGATTTTTAAATGAAGCTTTTGGGGACACAAAAATTGATAGTTCCATTCCGCTGTTTTCGTTAGTGGATCGTTAGTGTCACCGGTTGGCTTGCAGCGATGCAAATTAAGATGTTCGGTCGGAATTTGGTTTTGATTTATGACCTTATAAAGTTATGGTACACGGGTACTTCCTCATCGAATAATTCATGTGAGGCCCATTGTTTTTTAGTCTTCTACAAGTAATTGATCACACGTATTAACGGCTTTTTAATATGATTTTCCAAAAATAATTTCGTACGTCACTTTTTTGTTAGTGAGTTATTATTTTTAGTCATTTTTGTGAACGTAATTAATTTATGTGAAGCAAGTTATAGCTTAATAATTTCTACTTCCTTGTAATAAAGTAACGACATTATTCTATATAACAGTTGGTTTAAATCGTTGTATAATGTAAAGTATATCATTGCATTTTTTAAATTCAATTTTTGCGTTGTCTGTTAAATGAATTCTGTTGTTTTATATTATGAACAAATACAGCATAGTTCAGCGAATGTTTTGAATTCTACCATTCTTTAAAATATTTTATTATCTAAATAATTTATAGACTGTATACATTTTTACTGCCGCCACATCGTAAAAAACGATCTTTGCTTATTATTTTTTAGAAATTCCTATACATATTCATTATTAAGTTTGTCAGCTAATTTTTAACTCCGTGTTGATTGAACATCGTCGTCACATAATTAATTAATTAACGTATACATAATTGCGCCATTAATTTATATTTTAATGGTTTCTCATGTTATTGCTTTATTCAAACTGCATATTTTGCTAGTTAGGAAATAATCTGAGTCACGTAAATCATAAAACATTAGAATAAGTTATGTAGCCAGTGACGTATAATTGCTTTATAATTTAAATGAGGCTAATGAAGCATAGCCTGTTTTTGTGTAGTAGTTTGATGATAAATATATTATGTTTTCATTAAGAACATGATGGAGTTGTTCAAATATTATTCATTTGAGAGTATAAAATTGTCAGCTTCAGATGTTTCTCAACGAGTGACATTTAAATTCCAATGATACAACCTGTCAATAATATTTTTTAGGGTTCCGCACCCGGATACATGGACCGTAATAGCTTGGGTGGCAGATAAATTTGTGGATACAATCAAAGTTATGTGTCACGCAATCGCGTTGTTTTTCTTTAACCGTATTGAACTTTTATTGTCGCGAGTCAGACTCGGGCTTGATCGTTTGATTTCCTGAAAGTTGATATTTTTTAAATCACTAGGTAGTACTTCCACCGTTTAGTATTTTGTAGAGTCAAAATATTAGGATCAGAAATCTATCTTGATTATTCCTTTTTTGACGATCTTAACGCTTACCGCCCGGGCTGGTTCCATGTCGCCCGGAATAGAGAATCGTGGAAGGATTTTGGGCAGGCCTTTGCCATAGAAGTGGAACAAAGTGGGCTAGATAAAAAAATGTAGGTGTGACAAACTGCCGAAGATGAGTATTTGAATTTTATTACGATAGCCTTCTTCATTCCAATAACGTTAATAACATCAGCATTGTACTGCGCTTTTTAATTTCCAGAGCTAATTGTGAATGTACGCTACGACGGTGGGTTGTAATTCTACAACTTATGCGGTACTTACTTATCTTTTAATTCAATTTACACGCGTGCAAACCTTGTTCATCAATAATTTATTGGTTTTGATTCGTTTCATATCTTGGATCTCATTTTTTAACCTGTCGTCAGCCAGTTACAGTTTTATTGTTTTAATTTCCTTTGTATGTGTAACGGTAATTCGTATTTTTGTGACGCATATTTATGTTTTGGATTAAAAGTGCGTTGCGCTTATTGTAATTTTCTTTATTAAATAAATTAGATTTTGATAATTTCTAGCAATATTCTAAAGCAACAGGCGTAAGTACCGGTACTTAAAGAATAGAAGGGATTTTTATGAAAAAGCTTAAAAAAGAGCCAGACCTATATGGATTAATACGAAAGTTAAGTATAGGATTCTACCTCACTAGAACAACCCCCTTTAATCTCAGGATTTCTGTAAATAACATAAATATCAACATTTAAAACATTCATAGGTAGGCTGTACCGTGTAGTAACACTGTTTATAAAAGGTGGAACAATTTTAATGAAGTGTACGTAGCCCTGTAGCACCTGCGACTTTGCTGTAATAGAGAGGTGTGTCGGCACGCCTCGCTGGTGATGTGCCGACGACAAGCTCGCAACTTCGCCCGCTGTTGATTTTGTACTCTAGAACGTGTTATTAAAGGATAATTGTTACTTTATTGGTGGAAGTCTGTAAATGAAATGTAAATGGAAAAGGTGCTCTTCTTTATGTTATGCTTTTGTTGAACTCTACACCACGTTGCGTTATGGTGGACATTAAAAATTGAATCTAGGGTCTAGATTATTGTTATTGTTTAAAAAAAAAATACCTAGCGTCGTGATTATTGTTATTGTTATTCTTTAATAAGCGAAAGTGTTGTGATGCGGATTGTAACGGAAAGCTGTACCTCAGAGATAGGGCTCGAACCTCGACTACTGGTTCAACTAGTGTTTAGTGATAGTGATTTATATACATAGTTAATTCGAGTAATTAATAATGTTTCTCCTAAAACCTGTAACCAGAAAATATTAAAACACAAAATAAGACATAACATAATATACGAAGTTTATATTCTTAAAAAGGCAGTCAATGAAATGATGAATGATTATACAACCACGTCTCAACATTTCGAGAGCTTGCAATAAAAGGACCAATCATTTTATCATAAACTTTTTAAGTTGTAAATGTAATTCGATTGAAAGTAAATAACAATTTGTCAAAATATAATACATTGTTGACTTACGAGAGGTCTTCAGTTAATTAGTCAATTCATATTTTTTATTATTGATGTATTCGGTTAGTTTTGCGAGTCCAATAGTGAATATTTAAGTGTTTATTTTGCGGTTAGGATATTTGACGTTGAATTATAATGTTTGTAGGTAGTGCTCGTAGTTGGTTATTAAGCAACTGTTAATATTTGGGTATGTACATATATGATTTTAATGAAATTATGACGGTTCATTTCTTAGGGCTCGCTGTACAAAATGTGGGCTCTTGATTTATGGATATTTGTATTTAAGTAGTCATTTTTTCGCAATACTCTATAGGATACTACAGTATAATTTAAAACGAAAGAAATTGAAGAGAATCGCCGTGTTATATAGACTATTGATTTAAAGCTTTGCTTAAAACTTAACGGTAATTTTTGTACAAATGTATTTTCGAATATGAACAATACTGGCTGATTGTAACCACATTTTACTGTAACGATGACCGTACAAGGTGCGTTCAGCATGTAAAGTGTAAACATCGATGTTGCAACTCTTTATGAAGTGTGATTTAAACTTGAGATTGCGAATTCCGAGTATTGTAGCTACATTTCCGATGTGATTTCTTCGACGTGAATCAGGATGGCCCGCTTTTTAAGGATTTACATGTAATTTTGTGATGTAATTGTACGATTAAATGGCTATAACTGTTTTGTATGCAGTGCGTGTGCATTCACAATATGTTTAAAGATGCTTGAGACAATACGTGCTTAAATATCATTTAATATTTATGCGTCATCTTTGACCATGTGTATTAATTCGATGAATATATTCCGCTCACTTATAATTCTTAATACACGAAACAAATTACGTCTGATAAAAATAAAGGCGCTATAAATATATCCTTCTTGTTTTCATGTCACGGAAAGAGTACTAAGATACCGTAGAAACTTCACCCATAAACCGTAGTCGTATTATGTTTGAGAGTCGCCGGCGCCGGCGCAGCTCTTCTCACGAATTTCGCGGCGAGGCGCCTGCGCGTGGGCGGCCTATCGTACGCCGCCATCACACGTACACTTGCCACCACACCTGTAACATCTCTCCTACATTTACCCTCGCACACAAGGTTCAAGTTCCTTTAACACGACCGAACAGTTAATCCGTTTGACGGCCCTTTGTTGCCTAGTGCGTCTAATTAGTCAGTCTGTTTAGTGCTGTACCCGCCGCAGGCATTTCACTATGCAATATGCAGTGTGAAATTGTTTGATTTATTGATATCTTGCGTTTTATGCGTATTAGATTAACATAATATTATTTAGTTGTATCCTTGAATGTACATATAAGGTTATATTTTTATTCATAGGAGTGCGTTGACGCTCCATCACTACGCCTACAACAATACCATAATATCTGCTTTATATTGACCGTCTGGCCGCTGGAGACGTCGTATTTCAACAGTCGTGTATAGATTCATCTGCCAGTGCTTATTCATAAGAATATTCACAAGTGACATTAAAACTCCTTGTATGATGTTTTGTTCAGTCGCGTTGTCGACGGATATCAAAGAGTATATTTCGTTGAATTTATTGCAGTCGCCTGCGGGATCGTCTGCGTTGAATAGCTTGTATCGTGTGATATATTTTTCCTCAAACCGTCTTTAACTTCTCGACTTGTACTCCGAGTCTCGGCTTATGTTTGCTCTTTGTGTTGATATTGGCTGGATATTGGACACTCGACGTTCTCATTTCCAATGTAACAATAATATTTTTAAATATATAAGTGAAAAGGCATCATATTGTACTTATTACGCCACTCGCTTGAGTCACGCGTGAGGTCCTGAATCAAGAATATGAGCTGAAACACGGCGGCACGATGGCGCCACTCGGTGAAATTAATCTGAATCGTGTATCAGCAAAGTCCAATTTAAAAAAAAATGTTTATTGGGATTAAATGAGAGTAGTCTCGTAAATATTGTACTCAATGTAAGTAATGAGAGGCTTTTGTTAGTTAAAGGCACCGTGTTGATATTCATTGGACATTTAAATAAGGCTAATGTTGTACATTCATTTGTTTAGATATGACTTTGCTTATTGATGTTATTGAACACCCACGCACCGAATTGCGGCGAATTACGGTTTGTATAGGTATCGTTTCGCCGCCTAAAATTAACAAAGGTTCGTTGTTGCTACCGATTTGTCGCGACCAGGTGATTTATCTTCAATAAATTTATCGCTCAATCAACGTCGTCGCATGCGCAAGTTCGCGCCGCCGCTGATTGGATTTCTTCATAATTACATCTTTTGACACGTACGCGCCAAGTTTCGTACTTCACAAGCCGGGGCATGAGATCGTGGGAGCACCGTGTAATCAGCTTTCTTAACTGTCTTGTTTTGATCTGATACCAAGGAAATATTGTTGAAAAGATCCGATGGAGTACTTCATGAGCTTATTTTGCATTTAATTTTTATTTTAGTTGTAAAGGCATTTCATTTTCAATTCACTCCTCGAACGTTACCTTAAATTATTGTTTATAATATCTTCATGAGCCACTTGATCTTACATATATATAGTTAAACAAATCTGTTCTATTGTTCTAGCCATCTTTTTAATTTCCGAAGTGATTTTATTACATTTCGAGAATTCTTGTTCCTTGTTTTATCAGTTGTTTATAAGTATTATGAATGGCGGTAACTTTTCGCTTGGTTACGTTTGCTTGGTTACGTTTGCTTGTCGTCCGGTTGTCATGTCAGATGATATTTTGGTGGTTATTAACAAAGATCGCCGCCTCCGATAGTAAGCACAACACTTATTATTATGCACACGTTTAAAGTTTAATGATACCCGACAGTGAGTTACTTTCATATCCATTACGGTAATTTGACACATCCTTTGAGCATTTATGATTGTACAAAATGTTTTCTTAAATCAATTTTGAATGTTGTAAGCTTTGAAGTTTGTTGAAGTCCAAGCGTAGGTACAGATATGGTTGCCGTTGATTTCTGTGGTATTGAATTCTGAAATAATAATGAACAAAACTAATGGTTTCCTTTTTTTATCTAAGGCGGGGGAATCCTCATGGACACCCACTCCTTCGAGGGAGGGAATGGGTAGTGTCAGACTTTTACTGACTAAACCTGAACCGCCATGTTACGTCATTCGCGTTTTTGTGTTGGTTTATGGCAACGCGTTGCAATCCTTATTTTTCCTTAAACCACGGCTACGATGAAAATCATTACTTTTATAACCATATTTTAAAATAATTACGTATGTATGATAATATAAAGTTTCTTCTTTTTTTCTTTTATTAAAGTATAGATGTTCACATGTTCAATGTGTGTATAACCAGCAAATCATCGTAAACGATCCATTTATTTTACAAAATACTTTATCGCACAATCCAAAATATTGCGAGGTTTTCGGAAACACATAAGTATGTATTAAGTTTTTATACCTTTTTTGGGAAATAATAATCGAAATGTTTATTGTATTTTCGGGTTAATACACCATGTATTGATTCGGAAGTATGAAAAAAAACATTTGCGTACCAATGACCGAATGTTGTTTTTTATTAAGCCTTGTTCCGGTCAAACTGAAAGGTTTTTATGCCATTACTGGTATATTATCCTGCTGATTCCGGACACCCGTTCTCTTTGATTGTCATAAAATACAATATTACTGAAAATAAGTGCACGCGTGCCCGGTAGTAAAAAGAAAAACATGGACAAAACGTTTTTAATTCTGTTACACATTAAGAGCGGTATCGTGTAGGGTGACCATTAAGTTATCCAAACGTATGTTCGAATTTACGATACAAATAATTTCGATATTTATGCAAATTATTTAGTGTTAAGGAAGAAACGTAAAAACATCCATAATTTTGTTTAAATAAACTTTGTTTTTTACTGTTTAATTTACGTAATGTGCGGCTTTTTGTAGTTATGGCTCAATCCATGAAAGTATACAGTAAATCATGGGTTCGAAGAAACAAAAGACGTATGTATTTAAAGTTTGTGCCTACTTAGGCAGTGCAGTTCTAAAGTTTCACTGAGTCATTGTAAGTCCATATGTAACAATCAGAAATAATTTAATGCGACTCCATGGTGAAAAAAATGTTTCACGCTACTTTATTTGGTTTTGAAGTTTTGATTGATTTACGACTTTGTATGATTTATAAGTATTGTATTGTATTTGGTAACTCCTTTCGATATTTCTCGCATATAAAGTATGCGATTACGTACCACACAATTACTGCATTTGAGGTGAGAAAAAGAAAGATTACTCGAAAATATCTCAAGATGTATTGAGTAACTCCCTGTCCCACAAACATCTGAAAGAGGAGAAAATACACAATGAGGCAGGTTATAACAGCAATAGATTGAAAAGGCAGTTCAAAAACCAAATTTAAAATTATCCTAACATAAGAAGGACATATTATTATCCTCAGCATACGTTAAAGGTCGTATGACGCTTATGCGTCGTCATAATCGATTTTTAGTTGTTTGGTAGAGGTTTTCATTATCCCATAATTTACGAAACGTTGGGTTACGTGGAGTATCATCGGTGCCCATCAAGCCACCCAGTACGTTTTCAAACTGAATTTCGGCGCGGTGGTCGCAATTAGGCGCGATAAATGCCCCTGAGATACGATACACAGGCTTTTCATTCGATTAATCGGTCGAAACGAATATAGAAACGGATTATAAAAGTCGTACCTTTTTCGTTTTATATGTTCAGCATTTCGCGCGATGTTTTGATACCGGGTTCTCTTTTGTTAAAAGTTTATTTTTATGCCAATTCAACATGGCGAAGTAAAAAGATAGACAGGAGATTAAATATTTTACTTTACTTCTATTGCCGCCTACATGTTGTGTGGTCATAAAAGTTTAGTTGATTAGTCTTATTGAAACCCCTATCGTGCATGACGATCTTGGTTTTAAATTAGATGAACAACTTGTTCAATGTTTTTTTTTCGTATTGACAGAACCCGCATATATAAGAAGTCAGCCACATATCAATTATTTTGACACCGAATGCTTTTTTGATCATTACTCAATTACATTGTTAAATTTTATGTCTTATTTCAATATTCTATCGTAACGAGGGTTATGTTTGTGACACCGTTTATAATGCTTAATCAAACCCTATAATAAACATGTAATTGGGTTCAAAACAATGAATTAAATAGTTATCGGCAAGGAAGTAACAATAATGTTATTTTTAAAGCCGGGCTTCGATACCGTGTCTCGTTACTAGAATAGCGAAAGTAGGCTCAGACAGGTCACAAATTTGAATGAGTCAACTCCACCCTTTTTAAATTTACCGCAGCAGACAACTCGGTGTCAAAAAGGAACGGACTAGTAACGATCCATAAAACAATACAAAAAGCTCAGCCATTACAAGGCGACAAAACTGTAATATCAATAGAACACAATAGGACAATAGTTGCCCTCTGTCAATTATGCCATCATTACCATTGGAATAAACGACGTAACGGATCAGATGATTGTCAAAAACAACATGATGACAACGCAACGTAGCCACAAATGCACACGAAATTCACACAAACAAATATAACCTCTAAGACCATTCAAATAAAATTGTTAACAACTTTAAAACAGAACGATGACGTTGCTTATTTTGAAATGTCGAAACAGTTACCCTATAAATGATTTATAGACCGTGGCGCTAGTAAATTTTTGTCACTTAACTTTATACAATGATTCCGAATAATTAGTGTCGCACGCCGGTTAATAATTTTCTTTGTGCATAATTAGCCGATTATGAAATTAGAAAGATGATGTCGTTGAGCCTGTTACACCGGCTTATTTTCCAGTTGAAGTTATGCCATCCACTTTGAACCAGGTTCGATAACCACATGTGATTATGTTGTACCATCTGCATCGTACTCCGGTGACACGTGAATTACAAGTAGCCAGTAAGCATTACTACCGTGAATCGACAAGAGAAAGTTACAAAACTTATTTGGCGTTTGTCTCTTGATAAGCTGCTACAAGCTCCTTTGTGTAACCTCGTAAATTCTCTTCGGTATCGACTAGATTTGTTCCCTGAACATTTCATTGAAATTTAATACTCTAGCATAGAGTTGACTCACCCAAAACGTTTCAATTTTGCGAAATGTCTACATCGTTTTGTGTACATTGCATTGTGTCGACGTTCTTCAATTTGTACTATTATTCAATTTGTTTAAATCTCGATACTTAGTTTCTTCCTTGACTTGATAAATTATTGTCTTCTATTTACCAGTGGATCTACATCATTATTTAACATATTCCGATCAGTATCGCATGATTTGCGGATCCTGTTGCCACACAGTTTTTGCTCTTATGATTTTATAATGTAGGGTTGAATATTTATTGCGTGCTCGCTAAAACGTATTTGCGATTATTTGATCCTCGCATTTGTCAAATATGATCGAAGCATGCGAAGGTGTTATTCGTTTTGTCGACACGCGATCGTGAGATAAGTCCGGAGCTTGCCACTTGTAATTTGATGGGAGGTCCTCGAGCTTTAACGTTTTATTTTTTGTAGGCCAGCCGGATTGTTTATGCAGAGCTCCGTTTTGTATGATAAATTGATTTAACGATTGTCAATCTGTTTAGTACTTCACTTGATGTGTTTGCTATTAGTGTGAATTAGTTTAGGTTAAGATTATAGTGTCTTTTTTCAATCAGAGCTATGGCACGATTACAGATGTTGTTTTTTTACTGTTTTACCTCTGATAGATCTTGTACAATTATCTCTAAGAATGGCTTATTTTCAAATGCATACATCTCAATACCGTCACATCCCCGCAGGTGGTTTACCTCCCCTCCTCCGTGTTTGCAAATGTACGTACATGTAGTGTGTCGTAAAAATGACAAACTTACATTTATTGCCTTGTAGGACACATGTAAGTAATGTCTTGTCGTGTCGTATGGTTTTTGTCAGCGGGCAATCGACGATTTATTGAATCGCATTGTTGATTATTTTATTAACGACTTCTTTCGATTGCGTGAACTTAAATCGTGGGCACAACTCAAATTGCAACGCCACATGTTGTTTCGATGAGAGACTTGACGAATTCATGTTTGTCACAACTTATAATTGATTATAAACTCTTGCTTTTTCATATATTTCCACAAAAACTTTTTTTTTTGTTGTAAAATCAAATGCCAATGTTGCCATTATTACTTTCAAGGCAGATTTACATACATACATACTTTATATTCACCCTTTGTTTATAATGTGCTACATTACATTATTGGTACAGCCAGCAAGTGTCCATGTGTTACATACTAAGAAACTTTAAAAAAAAAAGCTTCTTAGGATCCATCAAACTTCTCGTTTTAAAGGATTAAAATATTGGGAATTGGAACGTATTTGTATTCCTTATGAAATAACTATTCACTTAATAATTTTGTCATTATAATTATCGAAAGTAACTACTCAAACTTTCCACCGTAGGCTGCACAATAAAAAGTCTTGTATCATGTTATCATAGATAAATTATTGAATCGTAAATAAATACAATATTTTATTCTGTCGACGTTAATCGGAGGCAGTACCAATAATGTAGGTGCGTACCGGAGCTTGCTGATCCGAGTTGTGATTGAGAGTTACGATTGTCATTAATATCGTAATGGAATCGATTTATGATCGAGGATCATCTCATCGATATTGCCGCTCGCTCCATACAGTATTTAGTTCTAAATAATAATTCGTGATCATGTTTGCAATGCGCTATGAATTTTCTTTCGTTTATCGATTAGAAAATCGATGGCTGTATTTGCTTCGATATTTGAATAGTTTAATTGCATTGTTATTCGTGCTTTTTGTCGATAATGAAAGTAATAATAATAGGTCTTTCACCATCACCCTTTCAAGTCCTTATTACGTGTTTCGCCGCAAAGCAGTAAAAACAAAATTGCGTCATTTTTCAAGGCATGTATTGAGTCAAGGTTTAGTTTCGTTTGCCACCGCATTTTTTACATTGATATTCGCGGTTTCAATAAACTCCTTTGTCCAGGCTGCGTTTTATTTGTTCCGGTGTTTTAATGTTAATTGAAAATCGTGGTAACTGCACCCGATGAGGTCGCAATTGTTTGAAGTGTTGTTGGTCGTTTACCCACGTTGATTTGACTAACGACACTCTTGACATGAAACGTGTTTTTATGTAATTAATATGTAACCCTAATAATACTTTCCTACTATTACATATCAAACTTTGTTATGAAATTCTGTTGACGAACACATTATCCTGTTTTTTTCAATATCTCCTCTGCAACTTTGCAAATTGAAATAAAAGTATTATTTACAAATAACCAGTAGCAAAACCTGTTCCAAATATAAAATACATAAATAAAAATCCATATTCTTATTTATTTAAATGATTACCTCAACGATAAAGAATTAATTAAGTAAACCCATCGTGCATATTGTTAATTTATTACAAGTATTTACATTCGTATGATTGTCAGATTGTTAAGCAATTAATTAATAACTTCTCGGTACCGCCCCCAAGTAGAGACGTTCGCGAATCATTTCGGCGACTTTCACATGTCTCCGATTAATTTTAATCGGTAACATAAAATATTATTAATCAAGTCACTATATTCAATATTTATGTATATTTCTCAGTACCATAACTACGTGAATTTATTTAAATTGCTATCAGTTAATTTATAAAGGCCACCGGCGAATCCAAATTGAAAATTAACCCCCATTTAGACACACCTCCTGACGCGTTCATAATTTTTTTATAATCTTTTTACATCATGTCAACACCATCGATAAATTATTACCACTCTAACAAGCTATTATTATGGACCCTGACATTTTATTTAAGGTAATTTTGGCCAAAATTGAAAATTTCACCCAAAAATGTTACCCTGCGGTGCAGCAGGAATGGGTTTTTTAGATTTATGTTCAACGATTTTAGAGTTATTTATTCCAAGTTTTATTTATACTGCCGATGTTAAATCTTATCGATTTCTTGGAATGGTTAGACGTTCGGTTATCTGGTGCGGTACGATATAAGTTAAATATCAACATTTTCATATTATTAGCATACTAATTTTTGTTTTGAACCTGTGTCGAAGTTCCAAAGTGGATCGTGTCAGGTGGCCCTCATTGGGCATAGTTCATTGACACCGGTCAGGTAGGGCCAGTGGATGATTGATCTGCTCCCTTATCACACGCCGTCGCCTACGTGCGGCTTACTCAAAGACACATTGTCTACGACCAGAGAAGCGTACGCTAATACCATCTCAATTTTACCCTAAACACAATAACCCATCAAAACTTGATCACTCACTTCATTACCTATTTTTTTTTGTTTCAGAATGTTCAGAAGTTTAACAAGGATATCAAAACAATGTAAGTTATTTTTAAATATTTCTTAATGATTACCGAATTCACTTGATGATGAATGAGTAATAATAATATATTTATTTGTGAAAGTGTGGACAGCACCGTTGACATAAATATCAAAAATTAGCGTTATTGCCGAAGTTGGGTTTAATTTCATGGATATCATTTTACTTTCCGAAACTACATTTAAATAAAAACTTTAATACTTAATATTTAAGATTCAAGTTTGGAACTTTAGTAATTTCATTACTGTAAATTCGTGGCGCCGACTGAATTTGTGCAAACATTTTATAAATTGAAAAACTGTCAGTGCTGTACCGTAAGTGGCTTTAACGTGACCCTTTCACTGTAATGGTGATGAGGTAATTGAATTTCCATAAGGTTTGAGTGTGACATAAAGCTTACAGGAAGCAATTATATCATTTACTGCCCAATTCATTTAGATATAAGTGCTAATTTTATAAAATATTCACGAACATTTAATGTATAAGTTAGAAACAAAAAAGAAGTTGATTCCGCAAAGCAAATAGTTTTTAAACTGAATGTAATGGTCCTTGAATTCCTTTCCTTTACGGTTAGAACACATAATAATGTGTTTGGCTGAAAGATTTGTTGCACTCAAGGGTTGATAGGTAATTTTTATTGTGTATGAGAAAACTTGTTAAAAAGTCCATAATTATGCAAATGTTTGCCGGCGTACAGTAGGTAGGCCGGCGCCGCCACTAATTTAGAAAGGTATTTTTATATTTAAACTGTTGCGTTGAACGATTTTCTTCAACTTATTTATTTAACGCCAACGGGTACACAGTTTTCTGTAATTGGACACTATTTGGGCTTACTCCTACGTATCAATTTGTCATAATTCCACAAAGCCATTATGTAGGCAATAATATGCATTGTTGAAACAATGATTTTTATTTGCAGATGGGATATTCCAGCTCTTATAGAGAAAATACCAAAATTAGGCGCTGTTATTGACTTAACAAACACAGCTCGGTACTATAATCCTGAGGTACGTAAACCATTTGGTATTTTTGAGTTGTCTGAAAGCGTTTTGTTAAAAATTACATTGTATAGTTCATAATAAGCGACGCAGAGACTGTCATTAGCAAGATACTTTCGCACATGCTGCATACCGAAACGGACATCTCAGTTCCAAGATTCCTCGGAGTGTTGTTAATAATAATGAAAGGTAACAAGCGCTCTTCACTAACAAATGTTAGACAACGCGTACTGCTAGTTACGACTCTTACACGTTCGGATAACGCCCGTAGGAATCTCGGCCCGCCCGACAAGCGTTAGAATACCGGGAAGCTATAAAATTATGTTCAGTTTTACGATTGAAAGTCACATTTTCCAGTACGATGCTTTGTCCGTGCTTACGTCTGATTGCCTTGCATTCATCTTCTGGCATAATCCGATCGTAAAACGGGGTTTTCATGGAGCAGTTGACTCTCTGTTCGCTGTCGTTTGGGTCAGAAATCGATATGTCCTCGATACAAGGCACTATTATATTTGTCCTCTTTAATGACTATTTAAACTGCAAGTTTCGTAATCTTATAATGTAGGTGTTAATTGCGATAGATGGCTTGGACTGTTAGCAAATTGCTTTTATGGTAATACGTCTACTAACATAACAGATACTTCGAGTTACATTTGTGATTTGTCAACTGAATGTATTAAATAAACATTAAAGATTTATTGACGGATATGTCAATCGCAGTTATTGAATTGTCCTATTCTGTATAAATACGATTGAATAAACAAACACCTGAAATGGAAAAACGAAATGTTAGAAGCATCAATAGTAAAAGTCCAAAATATTTTGCGTTTTTGTTGGAGACTTGAATGAAGCTTGAATGAATCAATTAAATATAACAGACATAAGGTCCAATCAAACAAGTTTTAGATTAGCAAAATCTATTTTGATTACTGATTATTATAACATGCACAAAAGATACTCGAAAAAGCGGTACAAAAGACTGCAATAAGCTCTCTCTCTGTTGATAGCTGAGAAAAAAAAGTATTTACTTGCTTTTCCACTATCCATAATACAAGAGGCATAGAATATAAGTAACATGTAAACTATGAGTACAATTAGAAAAGCTGCCATTGTAGGAAAAATACACTGCTACGTGCATTGTAGTACTATCTCCGTCGCACTTGTTTTTTTATATCGAAATAAGCTCAATTCGTAAACAAAATATATTTCTTATTGCTATTCTAATTAACTGTATTGAACTTGAAATGCCGTGACAATATAAAGTATATTACTAATTAAGCCGTAGTAAAGTTGACTGGTTTAGATTTCGACGCCTCTCTAATCTGATTGGTAATTGTCATCGGCTGACGTCGAGTGATTTGTGAGCTCACTTCATTATATCATACTGACACAGATTAGAAGTAAATGGAGTGTACAATAATATATTTTTTTATTAGAGCGCAAACATTTAGTAATGTCTAAAAAATATAAACTTTAGATGGAGTTATAAGTATGATTTCAAATTCATATATTTTAATTGTGCTGTGATTTTTTATCAATTCTGCTGACAACGGACAAAGATATGTCGCGCTTAGTGAGCCTGGTGTGGTGACCTCAAACACTCGGCTATCCGTGCAGTCAGTAGAATTAAGATTTTGATACTTGCTATTTATCTACGAGTACAAAAGAGAGAAATCTCAAATAAAGAGCATATGATAATAATGTGGGCTCCATTTACTTATTACTCTGTGACTACTACGTATCATCGACTGTTGCATGCTCTACTTACACTCTATAATCTCATTACTAAACGCGTATCTTTAATAACATGATTATTTTAAAACCGGATTGCAATGAAATGCGAGCTCAAATTTTACTTTAATAATTGACTTGTAGAGTCGGTTCATTTGTTCCAAGCCGTGACGAGGTCTATTTGTACTAAATTATTGAAGCAAGTAAACCCAAAGAGAGAGACAAAGTTAGGATTGTTTAATACATGTCGTCATAAATTTAAATCTGTACGATTTTTTTAAGTGTGCTAAAATTTTGTTTAGAAAAAATATAGAGAATTTAATTCGATGATAATTTTATTTTTTACAATTTTTATGTTTCGGGTCGTTTCTATTTTTTAAATAGTAAAAGTTCACATATACTTCTCTAATACTTGGTAAAGTTGGAGTTGCCATGTAAATAATGATTGGTTTCTTTGTTATAGGAATTAAAGGCGGCGGGCGTACTACACAAGAAAATTTTAATGCCGGGCCGCATAATACCTCCCGAGAACAAAGTGACAGAGTAAGTCTATCTTCCCGGCGCGGTTTACGTGCGATTAATCGCGCTCTCGTGTAAAATGTCTTCACGACGGCGACGCGGAGCCTTTTAGCTCGCCCAAGTAGAAGATGTATCTCACACACATACACACTTGCTGCAGTCGTTATCTTTATCACATAAACCTTTGAAAGTCAGCCATTAAAAAGTGACACAGTATTTGTTGTGGTTAATATCAAACTGCATCAATAATTCATACTGAAATGTAGTTGAGAGATATGCTTCTTTTATATTTATTTCGCTCGGGAAAACCATGGAGCGTTTATATTTATTTAACATTAAATCACTGAAAACGAATCCACAGCGGGACACTAAACACAGGTGATTGATATGGACGTACCCGACGATATTTCGCCTAAGGATGATACAGCTTAACAACTTTACACTCCTTGTACGGTGATACGTAAATCAGAAAGAGAACAGCTATCTATCAAAGCGCAGAGTTATCGTTTTGCATTCGCGGCGGATTTTAATTTGAAGCGTCGAATTGGCGCCATTCGTAGGCCGAATATGGGTAATGTTATAAATCTACGCGCGGGTGCGTGGGCGGTGCGGCGCGCGCGCCTAAGGGCCGCCGTCGACCCGAGCGGGCGACCGGGCGACCGGTGCCAGTAGAGGTACCTATTCTCGTATTCAATTGAACTTGGTCACATCTAGCGCTTGTGTCGATGGCGTCTGCCTCCCACGCGGGATCCGATGCCTTTCGGAATTTGAAAGGCATTTGTCGCTGCAACGATGCGTGTCGGCTCACGTGTAGCAGTTGTCCCCTGCAACTAAAACACACGGTGTTTTATTATGTCGTAAACTTTGACACTATCGTCATATTACACTATAGTCATATTACAAAATTTCTGTTAATTGAGATTTTTATTAAAATACTTAATATCTTAATGCCTTTACTTATTAATTCTTTATGTTTAATGGTGACAGGTTGAAGAATGCTGTACTTAACAGACAGGTTAATAAATCTAATGCTGATGCCTGATTACCGAGGTAATAAACAAACGCTTCCAGTAATGTCCGGTAGTCTAATCGTCGTATAGAAATAATAGTTAATGATAAAGGTTCATAAGAGGTAATAAATTTAGTATGTTTGCTTAAGAAAACAAAGCCATTTACTCTGTATAAACTGGGCATATATCACACTACATATCAATTTATAAAATGATTTGCTCAGCTTCAACTTAAGATTATCTCGGTCATTTGTCTGGTCTTTTGTTCGTCGCTGCGCCCCATCGTCGGCTGTCATCGGCATAAATAACCATCGGCATTTCGAAGATAGTTTGCCCCTGTTATCATGGTACGGGACCTCGCATCTGTTACCCAGTTAACGTTAGACAAATGCGCCACCCGGATAGCTACCTCCAATCTTAACTTAAAGCCACGTCTATTTAATGACAGGTCTATATGTTTTGAGAATAGGACACTCTGGTTCGGTTCTGGAGAATACAAAGGATGATGTTTGATTTCTTTCCAAATTCTTAACCTTACACTTGTGTTTAGACACTAAACATTAAAAAAAAAGTCTTTAATTTTTTTTACGGTAAATATTGCTACTGTACATGGTAGCAAAATGTGAAAAACTAATATAAAAGGAAAATCGTTTCCAACGCATAAAAAATTCGCCATAAATTACATCATACTGCAATTTAGTCTAGACAGGTATCTCCAGCGACAAAGTAAAGGAATGAAATGGCGCTCTATTATTTTACTATTATGATAAAGCGAGGATAAATATATTGTCATAAAACCTTCATTTATCTGACCTTTTACTTAACGAAGATGATCTGCCGCGCGTCGGTAATGATGCTTGCTCGCGTGCTTGCACTCGGTTCATTTATCACGGCTGTATTTTTACTTGTTTTCCATGTCGACTGTCGACAATCATGTCGTCATTACGAACCCGTTCGTGTACATATCACCCCGTCTATAAATTGTGAACACCGCTGGTGGTAAAGATTGTCAGTTTAATAGATTTTTACTGCTCAGCTTTTAAGGGTTTCGATGTCTTTACGATTTATTCGCTGTTACCGATTTGTTCTAGTTCGATGACATTATGAGCTTATTTTTCGAAATTTATTGTTTCAATTGTTTCTTTTTTCTCGTTCTTGACACGTTTTTTTAATGCCCTCTAAATAAGCATATTACAACGAAAGACGTGGTAACTAAGCCCACGGGTCCAAGTCATCGCTTGATCCAATATTGATACATCAGATTCTATGTCATGCATACTTGTTAAATCCGCTTCTGAGCCTTTGTTTTTTGTTTGTGATAATATTAGCGCATGATTGAGACTTATAACGAGACAATTTAGCATTAAGTCACTTTTATATTTTTAGTCTATTCAATCACAGTTGTGTCGAAAAAACCGTGGAATGTTACTTTGACTTTGGACCTGGCGTTTAATAGGCATCGAGTGCCTTGTACAATCTACATAACATACAAAAAGTTTATACCTCATCCTAGCGATTAGTACTAAAGATATCTAAATGGTGATTCCTTGAAACGATAGCCGGCTCACCTAATGATAGTTCAATAAAGTTCACTTACGTACGTATCCTACGAGCTGTGAACTCGTTTATCGCACTAAAGGTGTTAAAAGTAAATTCTCACGTTGTTGACTGTTTGTCTAGTAAGAGGCCAGTGTAAATCAGAGTAAGATAGGAGACTTCCGAGCGTGATAACAAACACATAAATATAGAGACCGCCAGCCATTGTCCAAATTTACTGTCACTAACCCATTCTACTAACACTGTGAACGGTTATTTTTCTCTAACCGTCCGACGATAATGTGGTGTTGAACGTTGAATTATTGGTGTTTTGATCATCTTCGACAGATATAATTACCGCGTATCTTTTACTTACAATAGGTTTTATTATAAGTACCATTTTTATGGTTCCGTAGCAAAAGGACATTAAGGTATCGCAGCGTCTTTGAAAAAGTTGCCACTCTCTGTCTGTCCGTCCGATTAGCACCAGGCTGTAACTCATGATCTGGATAGATAGTTAAAAGTAATGATTGAAGTTAGCGACGACGAATTTTGCTTTTCTCTTCCTTATTCGGACAGAACCCTTACCTTGTCCTGCCCGATTCTGACTCTCGATTGACCAATTTCATTATTACTATTGGTAGACTAATGGTTTTTCTTCAAATGATCGATAATATTTATGATGGGTATCATTGACTCTTACAAAATAACATAAGTCCTACGCTTATCTGCGTTAACTTTTAATGTCGCGTATCAAGGTTCATTGCAGCGCCAATTTACATTACAATTTGTTCCCCCCTATATCAATATTAACTTTCATATTTATTATGGTATTCATTACTTGCTTAACTATAATAACATAAATTCTATAGAATGATGAAACGAATTGCCGATTTTCTATAATGTCCATAATAATGCTAATAACTTGCCTATTACAAGTCGCTTGGACGTAATAGCCGATCTAAATATCGACAATGTTATAGTATTCTTTATTACAGAGTGTGTATAATCATGTGGACCACACAGGCTGGTATAATTGAGACATTGTATGTATCATTATATAGTTGTCCTGTTATTATATGTACTACTAGCTGTACCCGCGACTTTATCTGCGTGAAAATAATTATTTTTGTATGAAGTTTTCGTCTAAAATTAAAGTAGCCTAAGTTAAACCTTGTTTTCACAAGCCATTGGCATAAGAAAGCCCCATCATAATCGTTCCAGCCATTTTAGGAATTAGCCGTAACAAACAGGAAAACAAAAATTGTTAAAATTGTTATTTTGGTGGACATATTTACCGTTTATGCATATAGTAAATTTCAATATAACAAACAGACACTCCAATTTTATATAGATGTATAATTCAGTACGAGACGTTACGAAAGTTCTTCGTTGCATCGTACAGCGAGTTAATTAAACGCTTACGAAACCCTGTACATGATTTGATTAGAACGTGCCCTTGTTTTAATACAAGTAATTATTTTCTGGTCTCGACTCAGTAATGATGACAAGTTTGATGTATTTGAGCGACATTCTGTAGATTACAATGTTCAATATACGATACTAAACAAATGAACGGATAGTAAAATTAAATGATTTGATATTTATGCCTCAGTAGATATTAAAATTACAATTAAGTTACATTTTTAACGTAAATTGAAGGGTGCATGGATGCATGTGACTTGAATGTTTATGAAACCCGCAACACAAAGATTAAATTACTTAGTGAGGGGTTGTTTAAAAAATAATGTTACCTGTTGGAAAATGATTGAGATTTGGTTACCCAATAATCAAGCCTTTGAATATATATTATAGCAGTTCTTTAAGCGTGACAGCGCACTAAATGTCAGCCCCTCTGTCTGATAAACTGTCTGTATAAAAACTGGCAAAAATCAGTTATAGGTAATTATGAACCAGTCTTGTAAATCTAAAAATAAATACCCCGAAATACAAATGTCTATTAGTAATTCAATGTACCTATGACATGTTAGTGAGTCATACAATGTGTCTAATTCGTTGTCTGTAATAATAAAAAAAACATGATTACATTCATAAGGATGATCTCATCGTTCGTAATCCTTAATAATTATTCACAATTGTCGCACATATGACAACTCCAGTCAAACTTCACAGGAATTCATCCCTACTTCCCTAGTAATATTATAAATGCGAAAGTAACTCTGTCTGTTTGTTACGCTTTCACGTCTAAACCACTGAACTGATTTTAATGAAATTTTGTACAGATATAGAGTTGACCTTGAGAAAGAACATAGGATAGTTTTTATCCCGGACTTTTGAGGAGTTCTCTTGGAAACGCGATATAACCGACCTCGACGCGGGCGAAGCCGCGGGCGTAAAGCTAGTTTGATTATATTACTTTCTAGGATATGACTGGATTAATTAATATGTTACTCATGTATGACCAAATTATGAGTAAAACTTGTAATACGGTAGTTTAATGTGTCATTGGCGCCGCTTCTAATTACTCTGCTAATTAATTTACACATCTCACATCTTTAATTGGTGACGAATCGCGGTTTTGCGGTTTTATTACTATTTATACTAATTTGTGAACATGAATGATCGGTGTGCTTCTTGAATAATGATTGGTGTGCTTACGTCTCTAATAGTCGTCTCGTTTTTGATAGTACTTTAAGCTTTCATGACTTCATTCGAATAAAAAAAACTTATTAGATGGTTAAATGTCAGTTATTACTTTATATACAGTTGATATTGTTTAGTTAATTGATGTAAGTTTTCATTAGGCCTAATACCTAGGAATTCAAGGTTTTAAATGAGTACTAAGAATCTCTATTCGACGAATACAATAAAGTTATTGCTCGTTGCCGCGTAATTATCTCGCCGTTCTCATGCCAGCATTGCTTTCCATTTACACACAGCCATGATATAACAAACAGAAAGTAAAACGCCCTTAAACTTGTTTGTCAAACAAAATTCTCGAACAGAGATTAAGCTGTAATAATAACTGTGGTTAACACAAACGATACTTCGTACAGAAACAGCTCAATATCATCGACATTAAAATAATAATGACCAGTTAGTTCGAATTTAATCATGGCATTGTAGTGCCGGCGGCATCTCGGCTAGACCACAAAGGAGGCTGCATTCTCAGAAGCGGTACATAATCGCGACTATTGTCGAGTTACAAACGTTAAACCAACTGATTCACTGGTAATTAGGATAGTTTTACGAGTACTTTAAATACCATGAGCTCGTGAAGTAGCACTGTTGCCGTTGTGTAAGCGAAATAGCACACAGTACTGCGTAGCGTTGTTTCACTTCCATAACGACAGCAATCCTATTTTGACGTGTCTTAGTAAAGGTATAGGACGTGTAATGTTCGTGACTCAGTATTATGGTAACTGGTATGACTGTTACGGGTGCAGTACTTGAAGGATGTTTGGTATGTTTGTAATTGAAATATCTAATTTAATTTTCAGTGTTATTTGTGGTTTTGCATTCAACACGAATGTCTGAATGAACGCTTAATCGATTCAAAAAGGCTAATTAGTTAAACTTGGACTAAATTATAAGAAAATGGTTGTCATTTAATCTAAGTGCAATAACACTATAGCTAGGACTTTAGTTAGTTTAGAGAGTTTAGAAATTCCTTCTGAAAGGCCAATTTAAAAACAATATATAAAAATAATATGGTAAAAATAATTCTTACCATAATTTTCTTAGTTGGATTAAATAAACCCTTTCTTTATGAATTTCTAAAGCATCCCAGTATGAAATCAAATTTATTCGTGAAACAATAATGTAACCACGCTTTATCCATAGATAATGACAGTGACACACTAGCTAGAGCTTTTCTTTGTAACGTTACATTCGTACGAATGTTTAACGAAATGTTCGCAATGAGTGTGCATTTACTTAACATTTCCTCATTATATTCCGTTGTTTTTGTTGAAATATCGGACTGTGTATCACCAAAAATGAAACGAAATTTCCGTCTCATGGAAAAAAATATTAACTAGAAAATTTCAGCGTGCAGTCCGTCGTACGTCGTGTTACAAGTAAATGCTCCAGTGTATCATCACCATAACGGTGTACATTTCCAGACCGTTGCGTGTCTCTCGAGACGTGAAACCGTCTTAAGTATTTTAGATGTCCTTTACTTTGTGTACAAATATTGTCGATTATGTCACAAGTATAAAAATAGATTGGTATTGTGTAATCTTGTTATACGTGTACGCATATGCATAAAGCTCATGAATTCTGTGTGTACTTTAAAAGGTACTGTTGGATATACACTGTTTTCTTGATGTAAGTAATAGTGCAGTAATATAAAGCTTTTTCTATTCCATTTGTACGCTAGTTGGATTTGAAAAAACCTTTTTGCGTTTGGTAGCCCAATTTGAGGAAGTATTTATAATTTAACTTCACGTTTTCTGTTTCATGCTTTTGTTAATCAAGCACTGATGGTTGCAACTAGTTGGTGGATATTATTAGCTAACTTAATTTATGAAATCAAATCTATCTATTATAAAAATGGTACAAAAGATGTTTCCACCACAAATTTCGGTTTATTTTAATACGAAGATCTGTCAAAATAAATCTTCAAGAACTTTACTTGTTGAGACTTCTAGTGAAGTTTCAGCAACTTGTAAGTAATGCGATTTATTGTTACAATATGTTGTCACATTAATGGATTCTCTTTGTGATACCTTTGTGGTTTATGTTTTGAAAAGAATCGTGTACACCAATTCTTTTGTGGCTTAATTTTGAAGTAAGAAATTAAGAAATTCAATTATTGTTATTACTTCCTAAAACTCATAAGGCCTTTGTGGTTTTTCTAGTTATGGGACATTTTAAATACTATGAGAATTGATAATAATAACATTATATAAAACAAATTCACAGTTTGGTACAGTCTTATTTAAAAGGTCTTGTACCTCTCATAACATTTCCCTCCTCAACGATTTGTTTTAACCACTAATTAATAAAATTATCCAGCTTAAGCAAAATATATAAAAAATATCTAGAACCTAATACTTTTACATTTGGGAACACACCTTTATTCAGTGTCAGTAAAATACGGAGGTTACTCTCTGGTAGCTATTCTGAAACTTTCCCGACGTAAACATTTCCAAGAATGGGGTGTCATGGCTTTCGTACTGATTGAATGTCACTATTTTTGACAATCACTCTCTTGTGATCAACGGTATTCAGTTAGGGATGCCATACAAAGGTTATAGTTATATTTCATCATAATTATTCCAAATAAATTATACCTTTAGCAGCCGTAAGTGATAAAATAATAGTTTATATTATATTCTGATTAAAATATGTAAAAGAACGTATTTCGTTTAATGACAGTATTTTGAAGAAGGTTTTTAATGGGCATAAGGGCGTTTTGACGAGATTCTATTCGTTTTAAGACTACATTTATTGCTCTCTTATTTTATTCCTGTTGAAATATCCTATCCTTTTAAAACATCAGTTATGAGGGGACAATCGTGAAACAATATACTATAAGGTTACTCCTAATGACTAAAGATATCAATGTCTTAATTTTCCAAAACAGTCTGGAATATAACTTGGATTGTCTCCAGTTTAAAAAGACAGATGACAACCCTACATTCAAGTCTCTGGACAATAGTGTGACTAATGCTTGTGGTATTATAGCTCCTCTATTGTGCCCGTAAAATTTTCAGACAGTTTTGCTATAAATATACACCGAAAACTAGCATAATAATAAAACGTTATAGCTTACTTGTAAGTACAAGAATCATGAATATCTTTATCACAAAAACTCAACATCCCTTGATGGCTCACATGTACAAACTATCCGTTGTTATAATAATCCTACCACGTCTGAACCTTCAAAGTAACAATATTCATAAATTGACAATCAAATAAGGCAACACCGCGATTTCCTAATAAAACCTTTTTTTCATTTGAATTTCCATTTAAATGATTATTAAGTACATATATTTGGCGATAGCCATAAGAATAACATTAATATTATGTGTATCAAATAATCAATTGGTTTTGGTGCGAAATATGCCATTAAATTAAATATCTGCAAACCATTTGAGCATCCAATTTACGTATTTATGAGTAACCTTTAACATTATTTGTATAAGCTTAGTGTTTTAATACCTTTTAAAGCCTTATTATAATACATATTCTAAATGCAATTTGGTTCCAATCGCAATCGTTTTTGTATTTAATTATGAGTCATTCTCCTTTATCTTATAATAAATATTAATAAATGTTTAGCTCTCAAATAGGATCTTGAATTTCTACTCTGATATTACACATAGTTTTAAATAATCTGTAAAATTTGGTGACATTGATTTGTACTTATTGCTATCACACACATCTAATAAAACTGTCGATATAAACCGACTCTAAATTATTAACCCAATCTCTTTATAAACTTTCCTTTCAACTTTCCAGATTTTTATAGTCTTTTAAAGTACATTGATATTCATAGCTATTAAATAATTTCATAGTAGCTTTTACGAATATACTATACGGTTTTTTTAATGTGGGAATATTTAAATAAAACTATTTCAATAACTGTTACTATTTAACTAAATAGTTCTGTAACTTTATTCATGAATAAAGCTCTATATTGCGAAAGTCCTAAAAATAGGGAAGGAAATAGAGATTTTTAATATTATCACGTTCAATGACTCTTGACTATGATTTTAAAGAATGATTTGATTGATCAAAAACTAAAACTCTACTTCGAATAATTTGTCGCGTAACCGTCTATAAATTAGGCCACAATACCGTGTTTATAACCATAAATTTACTGTAACAGTTTCTAGACAAAGTGCTTCATGTCATCGGCACTAATAACAAGTAATCCCCTAAGCTTTAGTGTCCAGTCCTGTCTGTAGTTCACCCTAGAGGTGTGATTATCACTTGTCGATAACTCGAAGTGCTTCGTAAACGTGCAATTCATTAATTGTGATGGTTGCAATTTGAATAATCCGAACTGTTACGTTTCAAAAATATGGAGGAGTTTATATAACCATATATTATCTAAGCGTCAGACAACTTGTTAGGGAATTAAGAAAACAGGATCGCGTGCGCATCTTGGATCAAGGCGATGCATCATTCCGTAATTATTTCGCGACGGCAGTCTGCCACCGACGCTCGCGCAGTTAGCACGCCGTAAACATGAACTTGATGACGTGCGCCCGATACTACTACAACATAAATTATATTGAAACTACACAAAACACTAAAGCTTCGTTTATTTTATGTTAAATCATTAAAATACTTTTGATAGTCTCGTCGTCCTTCGTGACTTAATTTTACATGTTTAATAACTTTGTAATATTAATGATCGACACGACCTTACTTTCCTCACTATACGTAATGAACTCATAACAACCTCAATTATTCTGCTATTTGTAGCAAGATCCAGCTTTAATCCTCATGGGTCCTGTTTCATTTGTCACCGGATGCATATTTTCTGCTTGTATTTAATCCACGTCTGACCTCTGGCCCGATGTTTTTCAACGTTGTTCTTGTGTATAAGGACGCCCTGGATCGCATGAGAACCTCATTGGTCCTTATCTCGCGTTGTATCAAAATGTCGCCTATTATCTCGGTTTGGGGCACTTTCGGCGCTTGTTGGGTACCGACACATAACGACGTGTACGCTCCTACCATGATGGATGCGTTCGCGTCGCCTATGTGAGGTCCGGTGTCGCGTGAAAGCATGTTTGTCATTTTCTATTCTGTGCAGTAACTCGACTACTTGATGGAATTTACTATAAATTAAAATATTATGTAAGCTATGTTTTATAGGCTGCTATAAAATTCACTCCGGAAGAGATTTTAGGTCGACTTTAGGACTGATTGTAACACAATGACAGTAAACCAGGAACAAGTTTGGAAATGTTGAAATTATAATAAACGTCGTTATTAATTCGCAATAAAATTATTACACAGTTTATACGCATATTTTATGATCGTGTGTCGTCAAACTCGTGTAATGGTCTTGTAAATTTGACATTTTATGGTCTACAAAATTTTAAAGCTTATGACCTTTTTCATTAAAACCGCTGATCATCGATTATTTTTAAATTTATATTTACTTCAAGCAGGTAGCAATCTGATTTCGTCAAGAGATTAATCAATGTAATCCATGAGATTAGCATATTTATATCAATTTATATATTAGCATTTAATGCATTTTAAATTTAAATGATTTTAATGTGATTGGCAAACAATACAGAAGAATGCGTGAGAAACGCGCTGAGCTGGTGTTACCGGCTTGTGATGTGTTCGAATCTTCTCGGCGGCCGCTCGGTTTCGGAGCGGCAATAATAATTGCAGCGATGCGTCCTGGTAGTTACATAAATTTTCCAATAACGCAGGGGCACGGCAGTCGCACCGCAGCCGGTGTGCCATGAAAAATACCCGGATTATAACTCGGGAGCGATCTTACCGTACAGATAACGCCGCTAGATATAAATTATCTCACAAACGCAAGACGCTACTAATATTAAATAAGAAAGCATGTAATTCACGTTGCTTCGATCTGCCGCTCGAGTAATAAAATACACAATTTTGACAGATTTTAAATAATGACGTCCGCGTTGCTCAGGAAATGCTTAGAAAGTTTGTGTGTTACAATGTACTGCTTTGAAGTCGTTCAATGAGCATGTCGACCTTGCATTTGATTAATTGTAGCTATTTGTAGACCATTTCGTGTTTTGTCGTTAACATAAGTGTGTTCTTTAAGACGTAAGCATAAATAAAAAATGACGTGCCATTATAGGATTAATAAGGATTACGATAAGCTTAAAATTATCTCATAATTATCTTTATTTGTAATAAATTTGTCATTTGCGCTATTCCCATGTAAATTTCAAAATATTTAAATCACGTGTCGTTTAACACGTTCAGGCAAATTTATCACAAAATACTTGTACAAAATATAGCATACATTTATGCTATTTTGTGGCATTCCATAATCTGCGTAAGATATTCGTTTTTACGTATTGTTTGAATTGCTGAAATATTAAATTATAATATACTTCTAAATCAAGAAAATATAAAAAATATTATCTATACTAATATTATAAAGAGGAAAGATTTGATTGTTTGTCTGTTTGACACGAATAGGCTTCAAAACTACTGGACCGATTCGAAAAATTCTTTCACTGGTGTGAACCTACATTATCCCCGCTGAACATAGGCTATAATTTATTTCCAAAAATATTGGGGTTCCGTGAGAAAATTGCAATATTGTAACCCAAGGTGTCAAATCGAAAACCTATTCCTGCGTACGCTGCTAAAACTTTTGACATAAAAGAAAATGATGTACTACGGGTTTGTAGATCTTTCTAATATCTATCTTCTAACCACGCGGACGAAGTCGCGGGCAACTGCTAGTACAAATATAAAAAGCCAACACCTTCGTAAACAAAAACGACACTGGTAAACATTTTACTGTTACCAATTCTGCTTGCTTCGTGTGTTGTGCTTGTGGACCTCAGAATTGGTTTAGAGTATCGAAATATGTCTTAAGCAAATTGTCTTTATTTAATGATGATATTCTCTGAATCGTGTCTTAATACACAATTATAGTGTTTACCTTATGGCGCCACTCGTCGCGGCTAGTTTAATTTGTAAATGTTATTGGAGTACAGATTAAATTCCAAAGAACTGCTTGTTAACATACGTAGTTTTATTTGTGTTAAACTGATGACTTTTATTATTGTTTCGTGGGTTATTATTTTACTTGGAACTTTACTAAAATAGACGAGTATTTTTCCTGCCGTAAAACCTATTACGAATGAAAACACCGATAGCATGTAGTCATTTCTTGTCATAAAATATTTGTGAAGCCATTCGCCGCGGTTCCAATAACTCATCTACGTGTTAAATGAAGAGCTCGTTTGCACCGTTTTAGATGTTAATATTGACGGTGATGATAAACGGAATTGTAAATTTCGTTTGAATGTAACTAGTCGCGGCGCCGCAGTCGCCTCCCGTGTCGCTCGAGGGGAGCTTCTAGAATAATTAGAAGATGATGGCGCTTAGTAAACGCTTGCGGTTTTGCATGACAAGACTTAATCACCACAACCCTCGCTTGTATTCAGACTCTTTTTGCATAAAACTTCTTTCGATTCACCAAATTGTATTTCGTGAAAAGAAAATTGTGAGCCGCAACATCAACACTAGACCACCCTTGCAAGTTATTTAAGAAAACATTCCAATAATGCCAAGCTGGGGTTTGTCGGGCGCCCCTGCGTAGCAAATATTAAAAGACATTTGTTATGATGAAAACAAACATATTTCACCAAATAGACCGACATAGCAGTCCGGTCGGCAGAAACGCCTTGTAATTCCGAACGCCCACTGATCGTGCGGTTTTAGGTGTAAAAAAATCGATTAAAGTATGGCGACACGCTGCGATCGATACATGATAATATTTCATCTTGTTTTTGACGGGTGCCGTAGATTCTGTATTTTTGTGAAATTCAATTAAATGTTTTATGATGGAATAACTGTTGCTACGTATCACTTTACATCGTCTTTAACTTTTTATAGATACTTTATTGTATTAGGAACTACTTTAATGTTCTGGAATGTAGATTCACGTTACACTTTTCAATGTTATATTATTTATGGTCACATTTTGTAAGCGTAGCGTGGCAAGCATTTTATTTTGGCTCAAATTAGGTGAATGCAGATGACGACCAAACATTTCTTCACGTAAATCTACACACTCATTGAAGGTAGTGCTACCTGAGAGATATCATATCATAAATCATGAATGGCGCATACTTCCAAAACATTGTTATAGGATGTTTGATTTAGTTATTAAATTAGCTGTTTCTTTTTCAGATTTATGAACACTGTTGACGAGTTTCTTGGAAAAGATTGCGGTGAGTCAAATTTCTGTTTGCGCGACACGTTAGCATGCTTGATTATTTTTGGGCCGTTGGTTAATGACGTTTTGTGTGCGGACTTATATTGCTGTTGCGGTTTTCTCTTTAGTGGCCGTGCAAGTAAAGAGAGCCCGTCTCGGTTTGTCGACCACAGGTAAGATCTGCTCATACATTCAATCTAAACACGAGTCGCTCACAATTGGGTGTGTTGTTGGTTTGAGTACTGTAAACGTTGATGTAGGTTAAAGTCCATAGCTGTGAGAAGAATAAGTACATTTTGCGTGGGTGAAAATGTTTTATTGATGTGCTAATGTACGCCTATTGGCTAATTGTGTTACTCTATGAGAAACATGTGGGGCAGATGGTCAGGCTACTATTATAAAGGCTCTAAAAGAGTCATCGTCGTCACCGTTAAATCCGTGAAGCAAATTATAATCATGCACAATTTTAATTCAAAGCTTTTACCGATACGGTCTCCATAATTATAAAATTAATACAATATTTTCTAGTTGCGTATTCTGTATAACAATAATATCCCGATAATATAATCTACCTGCATAATTGATTAAAATAAGCAACCAATTTAAGTCCTATTAAAATGAATGCCTTGGTTATTTATCATTCTATAGGCGCTTCAAATTCAATCCTAAAGGCGCCCATACATCAATTTTCATATTAATGTAATGGCAGGTTACCACTTGTCATCTCATATTATTAATGCATTTAGGAAATTAGTGTTTTATTAACATTTGCACGGTCGTAAGTGATAGCGAGGCCACAGCAACCTATCCTGTCTTTATTTCACTAAGATTAGCGTCAAAGTAAGTTCTTTAGATAAATCGTGGCCATTTATGTGGCAGCTATCAAGACATTGTTTAGAATGCGCCTATAAAATGTTTAACTATTTAAACCCGCTCCTATTCCCATTTGTCGGTCTTGAGTTAAGACATTCTAATTTAAAAATGACCTATACTGACACCGTGGAATTTATATCACCCGTAAATTATATTATCAGGCAATAATGATACACTGTTGTTGTTATTACATATTCTGTATAACCAGTAAAACCTTATCGGGCTATGTGCATCAATTTATTAAAATCAAATTAAATTAACATTTGATGGTCACAATTTGCATTACCTGCACCGGTCGGTTACGTCACCATACCGCTTATCAGTGACGTTCGACACAACATACGATTTCAATTAAAGGCCGCTTCGATTTTAACGAGGAATGTGAGACGCGTTCAATTATTGTAGAACTCATATTCCTCTATATCTTTATATGTTTCACTTGGTTTAATAAGAGATTCGAAGATCGGGAGGGCTCCTCAATCTTTGGTCAACTAACAGTCAAAACTAGTAGGTTCGGTCCACACGTCCAGTTTATCGGCAGCCACGCTTTTAATTACTGTGACACAAATCGTAGTTATCGACGGACTTCTCACGGTGCCGAACTCAATATTCAGAATGTTCATTAAGTTCTAATTACGAATGGGCGCCCTTGTTTGTCTTGATCACAAAAACTAGCTTTTATTAGATTACGTGGGCAGTTTCAATTAATTGTGAGCATGCGACTATCTGTCGGCGTTTTCATTGGTAATGGCCGGTTATCGGTGTCGCTAAGTATATTGAGTGAGATGTATATTATACTGGTTTGCTAAGACTGGCGCCAGAATCTTGAAGAATGTAAGATGATCGGTGTGGTTTGTCAGTTTTCTCAATTGCGTCTATGACAAAAAGTTTTTTATGGTTTCTATTGACTCGGTACACTTTCACTGCTTGATAAACTTCAATTAATCCATTATCTAAAGTAAAATTACCAGTTCGTTCTGTTTACTCGATATCGCATGTGCAAGTTCTACGACACTTACAACTATTTCTACATTTAAAGCTGGTTCTTATCATACCTCATGTTTTGGTGCATCAGATCAATAATATTAATGTTTTGCTCCAAGTTATTTGACAAGTTTTGCCAATGCCACCCTATCGCTTTGGTTGATGGATGTCTCTTACTAAAACAGAGATGACTTGCTAGCTTTGGTAATACTTTTTTTCGAGCAGATATTTTAGACGAAAGTGACTGAAAATAGTGGGATTTGTCTATTTTACATCTATATTCTAGTTATGCAGCAGATACTATAACTAAAATTAAGTTGTAATACCTGCTGCATACCAGCAAAATACGTTTTATTTTGTTATTATTGGTACGACCGCAACGTCACGCAGAAATGAGTCGGTCCAAAACTTAGTTCCCGAAGTTTGGTGATATGGAAGCTCGATATATTGCTGCGTTTCAAGCAGTTTACTTACTCCCAGATAGCTGTAGACAAAGTTGCACTTTTGGAATAGAACCAGTAGCAGTGACAAATGTCGCTGAGGAATCTGTTTGTCTGTCTATTTGCGGAGTGATAACGTACTTTAACAGTTGCTCATAATATATTGCGACTGTTATTTTAGAAATTTCATGTTGTTCTTAAAATTATTTTTCTCAAGTTATTTCAACTATATTTATAGTTTTTTGAAATTCCTTTGTGTTTGTGCTTTATTTATTCTTGATAGGTTTGCATTGTCTTAGGAATGTTTCATTCTCTGTTAGTAGCTATTGTTCGTCTTTTGTGCTTCGTGCCGCTCCTTTCTTTAAGCATAATTAGTGTTTGCTATAAGAGAATTTGTTGCCAGAAGGCTTGATTATTGTTTTGTTTACGTCGTTCCTGCGTCTTGCCCTCGGGATATAGCTCGATAGGTATAACTTTTATAAATAGCAAATTTTCATGAAAATTTTATTACTCTTTGTTTAGTTTACAATATGTCTTCAGTTATGACGATGCCAGATTGTCTTTGTCGAGGAATTTATATTAAAACCACTCTTAACTGACAGTATCTGGAATGTGAATTGTCAAAGGTATGTTTACAACATTTTATTCACGGCAGCCATTCCATCACGGAATACTTTAATTTTCCGGTATTTCTTCCGTTCGTGTTCAATAAAAATACCTAGTGGAAGAATGTAGAGTCATTGCGACAATTAATATTCTTAAATACCTAATCAGTCATCTGATCATCACATCGCAGCCCACGCGCGGCGCCGCGGACTATGTGGCAACACGCAACAAGTTCTTAAATACGGTTTATGGGATGAGGCTCCAACACGAGCGGCTTGGACAAGCTGAACCTTTACACCAAAATATAGGAAATAAGTATTATCACCATCATCGCCCTCTTTTGTATACGATACAAAAGCGGACTTCGAACACGCTTGTCGCTTACTTTCAACCATCACCTTCTACTACGTAACTTCATAAACTGTTATCATAAAAATATCAATGTATTAATACGTAATAAGGCCTTTATCGTCCGAAAAATGTTGTTTGTGTCAAGTGGCGTCTCACATGAAGGCAGCATTAATAGCGTCCCGCGGCGGATTTCGTTTGTTTTACTATTCATATCTGTAATAGCATAGTTATAACATAAGTTTATTTGCTTATCAAGATTTGTAAGTGTCTATTAGCGGGTTTATAGCTAAGTTAGTCACTGCCACGGGTAGTAGTTTATCGGCTGGGTAGAGATGTTTACGCTTCGTAGCTTGCGTAACTATTGTCTGATTATTTTTTTTGGAGAGTCAGTAATTTATGCACTAACTTATTCTGTAGAGAAGTAATGCTTTGCAATTTTGAAGAACGATGTAATATGGTATTATGATAAAGCGATACCCAGGTCGACATCGTAACATTGTTAACACACCGCAGTCACATGGATGCGTGTGGTAAAATCCTAATAAGCCGATTACGATGTAAGGGGGTCGCGCGTAGGCGAACTATCGCGTATCGATATCGAGTCGTTTTGTTCACAATGCATAGATTGTCGACAATCGATATGCGACACGTTGGACGCACTATTTCGTCTCACTTAAGAGCAGTAGTAACCACTCGCATAATGCTGGCCACTCAACATACAGATCTGTAATCTTGTCTTACTTTAAAATTGTCGTACCGAGGCGGTGTTCTTGTTTAACAATATAGGTTTTAACAACCTTAAAAAATGTGTGCTGGTGAGCCACGCTTATTTATATGTGTTTACGCACTTAAATGGTTGTAGCGATTTACGTCAAAGAAAATGTATCGCTAACAATTACTAACATATATAATAAAGTTCGAACATGTTTCGCATACAGAAACATTTTAACTTTGTGTGCGCTGTTAATTCTGTTGAATTTTACAATTACATTACTAGCTAAGCTTCGCGGTTACTCGGCGTGATCTCGAGATTTGAGGCTGCGGTGGGTCCCACTATTACGCAATAATCATATTCATCAATGCATCGTTATTATAATTACGTAACGCCCTCTTTTGATACCTTTTGTCTGTTTGTTCGGGCTCTCACAGAATACCAGTGTTGTTTATTTTCTATCAAGTTTATTACATTACAAATGCAGTATACGCTTTCTATGCTAAGTGACTTACAAGTGGTAACATCAGCTATTGGCTTGTTGTATTGTTCGGTGGCAATTTGCATGTGAATCGATGGGACATAACGTAATAGTTGATTGAGATTTGAAACGTCACCAAATGCTACTCTGTGAATCTGAAGCAGCAGCTGCATTCATACGTTGGTAAAAGTTGGCGACATAATTATTGTCAGTCGACGAGTTGTCAGCATGAGTCATCAAAAACAAAAAGTAAACTCATTAAAAACACTAGTATTTCTACCAGTGACCAGTGTTTGTCGAATAGAATTTTTTTTTTAATTGATAATGCTAAAACATAATTGCCGAATTTAAAGCTGAATAATAAACATTAATTGAATTAACCGCTGTTTTAAGGAACATAAGGATCTCAGCTTACCTCTTAATCTCATAACCATACATTTTATCTGCTGAGATACCTCTGAGTGAGGTCTCGTAATTATCATTGTATTGTTTGTTTCTGTAATTGAAAACATGTATACACGTTAATTAAGTTGCTGGCAAAGCTCTGCTTGATGGATTGTTTTAAATGAAATTGTTTTTTTGTCTGTTCTGACTTGGCATGAATTTGCATGTGTAATGCCTCAAATGCATTACTCCTTGGCCGCTCTGCGTGGGAACTTTGCATCGACAATAACGATTTTGCTTGTTTTTTGTCTCGTGCTAAGGAACTTACGAGGTGCATGTGAGGCGGACAAAGTCAAGTCGTAACGTCTGTATTATGCTTGCGTACGCTTCGAGAGCTTATAATTTAAACTTATGTCTCGAAATTATTCATTAAATGTTTGTAATATATTGATCCTCTTTAGAATTCTGGGTACAATATTAGGTATGCAAATATATTGTCCATTTAGTTTAAAACATTTTTGTTTATAAATATAATTTCAGCTCTCATTTCAAAGTAAAATCTAAGCGTAGTAAACTAAAAGGCCGCTTTGTGCAATTGTGTAGGATGTGAAGGTAGATCTTGGTTCCTACTTCAAAGGTCTTCCTGAGGAAGTGTCAAACCGCGGCCACGACTTCCTTTCACCCCGTCGCCACCCCGCTGCACCGCCCTCGCTTTGCGATGGGGGTGCGATGGGGGCGCGGCCGGGAGTCAACGACCTCCACCCGATGTTTGCCGCGCGATTTTGAAGACACAAACATGAGGTTTTCGTTTATTTTCCGCGGTGCACTTTAGTAGCTATCGATCGTGATTGCATTACTGTTTGACTTTTGTTATGCAATTTATTTAAAAGTTAGGACATATTTTGGCGAATGCTTAATACGTAAGTTTGAGTATCCTATGTACAAAAGACGATGATATAAGGAGACATTTTAAAATTAGGATAGTAAACTATCATTGACTATATCACAAATTAAAAGTTCTAAATACTTCTAAATTCAATTCATTGTTACAGAGATGGTGATCGGCGTACACTGCACGCACGGCCTGAACCGCACCGGTTACATGGTGTGTCGATACATGCGCGACCGCCTTGGGGTGCCCGCCAAGGACGCTATTAAGAGTTAGTTATTATCTATAAATACTGCTATGAACTGTTTATTACTTCACTCGTGTTGGCAGTTCGCACGCTGAGCCGACGGCTATAAGGTGCCATGATTGAGGTCTTACGAAGACAGGTGGCATTCCAAAAGAGATGCATGGTTTTTCTTTCTTCGCATCGTCGTCTATTTTTCTTGTGCTTTATCATCTCCAAAAAAATAATAATTTTGAAACTTTTTCTTTAATTGTTGCAGGGTTCGAAAAAGCCCGAGGTTATCAGATAGAACGAGAAAACTACATAGCTGATATAATGGGGATTGCGCCACGACCTCCTGACATCGGTAGAAATACTGTCATAAAACCCATAACAGGTAAATATTTGCCAAACAAGCGCTCGCCCCTTGCCGAAGACGAAGACGAATATGTGAATCAAAGTGTAATTAGAGACAGATTTAATAGAAGTAATACAAGGAATTCGAGACACAGAAAAGATTCGAACGGTAGTGGGACTTCCTTCGACTATAAGTACGATTATTAGCTCACAAAAGTACAAGTCGTGCTCTTATTAAAAGTACATTGCTAATTTAAACTTTAGTGAAAGTGTTTTGAACTGAGTATGTTTTTGTACCTAATTTATAGATTTATAGATCTTGATTTTTTTATTACACCAGTTTTTGTACCAGTTGCGTATCCTTTTAGACATTTGACATTTCTATTAGCCATAATACTTATAGGAATCCTTCTTATATTTGAAAGTGACAAGTTTCGAAACGAAATTTCAAAACGAAGAAACGGTTTTTTTTTAATATTACAGTATCCGTCACTGGTAACGCCTGTAGAAACTGTCACTTGTCTTCCATTTTTTAAAAGTACATATTTATTCTTGTGTCTATAAAATCTTTTAGTAAATTATAACTTTAGATCAATAATCCTTGTACAAATTTAGGTACTGTACTACTTAGACTAGGAGCTAGGACTAGCGTGTTTATACTTCAACCGCTTCTGTGCATAGATATGATCAACGATAATAAATAAAACCGGTCAAGTGGACACTGAAGGTTCCATGCAAACAGGCTTGATGACAAACGAACGGACAGACAGTGGAACCTTAGTAATATTATTCCATCTTACCTTTTGGATTCGGAATACTTCGTCCTTTCATAGGCGGTTATCAATATATGATCGGGTATCGTTAAAAAAGTGTACTTCTATTGTTTTAGGTTATGTGTAGGTTTGTCTCGAACATTTGCAGTGTTTCTTACATATTGTAAGATCTTATTAATTATTTTATTGCAGTTTTGATAGGTATTATCAAATATAGCAACTATTTGTGTTTTTTGACATATTTTGTTGTCAGAAATTATTGTGAATAGGAGTAATAAAATGTGCTTTTACATAGAGTACCTTCTAGATTTCATAGTTATACTTATTTAACTAATCGACTATTTTAACCCTTTTTTCTCCTTAACAATATGCTCCTTACGCAAGTAATTCTTACTTATATGGTATACTGTTTTTACTGTACCATTTCACCATTTTAGACAAAGGGATTGTATTGTCAAATAAAACGGATATATTTTGGAATAAAATCTTTTTTGTTTTTATTTTTTGGTTTCTGTCATTTCTCCCGTTAACCCGTAAATGTCTATAGCAATTTTCGTAAACTCTATTATAATATATCGCAAAATATTAACAATTTCAACATATTATCTGCCTCAATGTACATGTATCTATATCTATATGTGGTAGGTAAAATTTGGTATAAGAACAATGTAGCAGTGATAACAGCCGATCGAAATTCTTTGTGCTAGTAGGTGAGACGTATCAAGATTGTCATGTGAACAAGTCTTGTTACGGTGTAACTGGTGGCTCACGTATACAGAACGCGATCTCGATGCTATCGGAACAACCAAGATTGGGTGCTTATGACAAATGCAAGCGTGGTGCTCCTCAGGGTCTGCCATCACTTGTTGAGGAAAGGAGAGAGCGTTCTATACCGTGTAGCACGCCGTCTTGCTTTCACAACAGCAACAGTTTTAGGAAGTAATGTAGGGTGCTGATCATGCGGCATGCGTTATAAATGTGACAGGTAATTTTAGAGACGTCCTATTTAGTCCACTTCTAAAAGAAGATATCAAAAGTAATGACAACGGTGTTCCATGTTGGGAGAACGTTGCTGATGCAAAATGTGGCACAGAAGATCAGAAGTCTTTGAAATTATATTTTGATTATAATCTTATAAAAGTATTTAGGACAAAAATATCTCAAAATGACATTGAAATGGATAAAGTTGTACAAATCTACGCGATTAATCTTCTTAATATTATAATGACGTGATTTCATAAGCCTGTCGTCTATTTACATAAATAACAAAGAAAGGCGAACCGATAATATCAACGAGCTTTTTTATGAAAATTGTTGTATTTGTTAATGCTGTGAAGCAATTCGACGGAGCTGATTTCCCCTCCACTTGCTCCGATGCCCTTAAGATTACCTACTCTTGTTTACGAAATGTGCCGTGGAGGAATTTCGACTACTCTTACGTATTTTTATAATTGTACCGAAATTTTATTACTGTTTATGACTGTGATGGTAAATGGGTTGTCGCATTTGCTTTAAATCGTAGTACACTCGCCTACAGCTCGTAAAACGTACCTACATACGTTATTGTTAAGCATATTTCTCAAATATCCTAAACTTTATGTCAGGTATCTTGTTTGTTGTTTACGTGTTTATTACTTCACTGATTTTATTGACAGCAATCACTCAACGTAGTGCAACCAGAAGATTCTAACGTAACAAATGGCTGATACACGTACCTATTTAAAAAATGTAAGGGATGCTGATCCTTTTTATTAATCTTGGCAAATTTTGCAACCAAGTAAAATATAAACATCTTAGCGATACGCCCGAAACAAAAAACAAAAAAAAAATCTGAACCAGGAAATTAAGTTGCTAATACTTTGTCAAACTTCAGCAAATAAATCAGCGTAGAGATGAGACAGATAGTGCAAAGTGCGGATAGTTTGCTGTGACAGGGATCGATTTCTTTGAAACAGAGCATTTTATGTAACAGAAAACTGAATTATGTCCGAGTGTTTGGAGTGTAACGTTCACTGATATATTTCTGGACTGCTTCAAGCCGTAACGCTCGAGGTTGTCTCTGATTTATTTGTTGTCGATACGTTTGTTGCTTTCCCGACGTCGGGTGCATTTGCTTTTATTGCTCTATTGTTTGCCTCTTGGGCGTAGATTACGAGTACTCCGAGTAATTTACTTGTAACCACTGTGTATTGTAACTATCGGTTTCTAACGTTAGTGTCGTAATGAATTGCGATACATACGCGTGTGGTATGACCTACAGCAATAATTTAGGATGAGCGATTGCTGTGAAGAAATTTTGTCTTCTATTTATGACTAGAAATGTCTTGGAAAACGTGAGTTACCAGCGTGGTTACCGAGAATTCTCACGACACCTTGGAGATCGGAATCGTTAAAGTGAATACTGTTATCCTTATCTCACGGCCCAAAAAGGACGTAAATTAGCGTTGCTTTGTTGGCTCCTAATAAAATGTAACATCTTAACTGTTGTTATCGCATATTTTTGTTTCGGATCTTAACTACCTGGCTTCCGTCAGGGCGTATTTCTTCAGGTCCTGCGGGTTGAGTGACGTGGACGACTATTTAATTTATGTCCGTATTACTCTGAGGGCGTTTCATTTTAATGTGCTCGTTCATTTGGGTGACAGTCGGTGACGCCCCGGGCGCCATATTGATTGTTATCTGGTTACCAGCGTTTTCTAACGCCGCGCGCCGTCATAAGTCACTTATATTGTTTAGATTTGTTGATTATGTTTAATTGATACGTATTTATTCATTTTCTTTCAATTAAAAATGCAGTCTTTAAAATTGGTCACTTTAATTACTGTTCTTTATCAACACAAAGGTAAGTAGCTGTGAAGACTTAAGACTTTAGTTTAATTTACACGCTGGATTAATGCGACGATAAAGCCACGCTTTTGCTCCAAATAACTGCAGAGAACAACGTCACAAAAAAAGCCACGTAAATTATGTAAATATTTATATTTTTTTTACTTACTAAAAGCTTGTCCTATTCCACTAGCCTGAGAAAAAATTTAACTCTAGAAATACAAAAATATATGCGTATTAGAGTATTTCCTGGACGAAGCTTTTCAAGAAAAGCAGCCTGCAGCAACACGTCGCAACCCTTTCCACCACTTACTCCTCAATATAAACGTAGGTATCCATACCACTCCACCAAAAATATATAAACAATTCAACACATCTATCTTATAAGAACAGTTTAATAAACAAGCTAGATCAAAGCGCCGGTAATCAAAGTAGCTCGAACAATATATACGAGCATTACTCTTGCGATCGTATTATCGGATCGATAATTCAATATAGGGCGATATTGTCTGCGTGCCTCCGGGCCGTTGATGCCGACGTCGCTTCTGTGGTCCTACAGATCTCAAAGAATGGATTGTTTGGTTTTATGGATACGAGGTGAAAGACTCTGAGAGGACGTGTTTGCGAAGTAATTTGGAATATGAATTTTTTTTAGTAACTTTATGGAATGAACATATGATTATGAAATGAGATCATTGATTCTGCAAGTAGGAATTATCATCGCTTTTACATGTCTTTTTTGAGAACGCTAGAGTCGACATTTTCTATCTGACTACCCTAAGAAGAAATGTTGAAACAAACTCATCGGTCGCATTCCCTTTTAAAGTCCACACAATTTAAAAATGCGAGTATAAGTGTATGTTAGTATGTATGTATGTAAGCCAATGCAGAGTATTTCTTTGGACTGGCCTTTTGAGGACAGTACCAGATCGATCTGAGCAAGCCTATGCCGGCAAGCGGCATTATAGATACAATATCAAGAGACTCTTAAGGTATTCAAATTAGTATAGTTGAGTCTTAAAGTTAGTTAAGATAAAATACTACATACATTGACTGCAAGTTACGTTGCGTAATAAAATGAACATGACGATTATGATTTTAAAACATCAAAACTCAAGCCAGGACTTCACTTTCTGATAAAGTTTTAATCTATGCTAAATAAAGCGATTAATAAACTCGAGGGATAAAATGAACGATGTACAATAACATTAGGTTTCGATTTGATCAATTAAAGGCTTCGGATATCGATACCTTACTTGTGACAGTAGGTCATCTTTTAATTACGACCTTCAAAGATAAGGAACAGATTGATATATTATCATAAATTACAGGGTCTGTTGTATTCGAGTATAAAATTAATTGTCGAGTAGATTTCAATCGATGGATATCGATTCGGTTATCGAATAAGAAGCACATTATGAACAAACATAATTTGTTCGGTTGTTTGATTAGTGCGGTACAGTAACTATTTAAAAACATGATTCATATTTATTTTTTGTAATTCTGATTTAGAACTATTGTTGAGTGAGATGGAAAAATTGTGGACCCTGTTGGACACAGCAATTTCTAGTTTATGTTTCTACATTAGTTTAAATTTAAATGGTATAAAAGAGCACGATATAGAATACAAGAAAATGTTAATGGTCACATATTAACATCTTCAATTAATTCTACGCAATTAATTACTTGCTACATTGATATGGCACTTAAGACTCGGTTTACAATACAATTAAATAACAAAATAAAGTTGGAAGCTCAATAAAACCGCTGCCTATGTACAATAAATATACCCAGTAATTATAATTAATACCTAATGGTTTGTTTAAGCACAGTATTTATTAATTGCGTGTGACCTCACTTCATTCAAGGGCTAAGAACATTCTTAGAAGCAATAAATGTTGGAAACTCAGACGTCATTTGTTTTGTATGTTAACGTTAAAATTTTCCTCAAATCGATCCTTTAGCGGATTAGCATAAAGCTAAATCATTATTGAGTGTTTTATAAGTGTGTGTTTTTTGTTGTGACGCTATTTGCTTTGACAGTTTGACACAGATTGACTGCGCGGATGGCCAAGTGGTATAGGTCACCACGCTAAACCCACTGTTCGATTAGATTCGATCTCAGCGTAGGACAATCATTTGTGTGATCGACGAAAGCATGTTACGAGTCTGGGTGTCTTGTGCATGCGACGCAAGGATAAATAAGGAGAAAAGGTCCATCAGAGCGGACAACGTCTTTTTCAAAAGAAAACAGTATCTATGGGTTTCATTATACGGTATTTAGAGTATGAAAAGGCGGTGGTAGTATCACCGATTAAAATAAGAAGAGAGAGAGGGAGCTCAGTATGTTATTTAGAAATTTCAAAACATTATCTTCCGTCATGTCATTTTAAAAAAAAACGACTATCTAGTTGTTTTCCGCAATTTATATAGCAGGGTGCTATAGCATCCTACAGTAAATCAACGTAGTGAAATTTAACTTACCTAAGATTCGTTAGAACTTAAAGAACTCCTCCAACATTAACTAATAGAGGTCATATATGAGTAACTGGAAATTTCAAACCTAAATATTTGATTTTCCGTCAAAAGTGCATCAAGATATGGGGTGATGTCATAAGGGTTCGGTTTTACCGTTTAAGGCGTTGAATCCTTACTACTGACATCCATTTCCGGTGACTAATCATAAGTATGTTTGACTCACGTTATTTGTACGATGGCTTTATGCAGTTCAAATTCGAATCAGTTATATTGTGTAATTCCAGCGTCAAAGATGTATGTGATTGAATACGTAGATCCACAAACCAATTGAAATCGGTCCCTATCTTGATCTAGTGAGATTCTCTAAAACATTACTTTTTTGCGCGCGACATATATTATACTAGCTTTTCGCCCGGTCGAGGTCGGTTATATCGCGTTTCCAAGAGAACTCTTCAAAAGTCTGGGATAAAAACTATCCTATGTTCTTTCTCAAGGAAAACTCTATCTCTGTACCAAATTTCATTAAAATCTGTTCAGTGGTTAAGACGTGAAAGCGTAACAGACAGACAGAGTTACTTTCGCATTTATAATATTAATTAATTATTGTAACTTGGCGAGAAGGCGGAAAGACATGCTTTTTAAAACTGCCGAAAGGCTCTTCAATCAAGTCTTCTAAACTTTGTCAACGGTTCTCCTTTATACCAAGAACCTTGATACCGCGATACAAACTACCACCACACTTAACAAATAGGTACAGATGCTACTAAAATTCCGATTATAAGTAAATTTTTATGTGCCTACGGAAAGCATCTAAACATATTCTTCTTCTTCCCAAAAAGCCTCTATGCACTCGGGTAAACTTATCAGAATCTACCGATAAATTGAAAGTAATATCGATAGTGAGGCAGGAAGCGATTTATTATATTCCATCCGATTATAACATATCGATATAAAAACTAACATGAGTTTTGTTACCGATCCCTTGTTATGATTTAACTTTTTATTTTATAAAATCGAGAGTGCATTGATATTATGGCAGGTGACATTTGTTGTCTTGATTTTAACTCGGTTGATATATTTTAAATCAACTATTGGAAACGATAGCCTTTTTTTATCTTTATTTATTTCTGTATTGGAGGTTGCGTCTGATCGTATCAATATTCAAATAAACATGAAATTAGACTGCATACCTATTTAGGAAGTGGTTCTAAACCTCAACTTATTACTTATTATTTCTTTGAGATCAAATTGTCGCATTATTAGCTCAAAAATGTCATAAGTACAATTTTAAGCGCCCAGGAATGGAATTGGCGGGAAGTTGCTGGGATGGCCTTTAAAGTGAACCGTTTTCTATTTTTTTTTGTCACATTAAGCGCATCCCTCTAGATAATCGTCAGGTTATGAGACAGTACGTTTAGAGCATAAAGATGAATCATGAAATGAAATGAAATGAAATGAAATTATTTATTCTGCAAATAGGATATTTTTTATCACTTTTACATGTCTTTTTTGAGAACGATGGAGCCGACATTTCCTAGCTGACTACCCTAAGAAGAAATGTCGAAACAAACTCAGGGGTCGCAGTCTCTTTTAAAGTCCAGACAATTTTCAAATTCGAGTGTATAAACTAATGCAGAGTATTTCAATAAATTGATAATATACCTGCATAAGGTTTATACTTACAAAAAAAAAAAATTATAAAAAGATTTAAAAAATAAAAACGCAAATGAGTTGCATGTTATTAAATCAAATAATAATTAATATTAACAAAAAAAAATTCATGCAAAAGCACAAAAAATGTCACATATGTATAAGATTATATGCAAAAGCACAAAACATGTCAATAATTATGTACACAAATAATGATAGCTGTATAAGCGAGCAGTTCAATCCCAAGCATATATATCTTAATCTGACCCGCTTGACTATTTAAAAATGGCGATATTTTTTGCACATTATGAAAATGGCCGCGAGTTTGCGTCCCGTAAAAATCGTCAGATTAGTGAATGAGAAAATCCTTAGAAAATCTGACGCGCTCGAATTTTTTTTCATTTTCATTAATTAAATAAAACCACCCGCATCATGCAAACGATCAGATTAACATACGTACATTATTAAAAATACGTTGGGCATTGATGCTATTAATATCTGATGCGCTCGAGGATGACCATGCAACAGTTATTTTTACATATTTAAAAATCTATAGCCGTTTCCCCCACCGATGTAAAGGTATATATCATATATATTTTTTTTCTTCTTATCATCGAAGCTTTGCATCCCAATAGGTCTCTACGACGCGCGAGTAAATCCCCATTTGGCCTCGTGAGCTACTATAAGAGATTTGCCTATTTTGAGGCTAGGTGGCGTTGCGAAACAATATATATCTAATAGAATCACTTTATTTACCAAAAGCGGTTTAAACTCCGACTACAGTAAACAAATTAATTTTAATAACTCGAAATTAAATCACCTTAACGTTAGTCACGGTTCCCGTATTAACACTACTGGCCAGTATTATTCCCAAATAATTTTAAACTTACATTCGAATCTATTACATATCGACCTCATAAAGCAACCGATTCCAAATACAAATATATAATGTCATAAAGAACAGATTCCCTATCCTCCTCCTTAAATACAAGAAACGTCCATTATCCCCACAAACTAGTTCTGACACAGCTGGAACTAAATCCTCCTTTAATCTTATTAATAGACATGTAAATACCGGATACATTTCAACAGGTCAAATAAAACATTTTTCATTCGTTTGTCGCGCACCAAGCGATAAGCATAATGTATTGGTAATTAGGCTGTAATATATGATGAGCATCGATGTTTTCTTACCATCATCAAGGAAACATTACTCTTTCTTAACGGATTTAATATTATTTATATACTATTTATTATAAAAGTTATAAAGATACCACGCATTTACGTAAAATTTAAATTAATTTCTTATTTTGTTGCTAAATCGTAAAGGAACGGTCATTAGCCGTTTGTATAACTCAAAATTGTGTCAAATACCGGCTATGGGCTTTGAAATTTATTGACGTATTAATATTAGCATATGAAAATGTGTTTGTTAGGTATTTAAATAAAATGCATATATGAATAAAGTTATTTTGTATGTCTTTATAAGGTTGTCGCAATTTCTGACATCTGTGATCATTATGAAGGAAATTTTAAATTAGGATAGAAAGAAATTCCCAAATTGTTTTTGGGTATTAGAGGCAAGTAAAGAGGGATGTTACGTAGCTCTGTACAGCTATTAAATTATTGCATGAATTATAAAATACTATGCATATTACATTTCAAAAGTTACGAAAAGCTTACTAGGCCAAAATAGGGCTCGTCCGGGATTTGAACCCGGGACCTCTCACACCCAAAGCGAGAATCATACCTCTAGACCAACGAGCCGCTGAAATACAGCCTGAAATGAACATTCGCAATCTGAATTCGCAATACTGAGTTTCCCAAACCACATAGCGATTGTACGAGTATATGAGATTATTCAATACCTTATTATGTGCTTTGTAAATGCGACGATAAATTAGGCAGATCCTAGATACCCAGATATTTTTATTTATCATGGCTGTTTTATGTAGGGCTCAGAATTGATGTCAAATTCCTAATCAAGTTAAATTAGTAAAGTAAGCAAGTAAGTTAATCAACCAAGTTACATAAATTTCAGTACTTTCACAGTTGAATCTGAAGTTCCAACTTGAGACTAAGACATCGCGTAGATTAAGGAAGTCTAACGCTTTTCCCTTAACTGTGGTTCTCGGCTACGAATATAATTAAAGTATCAATATAAGGAAGTGTTTGAAGCGATTACCACGTGCTAAAGAGAAATTTTTGTAAAGTCTATTGAAGGATCCCACGACACCAATCACCTTCTGAATGATTGACAGTTTCCATGTAAGACTTTATTTCTGACATGCTAAAGTCTATTTTCGTGTAATTTTCACTTTTACATTTGCAGTATTGGATTACACCGTATTAAACTTGCGGTGTTTTCAAATCAAAGCGGTTGATCTTTCAGATGGTGGTCCCGAGATTGGCGAATAACGGGATTTGTTGTCTATTTCGCTTTTATTGTATGGAGTAATAGGAACTTTAATGTAGTTCCTGAAATATATTACACTGATATTTAGGTCGTTTACGGTATGAACTAATGTGAAATTCATTGATGCGATCCTATCCTCATTGTGTACGTTAAAAAAAAACAACAAACGTTTGTCACAACTTGATGATGTCACATGTATTCTAAATCAAGATTGTTTTAATAAAAAAGAAGAAGAAGATTTTGAAGATAACATAGAATATGAAAACACTTTAGAGACCTTATTCTTTTACCCAGCCAGACTAAAAATTATACCAGACCAACTACACCTAAGTGCCGAGCAATTCTAAGACACCTCTCTCGTACCTAATGGCCTCACACGTGCCATGCGCCTGAGTCGACCGCAGCTTTACGATCCACAGCGCGAATTGGACGGCGGAACATCACAAACAGAGCGTTCAGCATAAACACCCACCGTGGGACTGCAGTGATGGCGCCGTAACTTACGGTCCCCGAACCTACATACTGGATACTGCTATTCTTAGTTTAAGGACAGACGCATCGTTCGTCAGTATGATTAATACCGTAAACTCCTCGAAGGTCATCGAGTAACTCACTAAAGTAGGATTTTTTTTCTACATAAGATATTACCTGCAGTACTCCACAGTTGCAGCTAACATTGAAGAACATAACTTAACTTCTTGAATCCATTCTGGTGTGGAATGGAATGATGAACAGTACAAACTAAAAACAAAATTTAAAGGTGGACGTAAAACTGTTAGAAGTATGAGATTAGGGATGCAGCAATCAGGAAAAAATGAAATACGAGACCATTTTCATCCAATTAATTCATCCATTGTTGAATATAAGAAGAATTTCAAGTTAAATACTAATATTATTACTTTATGTCTCGTAAGATATTATCTCCAATAGTCCACAGTCAGGACTAGCATTACCTTCTTGAATCCATTCCATTTTATCGTCAATACCATTTTATTGGAAACTTCTATGCTACAAACATTTACCCATCCTTATAATACCGTTTGTATTAAATCGACCGTCACAATAATGTGGCAAATGTTACTAGTTCGTACTATCAAAGGTTATTGCATCACATTTGGATGGAAGCCATAGTAACTCAGTTTTTGATGTGGCACTTAAAAAATTCTTAAAGCTGAACTGTATTTTAGTCGTAGGAATTAAAGTTTATTTTTCTGTGGCAATTGTATCGACATATGTGAGTTAGTCATTTAGAATGAGCTCCATCAAGCCTATGTGGTCTACGACGTCGAAGACTATTTTATAATGTGGCCAGTGACACAATGCTTAGTTAAAAAGATGAGCTAACAACCTTGTTCCTCGACTTTTACTTCCACGTAGGCATGTGGCCCTTCCAAAAGCATCAACGCTGACAGAAATCGCCCATACAGAAATTATACTTTGGACATCTCATTTTAAAACTTCGAGTGAGTTTATGAATACAAACCCGTGAACGCTCGTAGAAATATTTCTTCATTAGGAGGTATTCTTTAAAATTTATTCTTTTATAATCAATTTCATCTTCTTAGCTTAGGTATTTTTATTATTCTTAGTTATTTGAAGATGAAATTCAATTTGACAACAGATTTCTAGTGGACAAATCAAATCGATATTGAAAAAGACATCAACACTCAGAAGAAATTTTTCTCACGTCCAACATCGAAATGCTCTCTCCAATATTTAAAAATAAGTAATTCAAAAACGCGTAAACTTAATCCCTTCATATTAAAATTAACATTTAAACCTCCGTGCTAATCCGAGATTACGGATCAAATGCGGTGTCGGCACCTCATTTCGTGAGCTCGCGACTATCAAGCGGAAAGATGGCAATTTTGGCATGGGTTCGAACTGCAAACACACTGCACATGCACACTGGCTGCCGACGGAACCCCAAATTGCTCACCGAGACACCCTTCCTCGTCGTAACTCATATGCTGTTCGCGACATTTCGTGAAACGTCGTGTAAGTTGTAGGATGATATCCAAATAAGGAAGATATGAGAATTTCTGCCCAAGGCTCAATCTTATACTTTGTTAAATCAGCCAACTTTCAGGTGGTTGGCTATTTGAACGGAGTCGGTCTATTACTAATACAAATAAATATGTATTTCAGAATAGAATGATGTGGTTCCGCATGATCTATATTTTTCTTTAATTTTCTCTACTTACAGTCAATTTATTTCAAAACATTAAGATAATTAAAATTACCAATTAAAATTAACCTACGAAACTGTAACATTACTATCTGGAATAAAATTCACTCCGACATTTCAAGAATTCACCGATTCCCCCAAATGCCGGCCACAGTTCTGTTATTCCACATGTAATTGTCATTGCGTATTGTATTGTCAGATTTTATTGCCCATATCAAGTCTGTTGCAACGTCAGTTACTACGTTGTAGTCAGCTGGAATGAGTCTACCGAGTTATTGCTCTGCAGACTGAAATTTCAATGTTTAATGAAACCGTAAACATTATTAATGGGTTTAGTTCATTGTATAATGTAGTCTGGTGTTAGTCTGCCATTTGCTCTGTTATTTGTCATTGATAGTTCAGGTTCAATTTCAAATCAAAATAAATGATGAGTGCGTGGGGAAAAATAAGAAGGTAGAAAGAAGGGAAAGTAGTTTTTAAACGCGTTTGTCCTGGCAGAAGCAAATATAATTTTAAATAAACATCGATGAAAATCATGGTGGACGTAGTGGATGTGTTGACCACCTATGAAGTTCTTAAATAATTACGATAGTGAAGGTATCTTCATTTACGATGTTGACATCTTCAGCCAGCAAAATTCCACACTAAGCGGTCTTAGTATTACCTGACACTGGGTCAATGAAGAGATAATGTAAGCGATTTCACTCATAGTTAATCACGTCCTATAACTATACAGGTATTGAACCCGATGCGTTTACAAAAACATAGTTTTCGCAACACTGGTATTATGACGATTATTTACGGCCGTGTAATAAAATTCAACGTATGCAAATGACAAGGGGAGTGATTCTGAATTCTCAACAGATTCATCTCACATAATCCTTTCCGGGAATAGCTACAAAAGTTAGACAGCTAAAATGTCGCTTATTACTCAAACTGTGATGACTAACTATCTTACACACCAATGTGTTTATATTTTTTATGTAAAATCAATCATATTTCCACTTAAAGACCACCTAGGATTGCACACTCGACAAACATACTCGCAACAAGACCAAAGAAGCGATCTACTAAAAAGTAATACCTTTAACTTCTAACGAAGTGGAAACGAACAATCAGCATCATTATGCGTTCATTCGTCTCAAAGCGTTATTTTACGGCTGCAAGCTGTAGGTCCGTGATGCCGCATACAGAACACGATTAGCAACATGTTCGCTAAAGTCATACGGCTATGGAATGTGAGGTCACATTGTTTCCTATATTTGAAAGCATTTTCTCGGCTATAAAACTGTGAGCAACCTTGTTGGTATTGGTACTGGGAATGACGCGTGCGCTCGACGGGTGAATAAATTAGTGCTCGGTAATATGGGAGGTGGTTTCAGTAAGTCTGCACTATCCAAAGTGGTTAGTAACTACTTGAGGATGTGGTATAATGACAGTCTTGTTGTATTAATTGCCGTGAGTCTAATAGCCGTAAGCAAGAAAGGCCTTTATCAAAACTTATCTTGAACAGTTAGGTATTTTTTTGGACATGACAGACTGACATCAATTTTAAAAATTCACTTACCTGAGTACTCTAAAGTAATCATTAAAACAGAATAATAAGCTACCTGTTCAAAAATCTATCAATAATTACATCAAACACCAAAACAATTTCCAAATGGAACGTTTTTGGAAATCGATTAATAAGATTAAGAGGATTACTCAAACGACGTCAATTGCTGCTAATAAATCGAATAAAATATTATGTTTACGAGATTGACATGTCAAAGGTAACGCGTAACTTCATAATCGGGTAATAACTGTCGGTTTAAATCAATCACTCGTGAAACGTGGGATGTTGAGATTTTGTCGTTATTAACTTCTTGCCTACAACACGTGTAGTTTTTTTGCTAGCAACGCTTATTGATTTTGATAACCTGATTAATTTTGATTGGGTGATGACATTTTTTTTCGGTCTTTATGTAACGATTTTGTTGTTTTAATTAGCGTTTATCAATTTTATTCACCTGACTGTCAGCGATAAGACACAAAAACATGTTGTAGAATTAGTTTGCTTTGTTTTGACATGCAACAAAGTAATATTTGGCCCTGAATTTTAAAGACCGGAAACAGGAACTATCTCTTTCAAAGTAACAATGACATTATTATTATCAAGAGTACATTGCAACTGTCATTTGTCAATCACTAGCAAAAAAAACAAAAACATTCGCATTCGAAAAAACAAAAAGAGAAACCCATTTGGCAATAGAATGGTAAAACACAAATATAATGAAACTAAAACCAGGTTTTATTTAAAGAGGTGGCGGTGTGGTCAGTTGTAAAAAAGGTCTACCTGCACTGGCAACACCTTCCAGGAACGTGAAATTGTTAAGTTAAACAAGTGAACAGTTTGTTCTGCCGCCGAACCGCCGAACCGAGCGTTCTTATTGTATTAAGTAGGTATGCCTGTTTATCACTTTAAATCGATTCTACTGAATTTGAGGGTATATGAATTTATTATAAGTATAAGGCATGAAGCAAAAAATAAGTATGTCAAAATATTAATGAAAAAAGAATCTGCTGATTCAATTGTTTCAAGAATGAGTTTCTATAGTTTGGTGTGGTGTCGTTGAGTGATGATTAGGAACAATTTGAATTTAAAAAAACGAACTTAGTTTAAAGATACCCAATGTAGGAAATTCACCTCTACTAAATTCTGTCATAAATAATTCTTGATGACTAATCATTAAGTGGATAAATTAGCGAATTATATTATTGATGTTTGCAATGAAGTGGGCGGGTCATGCTAAAAGGCTTAATTGCTGTTAATTAGAAAAGCAATCACGCAGCCTGAATGAGAGATGATTCAAAATGTTTTCGAAGAACAGGTAAGTCATTAAAACCTATTGTTTTATTTTGAAATGTTTACTTATTAACGAAAATTTAATTTTATGAGTTATTTGGACACGTAATTCGTAAAATTATATTATAAATAACAGAAATGTTGTCCATGTATCTCAACATACACACATGTTTAAATTCAAAATGCGCACTCAATTCTTTCTTTTGTGCTTCATTTAGTCCAAGGAGCCAATAAATTTAAATCCTATTGTAGCAACAAGAAAATAGCACTAAATAGTACCGCATGAACATTCATTGCGAATTGACCACCCTTTAAATTTTAATTCGCAAACAAAACCTCAATGGATATTTTTTGTCCATCCGGTGCCCATTCATAGGGCCTTAAGCTTTATGGGATACTCGTGGGTGACGTCATTGACGCTAATCCCTGCAAGTGGACACGTTTGGACTGACAAAGCGTCAGAAGGGATTCGTACGTGACGTGCGAAATAACGGTAGATGCGGCATCGGTGTTTGAGGTGGTAGTTTTTTGTGGGCGATTTTAGGTTACCAGTAACTAAATATATCCCTTTTTTGACTGAATTAATAGAATTATAATTACTTAGCAAAATATTTTGCTTGCTTTCGTAGAATGGCGTATGTTTAGCTTAAAAAAACAAAGGAACGTCTCTTGGATGCACCTAAGAAAGACAACGAATTTATTAATCTCAGGCGCATTGTAATGCACTACCAAAAAATTGGAATACATTTAATCTTCACAAAATAATTTTCATTGTCTCTACTTACATACAGACATGACCGAGAATTTACCAAGGCAATCCAATCAAAGTAAAACTACTCACTCTAATGTATGTAAAATGTACGACGAAGAATAATTATATTAAGTCGACGTTGAAATTTAATAAAACGCTTATCACTGTTCTAATCCCATTTGAAACATAAAATTTTGAATAGAAATCTCATAAACATTATATTCGCTCATCAATATTTTATTCATACTCTTGCTGCGTTGGGCCGTAACTAACAAATCAGTTTTAGCGTTTAGTTCATATCAACTAAATAATGCGCGGCTCTTTTGATCACAACACCGAACTAAGTTCCATCACAGTTATATTCGTATTATTCAAAAAGTTTTCATTTAATTTAACTAATCTTGTATTAGTGCTTTGTCGGTATATAACTTATGTTGTACGGTCTAAACTTCTAAAGAGTATCAATTAGTGTGTGAAAATGAAAGTTTATTTAAGTGAATTCATATTTAATTATATTTATTGATTTCTAACGGATTATGCACAGTTAGTATTAGGGCGATGTGATTTTGTTTTTTGTAGAGTCTTCAGCAAGCGTCGTTTAGTTTGAGGTATATTGTGGTGTGCATACAGTATCTGAACGAGTGTGTATTATGCATAAGTTCTTTGTTACATGAGGGACGCATAAACATTAAATTCTGATAACAATTTTCAAATTCTCACAATTGGTGATAATCTGAAACTATCGAGCTTCTGGTAAACTATCACAAAAACACAATCACCCGTGGTAAACAAAATATAATTTAGAACACAAATTATATTCGTATTTGGAGACCCAATTAAAATCCGCAATTCACTTTTGAAGACACTGCTACGATTTTATTTTAAGATGATTCAAAAATATCAAGCGACATAAGCCTAATAATTCGCTCTATAAATAACAAAACTTCACACCGTACCCAAAAAACTAAACTACCTCATTTCAATCACATGAATGAACAACACTCGTCTCTCTATCTCGCCGATAGTAAATAGCTATTGTTACATAATACTCGTATCATTAGTATAAATTTCTCCCGAAATAGCTGAGTGGGGTGGGGTGGTTTCAACCCAGTCAATGGAAAGTGTGTCGGCCACCGAGCCACGGCGACGCCAACCTCACATACACACTGTGGGAGTATGAACTAGAACATTTTGGCTTAGAATTCATGAGAAAGGGTTTACGTAAAAGAAATTTCATCCTTTACTGTTTTCGTTTTGTGATGGTAATGTGATGAATTGAATTGTTTCAGGTACTTGTGGCTAAATGGTGGATGGGTAATTTGTTAGTTTTCAATTCTAAAGTTTTTCATTGAGTAGCATTTTCAAATTCGAACCAAGATTTTTTGTAAGAAGGAAAAAAAAATCCGTGCGGTAAAGTCTAATCTTGCTCTAATAAAAGTTCATAATAATGAATAAAAAATCGGGAAGTTTTATTATAATGACCTATACAAATATAACTCCTAATGACCAAAATGCGTTTGAATTTTCCTCAAAAAGGAATAATGCGAAAATTTGTAGCGCCAACTTTTTTTTGTAACTATATCTACCATAGTCAAACAAAAACACATTTAACAAGTCAGTCACTCACAATAACAATTTAATACATCCCTCGCTAACCTACATTCAAAACTTGGACAGTGTTTACCGAAAAAGAAAATAAAACATCACGCAGATAAGTTACAGGGACTCCCACGCTGTTTCAGTGCGTAGGCGACGCCGGGTGAATACGCAGTGTATATTCAGCTTAGTCACTGCACGGTCAACCACTGAACTCCGAAAAAAGAGGTGGAAAATTCGATCTTATTGTGATGGAATAAGGGCGTGTAGAGTCGTGAATGGTTTTGCGTGGTAGGTTGTATGTACGGGGGCGGATAAGGCGCCGGCCAGCCTTATGACGACACAACCTAGCTTCGTTTCAGACGTTGGACGCTGATATGATAAAAAGATTGTTACATGAATATTACATCATTTGCATGTATTTTGTGTACACGTGTCCAGTTTACCAATTTTAATTAAATAAAGACTGTTTTCAAGGACTTTTAAGTTAATCAATACGTTTTGTGGGTATAAGAATTTTATATTTGTCGGACTTCCGAATTTACCTATCGACTTCAACATACATAACATGATATATTCCCTAAATTCAGTTATTTTTTTGGTAATTTTTGATAATTCTAAAGAATAAAAGCGAAGCAAAATGATATCAAAGTGAAGGCAGTCTTTTAGATCTTGCCCCAGTTTTGGATGTCTTGATTGCACATAGTTTTACTGCCGCTTGTTATATTTTTGAATGATTTATAGTGATTACGTACGCCGCATCGTAAACAGTTCTACGTATTTAGGTACGTACATTACTAATGAAATCATCTCTTGATATTTTATTGAACAATAAACATTTTACTGTCTGTTTTCGCGCGTTTCTTGTGTGTGCGCGTTTGTGAGTTAGTAAATCGTAAACAATGTTGTTGATTAAGACGAGTATCATAATATGTCTGCGGTGTGATTTGATCTTATTTTCCGTATTATAACGGAATCCTGCGAAAATAATGATAGAAATTATAAAATTCCAAACGACACAACACTCGACCTAAAGTAGAAAGTAGAAATGAGTATTAATTTCCAAAAAAAATCATGTACGTTGAAGCCACTTTTAAATTCATACTGATTCTTTGTAACGTTCATAAATCGAACATTTAAAAAAGTTACACACTCATCTATGTACCTACTCGTACCAACATAATCATAAGATCTTTATTCAAAATGCTCGCAATTCGAGAACGAACCTCACAACACAAATCTGCTATTTTTCCATCGCGCATAAACGCCCACAAGCGTAGAGCTATTGTTATTAAGACAAGTCTTATCTACCGAAAGTAGTTCGTTACATTATTTTCGTCACCCTTAACCTTTAGAAGATGGTACGAGACACGTCTACGCAGGAACATTTGGCAGGCGGCCAGTGCCTTTACTATGAATGTCTAACAAAGTTTTGCGTACAGACATTTAAATACCTTTTTGGTGTATCGTCGGCGGTTTGGTAGGTGAAGAATGTTGTGAGTACTTTGCTTGAAGTTTATAGATACGGTTCTTCGATAATTTTCTTTTTTCTGAACTTGTCTCAGCACTTCGAGAGAACACAATCTTTGATCACTTTACCGGACATCTTCACAGCGAAGATAAAACTAACAGCGTTGGCAACATTGACTGAGTTCACCCCAAAAATGTACTACTTCTTAAGCTTATGAATGCCCGTCTTGAAATGTACTATTGCTGTTACTTAAAATTTCGACAGAATGTAGCACTATCAAGATTAGTTATTCTTGATCCTGAAATACGAATCAGAAATCTTAAATTTAACACTAGCGCTTGCTTTAGTTCTTACTGCTGAAAATAACAAGCATGTTCGTTCCCTAGCAGAGGCTTTTTATTCTAAAATATAGTAATAAGTCATCACATATTCAACCTTTGACATTTTATAAAGAGATTAAGTATACGATGTTGCTACCTACATATTGAGGAGCTGGAGCCACGCCAAGCATTGTGACGTAGGCATGTCTTGGACATGCTCATTCATAATTTTCTTTTGCGGAAAATGTACCGTACGTAAGGTTTGACGTCATCCTACGTGGGTAGTAAGTAGGTAGATTATTTTATGTTCAGCCAGAATGAAAATGATTATTTTTATAGCCGTTAGAGTTAACAGAGCCAAAGCCTCCTTCCCACCTATTCTTCACCTATCTCTATCCATGGTTACTTGGTGCAGCTTGACGCAAAGAAGTCAACCCCCATCTTCACCTAGAATTCAAATGAAAATATAAATTAATCCAGTTTTACAATTAACTCTGAAAATAAATGCAATAATGAAACGACTTAACCAAGTTTCTAGACGCCAAATGAAGTTCGCCAAACCTACAAAGCTAAGATTTAATTAAAAGATTTCCTATGAAATTTTCATTCGGGGCTAGAGGCATTTAAGTAAAATACATTGAAATAAGGCTATTGAATTGTATAAGAGACCCAGTTAGCAAATGAACCGTCTGGTTTCGAACCGCTTCGCTGCGACCTCATCGGATATGAATTCAATTTATGCCGACCGCGGATCGGGAATTGTATCACGTACCTATATTTTGTTCCTATCTCTGTTAATTTGCGAAACCGCTGTCGGTGCCGTTTTCAGTCATTCGTTTGATTCTGAATTTATTACCGTGTTTTTTTACTGTATTTGTAACATTAATCTTGTTTTTGACGTGGCGGCTTAATAATACTGTACTTAGTAATAATATGCAAGCCTATCAACGCACTCGTCTTAAATCGATCGCGCGATCTATCTATAAAAAAACTCGAACGAAATCATTCGAAAAGTTTCTATCACTGGCATCAAATAGTAGGTAGTCGTAGAAAAGAGGTGAAAAACAATGGAAAAATAAAACCAGTATTCAAAGACGCTGTCTGAAAAACAGGAAATTTGAGTCTGGCGACATATAAAGTAAAAACAAAATGGCGGTATAAGATTTAAAAATCGAATCATACGCGCCATAACGTGATTTGTTTTCGAGCGTGCACCTGTTAAATGGTGTCTGCGTTGTGACGTCATCAGTGTTTGACGGATCTTTTGACTATGACGAATGTGGTAACTACGATTATTCCTTTGAAATTTAAAATTTTGTTAAAATCCTATTAGTGTGAAGTGATTTATGACTTCATGGTGTTTGTGTCTTTATAGGGTGCAGTTTAAGCTTGAAGCCAAAGAAATTGTATTACGATGAGGAATAAAATTGAAATGGTAAGAAGATTGGAAATTACCAAAACGTCATATTTTTAAAAACATGTTAACATTTAGGAACAAAAGTATCGATTAGCACGGAAGACTAGAAATTTCTAGTCAAAGGAAAACAAACCAGCCAGTATTTACAGCTGCGTCTTACAATCTAAGTGGGTAACTTCTTATTTATCGGCACCTGACAAAACTTCCAACTACCAACAAGCGGGGGGAGGTACCTCGTTCCTGGGTTGCAATAAAAGATTATTTTTAGGAAACCACGAAGCACTCGGCGAATGTATTTTTGTGCTGACACAAGAGCGAATATTTCTACGAGAATTATTGTCGCAGTGTTTTCAGGTCGTGCTTGGTTTATATCCTCTGTAATGCTAGCAAGTTTAAGCTGAACTAAGTTTATGTTACTTACGATCAGGTGAATGTGTAAACAAATTTAATTTTACGCTAAATTGGATGTCTTTGGGTTTATGCGCTCGTTACCGAATGTTTGTGTCTGTGAGTGCATTTGTTATTGGTGCTTACGATTGATGTATGTGTGTTTTGAAATGTTTGTCTGTTTGTTTGTAATTGATTGTTTAATCTGTTGATTGGTGGGTCTTCCTGAAATACTCAATTGAGGTGTTTCCAAAAATTAGGGCGGTCTCTTTTTTTAGAAATTGCATAAACAGGTGATTCTTACATGAATAGGGTTCCTGCTTTTAATTCCTGATTAAACACAGATATTTGATTAATTATATTACGACGTTTTCTTCTCCATCTTTTTTAATAAGGCACTAATCTAATAGATTTCGTTGAAGAGTCCTTAAAATCTATTGATTATAATCTGTCCGTGGGGTCAATATTATTCTGTATAATGATCATTTTTATAAATGTACACCAACGAAGTTCCAAGTTCAAACCGAACTTGAAACTAGTGTATCGATTAATTTGTTCTAAAACCTGATAAGGTATTCATTGTTATTAGAATTATTGATGGCTCTTGGATTATCTAGCATTTTATTAAAGCTATCGTGAGAAAACTTAAAGATGTCGATGAATAATCAAACAGCTATTTTATAAAGCTGTAAAAATCTTACTTATTGATCCAATTTTATTATAATAAGCACATGCGTGCCTGGACCTGTGACCTTTGACTTGGCAGTCTACTAACCTATCTCTGCTATTAAAGTGTTAAACCTTGACCACGTTGTCTTAGGACAAGTATTTACTAAGATAGATGAGAATAAACAAGAAACCTGCAAGATCAATACGATATTGTAATAAATCGTAATATCTTTGTAAAGTGTTATTAGAAGTCAAGTAGTAAGACCATGAATATTTGGTTAGGTCAATGCTTCTTCATAATCAGCAGCATTTTGATTTGAACAGACTTCACACTAATGAAAACGTGAAGATTACACCAAAAAGAAAGCCTGAAGAAACTGAATGAAAAGTCAGAATGAATGAAGTGTCACTTTGATTTGATGATAATGATGTACATCACGTTTGTTGGAATATTTTGGAGCATTCCGTATAGGTTAGTTTGTCGCTGCCTGATAATAAGAGGTATTACCTATAAAATATTTTTTTTTAAGATTTTACCTGGCGTAAAAAAACATGCTGTTTTTTCTGAACTTCTGAACAATAACTGAAATAGTAGGTCGGTAGGTACTTGATGTTGATCCGAATCCTCATTATAAACAGATAAAAGTGAACTTTATATCCTTGTGTACGCATATTTTCTCAAATCCATACTACACCTTTGAATCCTAATTACTGAAATATATATTTTAGTAAAAATCTGTCCCGAATTGTTTTAAGACTGGGCCACCCGACAGATAAGCTCCTTAATAAAACTGTCGTCGTTAAGTCAAGTAAGTAAAGGTGTTTACAACATGAAAGGCCCCGAACTATAAGTCATATCTAGTCGATAAAGACAACCGAAGAAACGTCTGATTGATACCCAGTTAAGAAAGGACGTTAAATTTTTATGTCACCAATCAATCAATTTTAATTCATCGCTTGGGGGAGCTAATTAATTGTATTGTCAGTGTATGCGTTTTTGTATCGATCACGTGGTTTTGTAACTGGGACGTGTTTGTAAAGTTCTTTATTTTTTTTTCTCTAGCCCACTGTGTCCCACTGCTGGGCAAAGGCCTCACCCAAGATCTTTATTAATATCTAGTTTTTCTCGACCTTCAGACCTCCTTGTGGGTATACCTGCAAGGAGGTCTGTCATGGACAGATGAAGAAATGAATGAAAAAATACATTTGAGGCTTCTGAAATTTAAATTGGTATCATATAAACGTAGAAGTTAGATATGTACTTAGGAGCTTAATTTCTATTCTGAGTCTGACCTCAATTACAAATATTACCTGAATTTGTAAACTTCTGTATATGACTCGTAATATAGTGCAGTTATCATTTGACAAATCATTTATGTTTTCGTAAGGCGCCATAGATATGAACCAATAAAAGTTATGGTCTCGACTTTTCATAAAGTAAATTGTCAATATTCGACACAGATAAAGAAAGCTGCATAATGATTTGTGTGAGAGAGACACAATTCATGTGCAAATGTTTGTTTATAATGTATAATAATATCGTCATTATATCTTTATTGATTCCTCTATCAGCCATTGATCTTTGCTTTTTGACGTTCGAGAATATTTATTTTAGTTTCACTTCGGTATTAGGTAACGTAGGTGGGTCACTAGATAACAAAAACATAAAGATTCACATGAATATATTTTCAATTATTTTGAATTTTAGACGTTTTTACGTGTGTTTTTCTTTGTGTTTAGTAAGTAGGTTATATGCAACTGCTGGGAAATGCTTTTTTGTCGGTTTTAGGATTCCATACCAATAGCGTTAAAACTTTACACTTATTATTAAGTCTTCGTTGTTTGTCCCTCCGTGTCTCTCCATGCTGTATCTTTATGAACCGCAATAGCAAGACTGTTGAAATTTTTCCACACGATACAGAATTTAATTTCATCGGGTTTCAGCAACAAGGCGTGGTCATTATTTTAAAGTGTTTTTTCTGATAGTTTTTGCAAAATTTCGATAAAAAGGGTAAACTTGATTGTTGACCAACAACAATTGTCGTTATGCTTAGCTTATTTGTACTGTACTCTCAGTGTTTTGAAACCGACTAGCACTTGACTGTTTTTATTTAAACTTGTACAATAGGAAATTGAAATGTCTGTAAACGAGTAATGTTCAAAAGAATTGAATAAGAACAAACAGCACTTAAGTCTGAACACTATTGAATAGAGAAAGATTTTTTCTCGTTTTCAATAAAATACATTTCTATGGTGTCATATGGAAATTTGCATAACAGTTATATATGATACAATATTTATGACTAACCGATGAGAAAGCATGATTTACGTGAAACCAAGGAGATACAGTCACGAATTATTTATTGTTCTCACAGTTTTATCAAGTCATAATTTGAAAGTATTTGTTAATTGGGAAGTAAATTATTCTTATTTTGAATTTATTCTCTTTTCGAATACCAATCTACACGCCTATCTACACACCCATGTATCTAGATCACTAGGCACAAATCGTGGGTGTACACAACCGTTTTATCGTTGCTAATTAATAAAGCGATAAGCAAAAAATCTGTATCACAAGGTTTTAGTATTGAAACGATTACATTGGGGTTACTTAACGGCATGTTACAACTGTGGCTACCAGTACGTCTTATCTTAAAGTAATATTACCGCTTTCGTGGGAAAGAGATGGAGCTCTACACCGTATAGAGCGCTGTCTCGATTCCACACTTGCAAGAACACAACTTTAAGGCGTGCCGCTAGACCCCTAACCGTGTTTCAATATCGAACTCACTTCGTAATGAGATAATGATATGGCGAGCGTCCTAATATTATGTACATAGTTTTTACGACGTGTAAACAAGTAATAAATAACAAATAACTGTCCCACGTCAAGGAAGTTAGTCTAGTTTGATCGCTCATTACTTTTTGCCGGTGATTTTTTATCGACGGATATTTGTATATCATTTTTTACCCTCACGATGAAACGATCATTCTAATCACATAGGTATAATAGTACGCTAGTGTTTTTATAAGGTCTTTGGTTCTGTTTCCTCAATTCCCAGACCTTGAGTCGCCCAGATGTTCTGTGACCAGGAGCTACGATGTAATTAGCTTGGAGTGGATTTACATTTCAAATCGCACGTTGACGAGGAAACGTGTGGAGGTTATGTTCAAGGATTTAATTCGCTGCAATTAATCTAATTTGAAGCTAAGTGCGAAGTCTTATATGATGAGGCTGTATTCTTAAATGTGAATATCTATCCATAAAAATGAAATCCATTTAGTCTGTTCGTGGGCTAATTTACATCTTGTGCACCTTACAGTCTAGTACGTTACATTCAATATGTCAATTATACCTACATTATAACCTAGCAATGTAGTAAGTAGTTAACACATTACGATCCAAAATCTCTGGTCATTATCTTGTACGGACTGAAGTAAATGCCAAAAACACTTGAGCTACAAGGATTTGCATATCACGCAAGATAAATGGTTAATTATTGGAATTACTCACCTTTCGGATACGGCACGTAACTTTCATCAAAATGCAACCTTAAAAGGTAACTTGACGTTTATTTTTAGACCTTAAATTAAGACGTTACCGAGATCCTGGTGTTTATTATAAAATAAATAATGAAAGTGGGGTAAGTGTCTTGTATGGCGGTAACAAGTTAAGGTGCTGGATTGGACTACATATTTTTCCTTGAATCATGGAGTATTCCTTATTGGTATTATTTGCCCTCCTTAAGATATTGCAAGGAAACGGATCAGTTACTTTGGCTTAAATCCTAGCTAATCAGTCAAATGAAGATATAAAAGCTTCTTGCAATGACCAAAGTCTAGAAAGAAGGCAATGCTTAAAACAGTGAAACTTAAAAATTAAATTTATGTTATTTTTATCTTGCAGATTGGTACGGCTTACACTTCTGATTAATTTGATGTACAATTGTGTAACTTTTTCTTAACCATTTTTTATCGTTACCGTTGTCGTCTATAAAAATAAAAAAATCATAAAAAAGTTTATATGTTTAATATTAGAATCAGTCGGATATATTCGTAGCTCCGCGTCACCTAGATTAGTTAGCAACACTCGCGGCACGCTGTCTGGCGAATTGATTATACTACGACTATTATGTCGCAGTTTTTGCCCCCACACAAAGACATTCCGTCCATCATATCGCTACAATAGTCTACAAACGACAAGACGTGCTCCACAAATAAAACTGTTAATTAATCTGACGCGACAGTTTTCAGACTTTTTTGTCGTTAGGTCGTAAAAAGTCGTCTCACCTGGTTATCGACACTCTTTATATTCTAGCTTTTTGTCCTAATTATTTTGATTGTTCTTGTTGAGAGCGTAATAAGTCACTGTTATTTTAAAGATTATAACAAAAAACGTTTTGTTTTATGTCTGATGTCTCGTTTAGATGTGATATTTATATATTCCAAGGTCGTTCATGTGTATTGAGTAAATAATGTTGGATGATTAGCGTCGCACTGTCTGTTCCAACCTGAAGTAATCGAAAAAAAAATCTTGAAAATGATTTAATTGAACTACTTAGATTTCAAGAAGTGAGCCGTTTGCTTAGATATATGCTACAATACAATTAAGTAACAGTTATTGTTGTATTGTAAGGATTAAAACTTAAGTCGTGCAATGTCATGTAGAGTCAAAAAGGACGGTATAGGTCATATACTCCTTGACTACACGCTAATTAATAAATAACTGTGTTTTGTTGCGTGGGCGTTGGTTAAGTGCCGCAAAAAGTATGAGAATTTAAGTGTTTATGAACTTGCTACATGACTGTTTTGCATTAAAACATTTCCGATATTTTGCTGTCACTTGAAATGTTTTTACTCATAGTGGTTAAGAATGAGTCCTTAATAGTGTTATTGTTGATTTTCACGAGAATATCAAGTATTTATTTGTTCACTTATAATAAAATATTATGATACACTTGGATACGACATATTGGATTTGTATAAAGGTTGCCAGAAATTATTTAAAATGAAATGTAGTAACGTTCAATATTGTGACATTAATAATCCCTTTTGTACAGAGATCGGCGAAAATGAAATGTAATGATTTCGGAAATCCGTTGTCCGCGTAGCAACAGCAAGTGACCACAAAGCACAAAAATTATTGCCCATTTGACACCTATTGTCGTTATAATAATAAGATTTATTCAATAATTCAATATATCCCTTTTGTTTGACAGGACACGTGACAAAAATATTCCCTTCACAATACACGGCAGATGGTGAAAGCTGTGATGGTTTTACTATTTATTATTCCATTGTATTTCTCCAATTTGTCAAGCAAAGGTGCTTGTCATTAGTACGGATCCCTTTCTTAACACCTATAAATAATATAGTAATTAACCTTTTAAAAGTTTAACGGCTTTTATAAAAACGTCTGAGATTAACTATTTTCTAAAATTTATCGTCATTTTGTTTCGTTTTATTTTCGACCTTACAAATATAGTAGTTAATTACATAAATCCTAATTTGTAAGAAAACAAGTGAAGTGTTAAATCGTTCCCGATTAGGGCATCCCTGCTTTTGGCAGCTATCGGAAACTGTTACTTATTTAAAGTAAACTTTATTATTGTAGAAATAAAGGCTAAAAAACAGTGGCCAATTCTGATAGTGATTGTCCATTCCGTGACGAATTGAGTCGTCGATTTTGTGCGGAAATAGAGCAATTTGCTTTGAATTATACGTTTCCTATTTATGTTATTTCGGGGTGATATTGTTGGTCATTTCACGGGACTGGCTAGTGTGGGGAGTGATGAATGCAATCGATGATGTAGGTAAATCGATTAGCTATCGATTTGGGTCCCCTTCCAATAAATTAAAACTAATTGTCGCTTCTTTTAAAATTAATAGTGGCAGATGACTGAATGCGGTAAACGGTTTAACATTTATAGATATTCAGCTGTTGTGGTTAAAATGTGGTTTGAACTGTTATGTCCCATTTGGTTGAAATTAATTAATGTATTGGGATAGTAATTTAATTGGATAAACGGGCCTTGTGGACAATGGTGGTTGTTAAGAAGATGGTGCCAAGTATTATATCATAGAATGATGATGCTTGAATGAGAAATATGACAAAATACGTCATCAAGAAAGCCCGTTTGCTTGAAAAGACAAAACAAGAAGGTTTAGCTTGGCGAAGAAAACTGAGTACCTAGTCCTACCTTTATCTAATAGAAGAACCAGGCACACCTAGTTTTAAGTAATATCACTCGATATCCGTCCTATTGGGCACGGGCCTCTTCCCATATATGGAAAATTTTGAGCGAATATCACCATGCTAGCCACTATAAATTGGCGAGCTCAGATTATTATATTTTGATATCAAGTTGCTTCACGATGTTATCCTGTACCTTTTGTCAGTAGCTTCATTTAATAATTTATTCTTTTAATAGTGCCGACTTCTTCCGAAGGTTGGCAATAATTTGGGTTTTTTTGGTAATCTGCATAACGCCGCATGGGAGAGCGATCTAGTACTTTTGTTGTAGGAATTACAAAGATTGATCGTCATGAATCATTTGTTAGAGTAAATAATAGTAAATTAATGCGATATGCAAATACGACCCTAAAAGTAGTCCTTCTTTAATTTCTAAATATCTCCATAAAACTTCAATGAGTCACTTCTGTATTTTAATCTATGTACATTAAACCTCCTTGATTGTAACGTTAAATTCCGCTCTTTAATATTCTAAGTCGACTCAACATCATCTGTTGAAACGCGGTAATAAAATGGACCACAGTAGTGGACTCATATAAGTTCGTGAATTGAATAATAATACTTACTAACGTTGTGTAGACAGTCATGTTTTATGGGAAGTTGTATGGCGAATATAGAGCAGATCTAATGCTGATTGTGTTATGTGACGTTTGTTACTGTGCTTTTGATTTTAAACTCGGACGCCAAAGAGGGGGCGATATGAATTTGACGTCCCAGTCCGTTTGTGGTATTATAATTCGCGAACGGATTGAGCTATTTTTATATAGTTTGTTTGTATTAAAGGTCAATTATGTGTGAGTATCCTTAGATATCTTCGATACAAATTGGTTGCGCCCTTTAAAAGTGGGGAAGAATAGAAAATTTTTGGCCCTTTTTATGTTTCTTTTCCGCAGTTAGCTAACGTAATGATCAATGCTTAAACCCCCCCCCCCCTATACGGTAAGATGCCAATGCCCAGTGGGTTGCATATAGGCTCATATTACAAAAGATGAAAAGCATTCCATTCAAGAAGAAATGTCCAACAATTTAATTGGCTAGTTTAGTAAACATTAATTACGCTATTTTATAGTTTGTTAATATACTATTTGGACTAATAAATTCAAACATATGAGTTACTCATGCGTTCTAAATACCTCAATCAAAACTGATTAACGAGCGGCGCGTGCGCCGTCTCTCTTAAATAATTAGGTATACTATTGATTTTAATTCGTTTTCCGTCAATTTCTACACTTTATAGTTCTAAATATCATTAACATGGCTGTTTCACATATAAATAGTCCATATTGAATACGTTTTTAATTGCAAATAAATTAATAATAGCTATTAGTATATTTTAGTTTATGTTGGTGTGAGCGTTAATTGAAAACTGATAACAGATATGCAGGGGAGCCGAAACGAATAGCATATAATTATTAAGCTAAAGTCGTGGGAAAACTATAACTGCGCTTTATAAATTACGATCAACTTTTGATATCCACTTCTAAAAACGAATCCACTAAACGCGAATTATTTTCAAGAGGAGATGCTTGTTTTGCTAGATTATTTTGATATTTTTCTGTAGGATCCAAGAAATACATTTTGAGGGTTCCTTAAAAGTAAAAACGGGATATTTGTATGGAACTCTCTGAGTCTAACTAGCACTTGGGCAGTTTTTAGTTACTGGATACTACATAGTACGAACATCACTACGAAAAATACTCAGAAATAATCTCTCGTTAATGTCAAAACAATACTGGCTGAGAACCTACTTTAAACCAAATTTTACCTACTACCATTAGAGCCCAACAGACAGACATGGCGACAAACATCTGCGAAAATTGATAACGTTTTGAGGCACCATAAACTTGATAGTACTAAAGATAATTATAATTGATTCTACAGATTAGTTGCTAACTCTAGTAGTAACCAATGTCACTACTACTACGAGCTCTAAATAGATAATCTTGTTGAGCAAATAGAGGTTGTGTCGGTTGGTTTTAAAATTGGACGCGTTATTGCTAAGTCTAAGCTATGTACTTAGTTCGTAGATATTCTGGGACAAGTTTTCAAGATTGGTTCCTGGGTTTCCTGTTGAGAGTCACTTAGGTTTCTTTAAGAAGTGCTTGACAGAACCTGGAGCCGGGAAGTGTAGCGGGGAATCCATTATTAAGATCATTTCTGCTCTCAATGGAACCTATCCGATCGTCATATAATTCTGAATATCAAACTCAATCATGGGGTACCTAAAGCTAGCTGGGTAGCCACTATGCAAATATTTCTTATCAAATATGATGAGAGTGAAGACTAGCACGGTGGGGGAACAGACTAGATTTATGAAAATAGGGAAGTGTTTTAAATCCCACGAAATATAAACAAATAATGCCAATCATCTCGAGGCTGATGATTCTATCTCCTAATATCTACATAATACCGACCATTCATCTTCATTTCTAAGCTTATGTCTTTAAACATTCGAAAACACAATCAAATCAAATGAAATCAATTGACAAACCGGAAAAAGGAAAGAAAATACTCCATAAAGTGTAATAACATTTGCTTATGTAATTATGTCACTAATTACGACACACCTCCTTTCCAGGAAAACGCTGTCTGAATAGATAAATTAACACTCGAACTAAACGCCACTTGATCGACAACTTACGATTTGCGTACATCAATAATCAATTAAATTGATAACAAACAATAATAAACTGTAGTCTCATGTTATTAACAATCATTATAGAGGGGGATTACCTTTTAAAATTATATATAATTACTTAATTAGGTCACTTAAGATCCACTTGAACTAGATCCAATAATGTGACAGTCTTTGAAAAGTCTTGAAATTTTTGCATACAGGGTGTGGACTTTTGACAAATAAAGAAAACTGTGGTTTTAAACCTATAATGGAATACTGATTTGGTATAGTAAGAAAAAAAAAATAAGATAATACGCGTAACGTGACAGGTGTTTCTAGAAACTACTTGACTTACATAAAGTTGGTTTTGCGTATTATTTGCTTACTTTCTCGTAGTTTCGTTTTTAATTGAGAATTGCTACGGCGTTTGTATTTTTCTGCAGGGGCTTAATTGTTTCCCTTTTTATGCGTTGATCATAAGCTTTGAAAACATACACGTTTTTACCAAGCCTTGTAAATTGTAACCGTAATTTTGATATTGATGATAATGATGATGACCTCTTGCCATGTAATAAATCAGTACATTACCTACTGCTCCAGAAATCCTAAAACAAATACCTATCTATAACGAGTCTTCAAACATCAAAAACAATTCCACCAAAACTCATCATTCGTTTCGAATGACACAACTTCATGAAAACTAAACCTATTTTCACGTACTAAAAACAATGTTGTAGTTGAAGATCTACATCGGAACTTATTTAACGGAGAATGGCTACTAGTTGCTCGGATATCCTTACGATGTTTTTTCCTACGGCGGGTTATAAAACATTGGCCTTAGACAATCGGGCCTAGTTGAAACTATCGACAAAAAACAAAGTAATATCATCTATAGATAGAAGTACCGTTGATTTGAATCCGTTGATGTACGTCAGACACGCAAAAAAATTGTATTCGTGTTTTAAGTACGCACGCAGTTTTTTTTAACCTACCAACTATTCATGAAACAAATTATGGGTACGCAAAAAATCAATACATCGATCGACAAAATTAAATTGACGCTTTGTACCTAACTAGTTTATGTTCCATTTTTAGAACAGCCTGTATACAACAACGACGAATATTATTGTTGATATCTAATTTTAAGTTGAATGAGTAATATAAACTAAAATATTATAGACAATATGAATCATGCTTCAACAAAAACCGCTAATGATGCTATATATGAATAAATGTTAGTTAATATTTTTCTGAATAACTACAGTGATGTACCTGAAATAATAGAAAAATCCATAAACTAAAACACTCTATATTTTGATTGCAGAATTATCATCTGGTACTTACTAAAAATGGTCAAGAGTGAGTTACTTAACTGTCCAGCTATAACAGTTCAACTGACCACCCTCGTAGTGTCTAATATAAGCGAGTTCAAATACATTAACGAAGTTCTTCTTTTAAAATGTTTGTATAGATATAAAACTTCAATTGTGTGAAGAATTATCTCAACCATGAACTTAATTGCTATTCACTATTAATCAGCCGACACTACCTATAGCGATCCACTGCTGGAGATAGGCCTCCCCAAGTTGCGTTTCAAGACTACGTCCTACGCCTTCCATATGCGTTATAATCCAACCTTTTTAGGTCATCAGTCCATCGGGCTGGAAGGCATCTTACACTACGTTTGCCGAGTCATGGTCTTCACTCGATGAGTATTTTCACAAATATTCATTAAGTACCTACTACAAAACTCTACTTTAAGAAACCTCCTAAATAATAAGTAACTAAAATAGCATATTTATTTTTAATGTATATTTAACTAGACATACATTCATTAAGACTGCATACATTGTATTTACTAAATATCACACTGATATTAGAAATGCGTAATAATGTGAGGATGTTTGTTATCTTTTAACACCCCAAAAGTTGGACTGATTTTGATTAAATTTGATATGGATATAGCTGACACCTTGGACTAACACTCAGGCTTTTTATCCAGCTTACTTTGAAGTGGGAAATATTTTTGCTGTAATAACATAAAGGCGCGCGAAGCCACGCGCAACTGCTAGTACACTAAATGGAAGTCGATGACAGTTAGTCCACCAATAACTACGCTACATTGTAGAGCCAAGTGCATGACTGGCCTGTCTTAAGCACTCTTGTTTTAGACACATAATGTTTCGCACTTCTCGAAGCACTAAGGCCCTTGACCATATATTAAGCCACTATGCCTTGTATTTTTTGAGTAATGAGGCTTCCTTTTCCTGTTTGTTGTATTTCCTCGACTATAGCAAATACTTGAAGTTTCTGTTATGTCAATACACTTAATTTAACAGTTTTATTTTGTCTTAAGTTTAAATATTGTACATTGTAAAGGGTAAGACGGCGTGCTTTTGGGGCATTTGTTACGCCTTTTCCACATTAAGAGCACTGGAAATGCTATGTATTGTGACATTTAAAAAGTTTGTACTTAGCTGCCTAACTTCTTACCATTGTTGAGGTGCCTGTCTAGAATAACAAAAATATTTAAACTTGGGGGAAGGAAGAAAGAATTCGGAAATTTAAAAATATCTCTATAAAATTAAAGATCATTGTCCAATGACCTACACAAGAACACAGCCTATTTAGGCATCTCAAAATCGTTTCAGCCATAACAGTACTTTTCTCAAAGTAATGAAGTCATCCGATCCCAATTAGAGCAAAAATTCTGTAGCCTTCAATTAGATGTAAATTTCCAAAATTACAATTTATTGGTCAATGAGATTTATTGATTGAGCCTAGCTTTCTTGAATGTGGTCATTGTTCCATTTTACTATAATGGTGACGGGTCAATGTTATTCACAGTTTGATTTTAACCATTTTTGTAAAGGCGTTGGTATCCTCATGGACACCAACCTAATTGGGATAGGAAGCGGGTAATGTCGACTTCTTGTTGACTAAACCTTAGCCGCTGTGCAACGTCTCTCGAATTTAGTCGGTATCCAGAAATGCACTCTAATTCATCACGCAAAGTTTAATTTGACCCGTAAAGGGCGAAATTTGACGAAAAAGGGTGATGACAGAAATATTATATAGCAGGGCTCTCGTCCTACAAGAAAAAAAGTGCTATAATCAATCTGAAAGAAAAACCGTTCTACTACTCGACTCTACATGTCTGAATAACTTCCTCTCTCTTAACAGATTGGAAAGTCTACAATATTAACAGATTTCTAAGTATCTAACAGTAACTAGTAACAGTATGTTGTAACTATTAATTGAATATAAATGAATAAATTATTAGTAATAGTTTTCAACTAAATTATAATTATATGTAGAAGAAATGTTCTTGCTATTTTATAGAAAACAATTTACATAATCGTTGACTAGGGAGATGCTTGTTGCAAACAGATTTACAACAATTCAAGAAAATGCTTAGATCTATAAATAAGAAACAAAAGTGACATTTAACTAGACAATTTTAATTTTCTTCTACAGAAAAGTGAAAATAACTTGAATTACTCTTTCACCATTCAGTCAAAAGACTTCAGCAAGATTTAAAGACAATTTAACTCTTCAAGTTAGTAATAGATGACTCAGTAGATTAACAGTAAAACTAACGGTATTAGGGTGCATTATTTATAAATGATAAGGAAAAAAAATCTTTTACAAGCATACCAGTCAGCACTCGAGCAAAGCAGGGGAGGGCCGCTAGTGTCATGTTAAACGGGTTCAAAGTTCCATTGAGGGGCTAGGGTTGGCACAAGAATTAAAGTATAATGTGTATATGCCTGCATTTCCTCAACATTCCTTCTTTGGCGTTTGTCAATAATGGCAAAAGAATAAAAATTCAGACATCTGGAATCGTCAACCTGCATTGAGCTAACGTGGTGGAGTGCTCAATTTTTTTTATATTATTTAACTTTTACCAGCGCGTATTATTATTACACTAGCTGTTGCCCGCGGCTTCGTCCGCGTGGTTAGAGATTTAAGTTATGATTTATATCCGCCCTGTCTTTTTTCCACATTTTCTATTGTATCTTCGCTCCCATTAGTCGCAGCGTGATGATATATAGCCTAAAACCTTCCTCGATGAATGTTCTATTCAACACAAAAAGATTTTTTCAATTTGAACAAGTAGTTCCTGAGATTAACGCGTTCAAACAAACAAACTTTCAGCTTTATATATTAGTATAGCTATAGATTATAACGTACTGTGTTGTCACCGGATATTGATAATAACTGTTATTAATTTTAAGTAAGATATCGGCGTTATAAATTTTGTTGCGTGACTAAAAATAATCAATGTCTAAAAAGTACTTAAGCTATCGTAATTTCTTTATGTACCTATGGTTTCTAGCTTCCTAAATCTCGTAAAACTCTTTGATTATATTTTGTGTTCAAAAAAGTATCCAAAAAGTCCTGTAAAAAGGCATAGTATGTATGTTGTTCTTTCCTATAGAAAAATTTCCGTGTGATGGAAAAATAGTAGGTCGGTATTAATTCCATCCCGTTCTAAAATATTTACTGTAGCAACCCTGGGTGCGTATTAATATGATGATGTACTCGACATACCTTCTGCTGCAAGATAAGGGTTTTCCAGCGAAACAACTTGACTCGACGCCATTTCCGATAACGATTTGTAAGGAAATGTGTTTGTCGCATGTAAACGTGGAAGTCAATGCAAAATGTTAGAAAAAGTGAAATTATTTTTATACCGACAACGGGATTTAATTTAAAAATCAGCGGTTTGTTATTGTTTGACGTCGAAATGTAATATTTTAAGGAAATTCTTTTTGTTGTTATTGTTATATTTACGGCTCGTCCTATTTTTAACAAATCCCTGTTAAAAATGACCGCTATTACTCGGACCGCTCGGACTCATCACAAGCATTCGTGGATCACACAAATATATTGCCTACGCAAGGACCAAACCCGCGACACATCTCACACACTGGGTTTAGCATAGTGCCAAACGCATCGATTATAATTAAAATACAATAATTCTTGATGAAGTAGAGGCTTCAAAAGGACATTGTGCTCGGAAAGTTTTCCAACACAAGTGCAGATAGTGTGGAACAGTATATTTGATGTCTGTGCAATTATCGTGAGGGCAAACAATGATTGACGGTGAGACGCTATCGGGAAGCTTGATATGAATCTAGGACATTTCCTAAAGGATATAATTCTATGTAGATTAAAAACTGTTTTTAAGATGTAGCTTTACGGTAATTATTTTGTTTTTATTTATTTATTTATCAAACCGCAAAATGTTTATGATAACAACTTTTAATTCAACACTTTGCTGTAGCTAATTTATTTACGATTCTTTCATTTTATTCGTACAGAATATTATTTCATCAAACACCCCTTTTTGCTGTTACACCGAAATATGTTCAATATAATATAATGTTACATAGACAATGCGAAGACATAAAAAACTAATGTCTTATGTACATTTTTAGGCCGACTCGTAATATATTCTTAAGTATAATACACTCCTTTTTTACACAGACTTACGATTATTTGGTCCCATATGTAACTTTAATCCTAAAGATTATGTCTTTCGTCTGACCTTGGATTGTCAGACTGTGTGCTTAATATTTCACAAACAGTAATAATAAGGAAAATAAATACTTACACAATGAAAATTTGGGCTTTGGTTATTGTTGTTCCAATCAAAATATTGGTACGAAGCGCCAAGGTTGCGGTACAAAGGAGGAATTTAATCTGGCAGCGTCTGTGACTTTGTCTGCCTATGTATTTTGATTTGTTTTATTATCTAGACGGTTTTACTGATTTTTAGGGTTCCGTACCTCAAAAGGAAAAAACGGAACCCTTATAGGATCACTTTGTTGTCCGTCTGTCCGTCCGTCCGTCTGTCCGTCCGTCCGTCCGTCCGTCTGTCAAGACCCTTTTTCTCGGGAACGCGTGGAGGTATGAAGCTGAAATTTATATCAATTACTCAAGTCTACTGTCCTTTGAAGCTGTGAAAAAATCAAACTTCTAAGCCAACGCAATCAAAAGATACAGCCGTTCATGCTGCAAATTTTCGACACTTGCAAGGGAATCAAAACCTACAGGGTGCTTCCCGTGAACTCAGAATCTTGAAATTTGGTATGAAGCAACGTCTTATAGCATAGATAAAGGAAAAATTACGAAAACCTTAAATTTTTGGTTACATTACAAAATATATAACCTTGCAGGTTTGTACGGAACCCTCGGTGCGCGAGTCCGACTCGCACTTGGCCGGTTTTTTTTTTCAATAACTTGGTTGAATTAAATGGAAGCGGGAGCTGGTGAGTTTGCCGCATCATGACCACTTAGGAGGCGGTGAAGTGTGATCGAATGTAGGGCCCCAAAATATGACCTGGCCAGGGCTGTATTATGTCTTGTAAATAGGTCATCTAATGTCAAGTGACCGGGCATTTAAGGCATGTCAGCAAGGGGGCCTTGGTTTGGTTAGAAGCACAATATATTGAGGATAGATGGCTGCCAGAGGGTTGGTTAATTTTTAGTAGGAAATTTCTATAACCAACATTTTCAAATTTATGTTTTTAACATTCATGTAAAAAACGAACTTATTATTATTTTTTAACACGGTTTATCAATAAAGGAAGATATTCGTAAAAAAATTTGGTACATATCTTCCTCCAGATATTTTCAAGAATATTTTTTCACCAAGGTACTAAAACGTAGTATTTATATGTAATTAGTGTGTGCAACTGTTATGTGACTTTGACGAGGAGAATAAACAATCGAATGTCAACACTTGAGGGAGCGATGACTCGCGCGGCGCAGGCGCACGCTGTTTGCGGCTGCCTTCAACTCGACAAGCTAGGCTTACAATACAAAGTAGGTAGAACATGAAACATGTATAGCTTAGATGATGTAGGTATGTTTAAAATTAGAATTATGAATATTGTTTTTTTATAAGATGCCGTAAACAGGCGTAGCGTTCCGTCTGTCTGGATTAGGTCAAGGAAAAGTTGGTATGGTTATGAATTAAATGAGTAGTTTTGCTTCAGGTCATTTGGATGAAACCCTGAGAGCCATTCTTGCTTGTGTTACCGTACTTGGGTACTTAGATATCGTTCATGAATAACAACTGTTACCTGCGCTACAGTAAAACCCGATAAAAGAAGACAATTAGACAGAAATAGCAAGTACATTAGCGTCCTAGTTTACTCCTATTTAGCGTTAGTATGTCAAAAGACGTAGATATATGGTTGAAAATACGTTTTTTCCTTATAAAAAATAATTACAAGAAAAAACAAAAAATAACCCACTTCTAGGGTCAGTCAACATTTTATGCTAATGAACACTTGCATTAATATTTACTATTTCGTTCATAAAAAGACGTTAAATAGATTTGTCTAATTCTCACAGTTACCTTCAATCGAACGCCCAACATATATTACGCTAAGTATTAAATATTGTCAATGTATCTTATCTAAAGAATTCCATTTTGTGAATTTCAAACTTTTACGAGACGAAAATAAATTAATTTCAATAGATAGGCCTTCGAACGGATAGATATAAGCTGAGATTATACACTGGGATACAACGTATACACACCCGATAAAATATTGAATAAACAAAATGTATGAATAGAATATGTTTCAAGCAAATTACGTATTTATGGAAAAGTTATGTGCGCTTCTTTAGTTCGTTCGGTGATAATACTCTTGTAATCAGTAGATTAGGGCCGCCCACTAGACTTCCCATAGAGCCCGACTGTATATGAGATACGAAAGACGTTAATGTACGAATTTATAGTTTTATGTGTGAACGCAGCGGCGCGGCGACGATATATCGAGTACTCGTTCTATCGATTCGGAAAACTGATTCGATTATCAGATTAAGCCGCGGTACAGCTATAAGTATTTAAGCTTACTGTGTCGATTATATCCAGTAATGTTATGTTATGAATTTTATTTAGATTTGTATTACAATTTTTATCGCTATATTCTTGTATCTTTTACTTCAATGGATCCGTTTGAATGTTTTTGTGGTGGGAATTCCAATAGCATCATGCTTATTTAAAATTACAAATGAGTTTGATATCTAATTATGAAAAATGTAGGATTATGTTATTAGCTGGTCTTCAATTTATCTTTTTTTGTGATCTGCGGGGTATTCCCTGACGATGTCTGCATTATTCACAGCATCATGTTAAAGGATGTAGAATACTTGAGAATTAAGTAATCAAATTCTATTTTAGCCGCTTAAAACTTAGAATTTCCCTCGATTCCGATTTCTATTTACAGTTAAAAAGGATTTAGTCTGAACATAGGGTTTGACTGTAGTAATGATATCTTTTCGACATCTACATATATTCGTCATAAACGATATTTTTTTGCCATCATTTGCAACCTTTGCTTAGTGGATAAGGTCACCACATCTATTCCCAATAAATAAAACGTCCATTTAGGCATTAAAACGGCTTAACCGTACCAACACTTGAATAAATTATTGTCAATAACTTTTTATATTGTTTTATTGGTACGAAAGTCCGTGAGTTTTCGTTATTGCCTCTATATGGTAACCTTATGACGAAACACGTTGTTTTATGCCTCACGAAGGTTTACTAAGTGTTGTATCTAATGATAATGGCCTGGGCGCATGTCACGCCATCACTAATAATATCATAAATATGGTAAAGATAATATGATAATTATTTGTTGGGCTTTGACTTTATGTAGATGAGTTTTCTTGTGATATTTTTCTTTGAATTTCCGGCGTTTAATATTGTAGGGAATTTAATATGTTATAGTTAATTATGTAGTATAGGATGAGTTGTTGTGAGTTACAGTTTGGGTAAAGAAAGTTGACATTGACGTCATGTATATTTATTGAGTAGTTAGCAAGTCTCATACATTTCGGAACATGCGTTTTCCTGGTTACTTAGAGTGATTGATCATATAAAGAGATTTTGTATATCGTATCGATGTTTGAGATTTTGCCAAATATGTACCACATTGTTCACATATCTTCTTCAACTTACTGCTGTTTCATCAGATATGTTTTTGAACTGACAGATTTTTTCTTGTATACAAAATACTGTCATGTAAGAATTCGCTTATAAAGCTCTATATAAGATTAAAGAAAAGACTGACTAATATAAGGAGGCGATTTCTGAATGGATCGTAAGCTGACCTAGCTTTTGTAAAAATCATTAAAAGTATTATAAAAACGTCTTTCAAAACTGAGTGGTTTTCTTTCAAGTGCATATGATTATAATCTTGTTCACTCATGACGTAGTGAAATAAGTTCGATGAAGTTTTAAGCCTGCTGTGAAGATCACTATTTGACGCCACAGGACTATCTATGTGGAGTAAATAATTTTATTAATGCAGTCGTGGATTCAGAAAATTATTTAATTTATAACATCCATGTTCTCATTTAGCATCGAACTCAATTCCTTTAATTGTTGAATCAGTATAATTTAATTTTAATAGTTTCATTGATATATAATAGGAACTTACTTTTTAGGACATAATTTTGCATGGAAATATTCCTGATTTTTCTCGTTTTCGCTTTCTTTTACTCTATCGTAAATTAATATCGTTGCATCATACCTACTCGAAGAATTGCCAATATTTTAGCTTTAATCTACGCAATGTCCCTATACTGATGACTGATGCCAGTCCTCGTACAATATTCTTGCTACATTTTAAAGGCAGTTTTCAAAAGTGGAACAAGCAAGTTACTAACTAGACAGCTTAAAAAAGCTTCTTAAAAGCGTGGAACGAAATATGTAGAGTTAAATTCATGCAAGACACTCAAATTTGTTTATTAGTAATTGGTGAGCCCATAAAAAATTGTGTTACCGTCTAACCTAAGTTTACTGAACGCATTGTACGGAATTCATTACGATAAATTCAAATAATATAAAACGCACAGTAGTTCCAAATACTTAGTTTACGACCAGCCAACATATTCCGTTTAGTTCACAGCCATTTTATATTACGCTGATCGTTGCGTAAGTGAGTTTTCTTTTGTTAATCATGAGACATTTCACAATGCGTCCGTAGTGTAACAGCTTATACGTTTATTGAGATTTTACTGATGTTTAATATGCTATAAATATTTATTTATTGCCCCGCCTGCTAATACGCTATATCATTCATTTTATTGCGTTGCGTTAAAAATTTATATCCCACGTTACTATGTTTTACTAATTTGATTTTGTTGAATATGAAATTAAAGACTGATTAGATACGTTTTTATTGTGTTTTGCATAATGAATTAGAGTCAGTGAAAACACTGCCGTTTTTTGTTTATGTAACTTATCGCATTAAAGCTACTGTAAGGGCTTAAAGACATATTTAGAAAATTTTCGTTCCGTTAGATATAAAAATGTTGTAAAATAATATGTGGGACAAATTTATGCGTCGAATTAATCTTATAAAAAGTCAAAATATGTATTTTCTTAATCCGATCCGATTAAGTTAGGAGGTCATTGATCAGATTTTCACTGTTACGTCATAATAGATGTTAATCATGGCCACCGCGAATCAGTTGAACATCTGGCGACGAATGGTGGCAATACAATACCCTAATACAAAATAATAGAAATAAAAGCTACTGGGATAAAAAATACAATGTGAAAGATAGTATCTGCCTAATATGTGAAGTTTTATCTATTCACTACCGCGACCGCCGCGAGCGTTTCAACCGCTACTCAATTTTGGCGCAAACGCGTAGACATAGTGTTGCACCATGATACGTTATATTTAGTTGAACCTGTAATCCGTTGCTGTTATTCGTTTAGATATTTTAATTAAATTGGCAAGGCAGTTTCGTTACTAAGTCTTCCTAGATTAGTGGTACATTAATACTGTAGTACATTGAATACTAAATTAATAACACAACATAAAAAAAAACATTTTTCATTCTCATCAGCGAATTGATACAATTACCAACGAAGCTCTACAATTTATGTTCCAAAACCAATCCAAAACGACATATTTTATTTATTCTCTATTAACAATCGCTTTTCTAACACAGGGAGCCGCGGATAGGAATTGAAATTGTTCTGACCCTCGCCCTTATGCTAATTCGACGATGTTAATGCCAATTAAAATGTTAACAATAGACCAGTTGTAAAAGCTACAGCTTTATTGAAAGTAGACCGGTTTGGCACACGACGCTCACATCTTCATACAGGGACAGCTTTGCATAATCATGTTTTTCTAATTAAAAAAGCAAGCTCTCGAAATAACAATACAAACTGACAACTCCGCTGTTAACATTTTGTCTATAAATTATTTGTACGACTTAGTAGTATTTTCAACATAATATATTGAGTTATTCTTTTGTTAAGTCCAAAGTAATTATCGTTAATTGCTTTGAGCAATTATGAGATATGAAATCGAATGAAGACTTCATTGCTGTTATTCAAATGCAAAGTTAAGATTTGCAATGTTGTATGAAAGGTCGGCCGTTGTATTAATGTGGTGTTACAAACAAAAGGTACTGAAACACAACTCATAATATGGTGTCTTTTTAATGAACCTTTTATGACAATCATGAGAGAAAGACGTCAGAAAAACAAACCTGCAAAGAATCACCGCGTTTGTTTGTTATGCCGTACAGATTAACGTATTAGAATAAACCCAAAAATAAATAACAAAAAAGCTACAGCGAAAATTATTTGTTTGTCAGATTCGAATCAATATTCTTTTGATTCGCAAGCTAACAATGGAGGTTATACATCAATCAAAATGATTTCAAAAGTAACACCCCGTTGCGGTGACAGCGGGGAATCGATACATAGTGTGGGGACGGAAATAAAAACCGGTATCACTTCCTATTTCACCCTTCGGCTTCCGTACGAACCGCAAGTTTTTTTTGTTCGAGATCTATTTGTGACAATGTTTCCTTTCAAATATTTTGTATTGCTCAGTAGGGTCATAAACACGGCTTTCGCGTCCCTTAAAATAATAATAATAATAATAATAAATCCTGAGACAACTCACACACGGTTATCTGATCCCAAGCTAAGCAGAGCTTGTGTTATGGCAACCAGACAACTGATAAACTTACTTATATATTTCTAAATACATACATATTATAGATAAATTACACCCAGACACCAGAACAAATGATCATGCTCATCACACAACATTTATCCTGGGCGGGAATCGAACCCACGACCTCCGGTATAGCAGTCAGGGTCACTAACCACTAGACCAACAGGCCCGTCAAAAATATAGGCACCTATTAATACAAAAAGCGCAAGTTTTCCTCATTAACATTATAAGGCATGAATCGTAAAAACAGAAAATTCTTAGAACCAAATGCCCTCGCTTTCCCTAATTTGCACGTGTATACGAATCTCCATCACGTTTACTATTAAAATCGAATAGAGTCGGCTTCGGTTACAACGAACAGTCCATGTCTCAACAAGATTTTAAAGGAACACTGTGATAAATTATTATTAAGGTAATATTAATCGCTGTTACATCTTAAAGCTACTGGTACCGGTTTGTAAGAGATCCGCACATGAAACAACATTATCTTCATTTAATTATGATGTATGGTTGTACACCAATATTTGTAATTCCACATCGACGAGCTGGTCGCTTGGTGAGCTCCACTGTTTAAAACGCACAAAGCATCTGATATAAAACTACGGATCGGAATCAGTAATTAATTAACAGTAGCGATAACATCGAGCAGCGATAATTATGTGGTTACCTGTACTTATAATGCAAAAAAAAATAAAGACACCGGTATAAAACATGTATGATATGTCAACAACTTTTATACGCAATAAAACATGGCAGTAAAGGGTATTTGTTTGAAGCCGGTACTTAATTTTTGACGGTATGAGGAATTTGCTTCATGGAGATCAGGAACGGTAGTATCTGTTACTAAAATGACAGAACAAATTGTCGATAATTTAATAACAAATCACGCGTGTTTAGAAATCGATTTGCCTCGCATCGCGTGATGGATGGGCCGGCGCACGCGGCGACGAGCATCGACCCCTTTTATTCATCACCACCGAGGGATTTAGGGCGTGAAGGGTAAATGAATAAATTAATACGAGGCCTTAGAATTTGTAGTTTCGGCCGCAGCTGTTGTCGTGTTCAAATTTGTAATGCGATTCCTCCATCGAAGAACTTGAATTTACATCGCAATAATCGTCCTTAAATGTGCATCGATACTGGCTGCAGTTTAGCTTTATAAATACAAGTCTGGTTGATTTTGGCGGTATAGTCGCCTGAGTACAGGTTGTAAATAATAAAAGGAACGATCCTCTTATCAGCGATCTGGTAGTTTAAGTGGCTGTCGTAGGCAAAGGTATCGGATTTCTGTTTATTACTGCAGACGGTAGCTCTGCAGAAGCTGCCTCTCAAGTGAGTTGTCTCGAAGATCAAGATACGTGAATGATAACGAATAATTTCCAAATCAAGTTTCTTATTAAACTGGTATGCATCTAACCGATGATTTTAACTAATATTGAATGTATATTTTAATTACGTCTCAAGTTTGAGACGCTAACTATAATGTTTCTGTTTGTGTGTATGCTTGGCTGAACATCGTTAGTACATTTTTCTTTTGTTTATAGGTTCCTAAAGAAAGGTTTACGAATAAACTTTAAATATCCGCTGACTAATATTCTTACAGCTTTAAGTTTCGAGACGTTCTCCAATTGTGAGTACACGATGGAAGGGTTCGCAACCTAAACAAGCAAATTAAGGGGCATACGTTAAGTAGTTACTCACACAATTCTTCTGATGGTTTCTTAGTAGGCAATCAATTGAGGCGAACATTTTGAATCTATTCGTCGAGGACACATTGATATCAGTCAAAGGGCGTCACACTCGAGAGAAAGTTTAATGAATGACGGTGAAGTCACACATCGTCTCATACAAATATTGATGTCAAACGAATGTCGCTTTTTTGCTTACAAATGCTACATTACACAAGGTTATGTAATATTATTGTACTTCATACATAAACATTTTACTTGCGAAGATTAGAATTCTCTACAAAAGTTGTTTAAGCTTTGTTTTTTGATATTTTAGTGCTTTAGTTGCGTCAAGTACACGTTAATGTTGAATGAGCGAGTGTCGTAAAAAGGGTTTTCAAAACATTGTCTAGGGCTTAAGAAAACGTGTGATTCCCAATGGTTCTTTGTCTGCAAGTCACAATAAAAACAAATTTAAAATTATGCGCTTATGTGTCGATTGTGAAGGCAAGACCGACACTGTTAGCATTCGGAAAGTTCGTGCACAGTGCATAATTATTGCAATACATGATCAACAATAACATTTTACCATGCCAGTAACGTTTACATCCCAAAGAGGCACGGACTGAACAAAGACGCATTAAAGTTATAAACTCTAATTGAATTACCACTACGGTTTATCTTCGAGCTGACTTCAACCATTAAGTTATAAGTGACTATGTTAATGAACTGTAAAACAGATATTTGAATATTTTGAAATCGCAAAGTAAAATGAAGTCTCATCTTGAAGTCTTCAAGATTTCACTAATTCTCTTTCAGTTTGAATCCTAAAAAAAAGCATTAAAGAATTCCGTTTCCAAGTTTCTTCTTAGGTACATGGTTTATAGTCTACCGTTAATTTAATTCCTAATTAATTTCCACCGAAAGATAATTAGAATTTCAAATCAATTCCACGCTGTTTAAGTAGCCAACTAATGTTAGATTTTATCATTATTTAAAACTGTTTAACTGTTTGACACTTTTTCTGGAATAATTCGATGTGAATGGCCATCATTCGCTATTAAATAGTGGAAATTGGATCAATGTCACGCTTAACTATTGGAAAAAGATTTTGAACTTGATTTCATCAAAATGATTATTTTAATAGGCGTCTTAAAAGTTGCAGATGATTAAATATATTCGGTATCAATTTTGGTGTCACTATAGTAAAACCTATTTTGAAATATGTAATAATGAATATCACTGGATATCATTGTACTAGGATCATCAAAGTTATAAAAAATGGATTGATTCCTTACATAGATGGACACTTAGTCCAAGTACTTTGATACTCTCGTTGCTACCTGACATCATTGTGCTAATTTAGCAAAAAAATAACTGACCTTAAGAATTGACTAAAGAAATACAAAATTTGCAGAAAATTGGCCACCTATCAAATTCAATAATTCATCAATCAACTAATACTTAACCTCGATTTTATTATTTTTCTGTTTTGTTACAGCGTCTACAATAATACAGGTGGCAGACGGACAGTCAGAGCCTTAGTAATAGGGGTCTGTTTTTACACTTTTTGTAATGCACTCTAAAAATCTTTGTATTTCATCAACATTGTAACCACACACAACTCACAAAATTACAAAACATTAAGATTATGTAAGGATACAACAATGACGTCTTGAATAGAGAAATCACAGTACCAGGCTATCATAAACAGCAAAGCGAAACGTGCAACTGTTGTAAACTCCGGCGTAGTTTGACTCGCCGTCGGAATATCCTGCTCGCGACTTCCTGCGGTCCCTGCAATCCTTGTTCTAACTTCGTATTGTGCTTAACTAGGTTACTAGTGACATTATACCAGATAATGTCTTTATTGATGCTGCTAAATGTATCGGCATTTGGATTATACCTACAAATTATGTGCTAAATATTAATTAGTATTAAATTATGCCGTTTCAAGTGATTTTGTTTTAGGTATACGTAATATTTAAGGAAACTATGGTAATTTTAAAATATTTTTTTCCTGTTTTGTCTTCATAATTATCTAGTCATTAATTAAAGATCGTTTGTTTTCCTTTAAAGCACTTAAACTTTTACGGTCGTAGATAACATTCCGATATTACATCTGCAAACATAACAGCTTAGGTTACATGTTTTATAATTATAAATAAAATACTCATCTTCTGCTTTATTTCAAGTTTGCCGCACCATATAAGTCAAGCCAGATTGCGGTTTTTCTATTCGTCACTTTGTTATTATTGAAATAGCCTTTAATTGTTTTTCTCGCAACCCGGTAATTTGACGGAATTATTCGTCGTAAAATAGTTGACCCAGTTTAAACTAAATTATACTCAAACATTAGAAATAATGCCGTCATGTTTATTTATATTCAAGTTGAAGTTGATCGAACATTAAATAATCGACATCAAAATATGAGCACAAATATTTAGACGTATCAATTTTTTGCAATGACTCCGCACTTCTGATTGAAATTATCGAACGAAAAAAGGTGCTTCAATGCAGCTACATTAAAATGCATTCTCGCAAAACAGACGATAATACAAAGCCGATCTCTATCTTCCATCTCATTAAGTTTTTGTATGAGTAATATGTATTTTTTTTTCTTATTATTTATGATTATGTAATCCACAGTTAGATTATCCCGAGAAAAAATAATTTGTCACTCTGTTTAATATAGTAAATGAATGGTGTTCCTGGATGCGTCACCGGTTGGTGGAGCTGTAGGGCGACCGGTCGGGGCGAAAGTCGGCTCCGGCCACACAGTTGGATCGGCGCGGTACCACACCACAGTCTCATCTAAGCCACAGCTATGCGAGCATCTTCCCCATCATAGCCGAAAATTCCACATTCCCGGAGAACGCGCGGCGACGCGACGCGAAACTTGAAATACGAATTCGCGAAATATTTAATTCATATTCGAACAATTTTTTTGCCTGTCCTTGAAAATTTGGAGCAGTTGGCGGCAAACGGTAAAGTTGTGTGTTGGTGTCCTTACAGTGTTTAGACAACTTTCAGAGCTTTTTAAGATTTTTTTTAATTTATTCGTGTGCTCTACCGGTGTGCCGAAACATTATTGGTGTGAAGTGATTTTTATTTTGTGCACTGTTTCATTTGGATTTTTTTGTTCCGGAGTTTTTTGGTTGGTTATTGTTTTTTTTTCATTTTGTTTTACTTTTTGCATATTTTATTAGTTATTAAGTGCTTTAATTTATAGATAGTATGTCGTAGTTAGATACTTAGTTTCCGGAAAACTATGGGAAAATGCGTAGGTTGTCGGTTATTGGGCTGTTGAGTGGAATGTGCGTTAATATTAGTTTATGATTATGATAAACGCATTATTATCGAAGATAAATGACTGACGCGTGTCTCTTAACTTGTCAATTTGTCATCTTGAATTTATGTGATTTCTCTTTTGAAAACGGTTACTGAACTGTGATATTAAAAAAGTATTAGAAGTACAACTTTTTTTAGTAAAAACTCGTCAATAAAGCCAGCTTCACATTAACGGGTAACTGGCCACTAAGAAAATTGTTTTACTCGATCGGCAGCATCAAGCATTAATGATTAATTTCTTATAGTATTAGTATCAGAAATATTTCTGTTCCAATAATAAAATTAATATTTTCAAAATAGAGACTTAATAACTTAAGAACAAGTAACTGTTGTTTAATAGAAGAAGCAATAAGGAAACGTAATCAACGTTTTGTTCATGAAATATTAATTATTCATTGCGTTGTAAATCTTTCTAATTTTCTGTTTCGCTGTTGGGCGACAGTTTCTACGTATTTAGAGAAGACTAGGCTTCAAAGTACTTAAAATAATTCTTATAAATTACAGCTCAATGATTAGATAAGTCAGGGCTTTCGTCAATAATTAATTACGTAGTAAAAGTATGGAATTTTACTAGATGCGGGCTTTTTTACTCGTAAATGTAATTACGAAAATGTCGTTTTACGACTCCTACGAATATCTCTCTCTTCTTCTCCATAAAATCTCAATACATTTTAGTCACATTTTTCGAGTTATGGTATTTTTTTTTAAGTTTAACATGCATTATACGTGGTATAAGTTATCGAGTTTTTTTTTAAGTTTTTTGTTATGTAGTCTCATGGTAATTTGCTACGTTAAGGAAACTAAGTAATTTGCTACGAGTTAGTGAGACGGTTTTACGAACATTTACGGTTTATTTTCGTGATTTTTAATTCAGAAATGTTTAACTACTTATTACGTATTTCTGCAAACATATACCTAACTACATTTCCTGGTTTAACTGTTTTTCCATTCAGATACGCCGATTGAGACGAATCTTCGTACACAGATAGTTTAACCAGGATTATCACACGTAATGTTTTAGTTTTTATCCTGATTTTATGTTCCCGTGGAATCATTCTCGATGAGTAGCGGGCGGGGCTGAGGGCAACAGCTAGGGCTTTTTTTAAATTTAGACAACATATGGAGAGAATCTTTCTGGCACTTTTGTGGCCTTAAACGAGGACTACACGGGCGAAGCCGCGAGCAAAACCTAGTACAATGCACTAATAAAAGGTCATCTTTAAAAGACCCTACAAGTGTAACAGTTAAAAATAAGCCGAAAGTTCCGAAAATTAAGAACAAAAACTATTTTTGAATTATATTTTTTTTGGTATTAATAACAAATAAATACTTTTTTCTAAGAGCTCGTTAACGTATAAATCTGAAATACCGCTTAAGTGTTGATAGACAAACAAAATATTCATAAAAATCTAATTAAATGTCTAGACCGAATTAGGGTAATTTTCTTGTTTGTTGGCCTATATCGGCTTTTATAGACAAAAATAATTATGTTTAGGTCTCGTAGATTTACGATCTGTTAAAACTAGTATTATTGTTGGAACTTTTAGGAATAATACTGCCCTAGGTGTTCGTTAAACTGGCAAGTTAAACACTTGAGAAAGTATTCTTTTATTTTATTATAGTTCTAGTAAAAAAAAAATTACAGTAAATATTCGTAGAAAAGTATATTGTTAATTTGAATATCTCAATTAACTTATTAATATTAGAAATGCTTAGGTCCTAGCCATTGAAGATTGTTTTTGTAAAATCATTTTTTCTTTTAAATAATCGAAATTTGAGCTTGTTAGGTTATTAGGTTATTACCATTTGTACCAGGTTTATGAACTTTTAAAGTTCTGAAACAACTTGTATCGTTATGAACCATGTCGAAAAAGACCGATAGTATTTCAATTAGTCTATCCTATAATCTAATGAAAATGATTTAAGGCTTTATTAACTGAATTCTACAAAACTGAAACTGGAATGTTCTAAACACGTTATTATAGTGATGCCGTGTAACCAGTATGTACTGACCATAATCGACTCATCGACTGAACGACAACTAGGCATAGACTAGAAAAAAAAATAGATGCGACGTATTCAAACGAAAAGTAAAGGAAGGATCCTTTAGCCATTAAAGGATTTAAAATAAAAAAAGTAAATCATATTACCCAGATGAGATTTTTGAAATTCAAAAATCGATCTTTATCCGACCGCAACTTTAAAAAAATTCGGCATCCATATTGAATAAATTAATTAAATCATAGTTTCTTTTGCATGTATCTTTCTAGTCTATAAAAATAGATTTCAGTTATTAAAATTGACTGAACTTATCATGAGCCGGGAAGTAAATTAACATTGTAACAGCTGGCAGCATATCTGATGACATTATGTGTCGGTAATATGAGATGTAAGCGAAAATTAACAAGACGCTAGCCTGTTTTCCTTGTGATTACAGCTACCAGACTCGGTAAAGATTTTCTTTGCACAAAGACGAAGATTTCCTAAAGCCCTAAATAATGACATATCGCATTTGCTTCGTTATGAATAGAAAACTATAAATATATGGACATGACATTCCTTCCGGCATCTGACATGACTTTGACTTGTCTATTAAAAACGTTTAAACCATTTTATCGGAGTAAGAGCAGGAATGTGATTTCATGAGTTTTTTGGAAGGTTTTTATGTAACTTAACAAATAATAGCAATTTTTTTTAAAGACTTAAGACTGTACGAGACTTTCTGTATTTCGTATTTGAAATCGTACATAGATTTAGGTATTTCGAAATATGTTACCTATGTCGTAATTGGTTATTGAAGAGCTTATCCAAAAGGTCTCAAAAATGTAGTTATTTAATTAATTCAATTCACTCAATTCACAAGTGGAATACCTAAGTGCATCTAAACTAGTACCCAAAGTATAATTTACTAAAGTTTTATATAATCAGTGTTGCCACATCAGACCTTCTGTTGGATTTTAATAATTAATTGAAGAAGTACTATTTTGATAAATACTGCGTTTTAAGTAAACTCAAAGTCCAAGGGCTCTATTCAAAGACAACAACAAAACAAAAATATAAAAATATTTCCTTATTCAAGTTTAAGAATTGAACTAAGATTAGCTTTTGCCCACGGTTTCACTCGCATGGAGGTCGGTTATAGCTGCAAAAACACATTTTCTTCTACATTCGGGTAGCAAGAAGTTAATTCAATATATCAAATTTAACCGAACCGTTTGTGAGTGAAGAGTTAACAAACATACCTACATACTCACAAACATTCGTTTTTATAATATTCAAGTTTCTTCAGCAAATTGAAACTACAGTACCTAAGTACTTACCCGTTAACTTCCAAGGTTATTGCTAACGAAATTTCTTCACATTCCGCACGTAACACGTTTTTCTAATTACTTTAATTTAGTTACTAGTATTACATTTTTGACCTACATTTGCTAAACGAAACTTTTTATTAGGAAAGCTGAATGCCGATATGAAAAAAAAATGTTACGTAACATGATATAGGGTTGGCAGCCGCGATGTATGATTCCATCATGCAAATGTATTAGGGATGTCACCAATATGAACAATAAAAAACGTATAAAATCGTAACGGTCTCTTGTTAGACTTATTTTATTAGGATTGATATGAAAGGCAAGTTTGATATTATTTTTCTTGTGTATCTTGATTTTCTTCTACGAATTATGTATAAATAAAAGAAGATTCCTGAAAAAGCAAATTTTTAAATAACCAAATTTCGAAAGTTTCATGGATCGAAAACTACTAAAGTCGCGGTACACTAATGTGCGTGCTTAGGGTACCTCCGGGTTACCTCAAATTTTCTGCCTACCCATACTTTCCCAGACAAACCTTTAAATAATAGTCAGTCATATAACCGACCGAGAAAAAAAAATGTCTTCTAGTAATTTGAATGATATTATTTTTGAAAGGATTTAGAAACATATTTGAAAGGAGTAGCTTGTTTATCCTAGGCTCAAAGAAATATAAAACAACGATGATTTCATGTTGCATTGCAACACTTAATATACGCATATAGCTATATATTCCAATTGAATACCGATCCTATAAATACAATACATTAGTCAGCAAACGCGACTAGTTTCTAAAACTTGTACATTTCATTCTGAGAATAAAAATGCACGACGCAGCACAATATGTCCAGGTAATATGTTGTTCCCATAGTGCAGGAATAACTTGGAATGGATATTAAACTGGCAACCCATATTTCACTGAAACGGTGTTATTGACTCGTAAGAATAAGTTTGCAGATAACTGTACTTCCGAAAGCGTAGCTAAGAAACTGCATTGGACTCGGAAAGTTTCAAACCATATAAACATTCTTACGTACAAGCAAATATATTTTGTACTACGCTTCAATTTTCTAGTCACAACAAATTTAAATTTTCAACCTTATGCCGCTGTGATACAGACGATGTTGAGATCGAATTGTGACTGTTCGTGTGCGGTCGATTGTACGTTATTTCCTCGAAATAAAAGTTATATTAAGGTAGTTATTTCTTATGTTGTTCGCGGAGTTTATTTTTGTTTTGTTATTCGGTTTATTAGTTTTGTAGATTTGCGTGCGTCGGGTGTTCCATAAAAAATAATTAGATCACTTAAGTTATGTAATGTGGACCTATTGGTGTCAAGACGTATTTTTCCTCATCTCGTGTTAGCCTTATTTGGGTATTAACAAAGCAATATATATTTCAGTAGATGCAACTTTTTGATTCAAATTTACGGGATTTTGCGCTACTGAAAATAATACGGAAGTCTATTAGATCTACAATGTATTTCTTCATGATGTGTGAGGAAATCCCTGTTAACGTAGTATTTTTTATGAGCTTAGTTAAGACTTTAATACGATTTTCCTTATGTGAAAAGACGTAACTTTTGTCAATCGCTATCAACTTATTTAATTACATCAATTTAACAACAACAATTTAAACACAACATTTTCATGACATTAAGGTAGCGGGTTTAACGATCGCGATTACTCGTAAGTGACGGATTATATCCATCGTTTATAACAGCTTCCTTCAAGTACCATCAGCAACAAAAATCAAAGAAAAATACAGCAACCCAAGGACATGAAATCCAATTGAATGTTACTGTCATTGGGCAAGAATTAGCTCTATCATGAATATAAAAAAGGAAAATATATTTAATAAGGATTTTCTGAATAAAAATACGATTTTAATTTTTTCTTGCTGACTGTACTCGATTTTAATATGATTATGTCGATACTAATATGCTGTGTGATAAATAGGACTTACGAACGGCCGTACTAGTTAAGAACTCCTTTTTTACTTGGTTTTAGGTTTTTGTTCGCATTAAGCCTGTCATATCCTATTAAATTAATTATCGTAGGAAGTTATCGGTTTTACATAAGGTGTATTTTTTTGAACCTTTTTTGTATCATGTGGGTTTTTGTGGGGGAAAGCCCAAGTTACGTGACCGTCCATCATGATAATTTGATAGATTTCTTATAGTTAAGAAAACAACCTGAAAATTTTCTTTTGCTATAATTTTAATTTCTTGATCCGTGGTTCCTGGCCTCTTGTCTCTCCTCTTTGTTGCTTGTGAAACATATTTTTCTTAAACCTTTATTTAAAAAGTTGCGGTTTCCAATGTAGTCAGTTGTTTTATTAGGACGCTGTTGGTTTCATTTTAAATTGTGGTTTTACAGGAGTTAAAATGATATACACAAGTGATGGAATGGTCCCTGTGAAAAAATGTACCTTTGTCGAAAGCTGGACCACTTGCGTACATATGGAATATTGCCCTAACGGCCCAAGTACATTGACACTAGGCGCATCTCCGCTAGATTTTGTGTAATATATATTTTTTCTTCTCTTACTCAATAGAGTGGTTTGGAAATGTGCCCAAAAGTAGGATTTTTATGGGTCTTATACGATCACCGGTGGTTTGTGTGCACAATATTAAGCAGCTTAAACTTTTTTGAGAAAGAATCGAAATAATTAAATGTAAAAGCCAAAGTATTTAGTCTTTTTATGTACCTTAGAATTTAATTTTAAAATAACAATAATTTAAAACTATATCGCAAGGACTGGTTCAAAGTTTCGCAAGCCTGGGTTTTAGTGAAGGTATGGGGAAGACCATTGGCCAAAAATTATCCATATAGGCAAAAAAGAAGTAAAGATATATATAGCATTAAATACTTCTTATTACGTGTCTATTAATTCAGCTAGAACTTTTCTCTAAAACTCTCGTTCAAACATCTCATGAATCTTTCTTTACTAAAGTGTAAAATAGTATGTAGATCTAATATATAAAATTCCCGTGTCACGATGTTAGTTACCTTACTCCTCCGAGACAGCTTAACCGATTTTTACTAAAATTTATATGCGTATTCAGTAGGTCTGAGAATCGACTGACATATATTTTTCATACCCCTAAGTGATTTGTTGCTCACACTAAAATTATTTTTTGGGCGCTTTTTTTTTTGTTTTTATTTTTTATAATGTGGCATTAAAAATACATACAACTAGAAATAATTTATTAGGTAAAACAACGTTTGCTGGGTCAGCTAGTTTCATATACAATAAAACATGTTTTGAACTGAAGATTGTAAAAAATCTCACATCTCCTAAATGTTACACGAGTGCCGCTTTGTTCTGTAAATTTTGCAATAAGAAAGAAATATTTTAATGAACTCTCTCACCTTATAATCTCTTAATTTAAAGACACCAAAAAACTAAAAATATTTGATAATCTAAAACCAGGAGATTTAGAATAGCAAATAAATTAAATAAGAATGAAAGTTGAACTCCATTGAGTGTTGTATTTATTTCTTTGGTCTACGATTCTACGTCGTAGCATTGCTCTATGCTAACTTTTATCAGATTAGTTAACCAGTGAATAATGACAATTTCAATAGTTTTTTCCTTAGAATTACACGAATCCGTATGAAGGATAGAGGAGTATGACGTGAAATGTTTGTTGCAAGCTGATTACATTGTTACCATGGCAACGGGATTGTTGACAATGCCTGAACTTCGTCTATTAAGAAGACATCAGCTTATCATTAGGGAACATTCATTTTCTTACTTTACCAACTTGTGAAATAAATAAGAAAGGTAATTTAGCGAAGCAAGAACATTGGAATAATATATTATAGTTATTCATCAATTTTCTAGTATATGTCTTGAATTTATTACAAGGAGATGGAAATAGTATTTGAACCAAAACATGTTATGATACGAAACCCATCGGCGGTCGGAAAAACAATCAGTACTTGTACTACGTTTTCTCTGTATTCATTGTGGGAGCGAGACAGAGCTATTTTCGTATAGAGGCGTCCCTTTTTCACACTGACATTATCTCTCCTACAAAATTTCGTAGGAGAGATAAAGCGTAGTACTATTGTTTTCTTGTACGTATATTATTGATATTCCAATAAACTATAAGTTTGTGGAGTTTCCATAAATTTCCTTTAAAGTATTTGCTTCGAGTTTTCGAGTTTTGACAAATAGTGTCTGGATGTCATCTTGTCACATTATAATGACGTATGGTGCGGTTTCGATGAAGACGTTCAATGCCCCTTCCGAAAATTAAATAAGAATATTTTTAAGGTATAAAGATTTTGGTATCGACAAATAACAAAGTAAATCTACTAAAAATTTAATGTCAATAATTTGTGACCCTTTAAAGATATGGTGAAAAGGATTCAGAACGAGGTATTTAATAAGAAACGTATCATATACTTCATATCTAAAACAAAATGAATATTCAAAGTAAAAACATCTTAGGAAATGCAATACCAAACAATGACATAACGCAAATGAAAATCTCAAAGCAAATGAAATTTACATACATTCAAGTCTTAATACGAGCTATCGTTGAAATATCTTGCAATTTGTTCTGTTAAATCGAGTGTGTATTTGTATCTAAAACGTTCATTGCTCCACCATTTCGCGAAGATTCACTGACGTTCGGAACTCTTGACTCACTTTAGCGCACGTATTTCCCAAATCTTGTTTGCACTTTGTGATAACTCGGTTTTCAATTAGCAAGTCAACGGTTCGATATTTCGATTTTTAAAATGAGACATAAACTTTTAACACTATCATATAGATACTTTTTTGGAATACCTATCGTTTCGCTTTTATTTTTGATTTTAAAACCATGAACGATATTGTGGTGTTTATTCATTAAGACATTTTTTCATTGTAACAATAAACTAGGTACTAATTTAATACTACTTAAAACCCAGTTTTGTAGGTTCGTATCTGAATTTTGCACTTCTACCGTTCGTTGCACTATTGATGTCAATTGAACTCGGTGTCGACAACGTTCGACAATTTCCGAATACGTTATTCACTTTTCACGTTCTGTGTGTATTTTTGGACTCGTGTACGAGAGCACTTACCGTGATAACTCGATTGGCATTCGATGCTTTTTCGGTAATCGATTTTGGATTTCGTATTTCACTAGTGACCTGCTACTTTGTTCTGGTGTCGAGTTGTGAGTTACCAGTGTAAATGTTGACAGTATTAAAATAAATTGTAAAGTTTTAATACAAATAAAATTGTGTAGGCTCAAGTTAATTTCTTTAAAGTACTTACAGAAACATTAACGTTGTTTGGCGGTTAAAGTCCCATATTAGTTTAAACGCCGCAGTATTTTGTTTCACCGCCCGTTAAATTTTCATTTACGATATGGCCGAGCAATATCAGAAAGCAATTGATACGCAATGATGAAATAACTTATCGATTGGGTTTCAGTGACAATGTTGCGGTAGATTCAAAGACATAACCATATTTTTATGTCATTTCATAAAGGTTTTTGACAGTTGAAAAACGGTTTGACGGTTTTCGACGCGAATGAATGTGAAATGAGATTGTAACTGAGACGAGCTTTGTTATTAACATGTATCTACTTTCTACAGTTAAAAGTATCTGTAAAGCTCATAAACGTCATGTTTGACAAACAATAGAGGTCGGTTGTGTTGTAAATAAGGCACGTGCTGACCTACACTTGGTAATTGATACAAAGTCACATTTGCATCGTATTGTATCTTTGATGTATTATTAATGAATGATGGCAGTGATTTACTTGCTTGCGACTCGATATTTGTACTTTCAGCTGAATATGAAAATAATGTTTTAGCGCTGCATTACTTGTTTAATTTTCGCTTAATTTTGTACAGGGGAGTTTCATTCGTGACTAAAGTGAGTTAGTCCGATAGTAGTCGCCCAACCCTGGTAAACAGACACGTCTAACTGGTAACTTCCGTACGTTTTAGTGTAAAATGTCGATTGAGAAATGTCTGGTGATTTATTATTAGTACGGATATTTTCGTAGTACGCTAGATGTATGGTTGTTTTTAGTAGACGAGACGGGGTTGTATTGTGTCCCTGTGTGTCTCATGCAATTTTTCTACTGGCATTTGTTATGTTACTCATATTACTCAGCAAGTAAAAAGCTTCGTCATTTTTCCTGAGATTTTTTCGTCGTTTGGTAAAAAAAGTCAGACAACTTTATAACGTTTTTTTAAACTTTCAGAAAAGGTAAAAATGAAGCTTTCGGATGGTAGATGTTTAGATATTCAAATTACGAAATTCGAACACCTAATTCGTAAATATTTTCTCATATGGAAGGCAGACGCATAAATAACATGATTAAATGCGTTCGTTTTTCGTTTCAAAAGACTTAATATTCTATTATCTTTTGTTACTAAACAAAATACTGGGTGATGTTTATTAATAAAATGGTACACGGCTATTAATATAAACTTCGCAATATTTGGCAAAAAAGCAATTCATGCCAAACGTTTTGGGCAACACCGACGTATAATATAATAACATTATAACGACATCCGCGTAATCTATTGTCTTGATTTTTATTGTTAGAAAACGTTGTCCCCAATCAATAATTTTGGTTATTTTAGGAATATACCTGTTTCATATAAGGTGTTTTATGTTGGCAACTAATCGTGAAGTTTTATTTTATTTTATGTCAATAACCAAAACCAAACTGATAACCAAAATAAATATGAAATAAATAATACAATTACAAAATGCATCTAATTCAATGTACTTAAAGTTATAGAAGATACAAATCAATCAAAGATTTTGAAATTCTTGGAAACCAATTTGTTCAGAGAACTCCAAGAAATCGCGGAATGACAGAAATTTGAAAAATGGGAATCGTAAATAGTAAGGATTTCATATCTAGGAGAAAAGTGGATGAAGCAACAAGCAACTCCAGGAGGAGCAATGATGGGCATGTGTATCAGGCTAACTTATTGCCTATGCATATCAGAATTATCAGAAGATTACATATTAAAACAGTCGCTGGAATCTACACCTGCAACTATGTGCATAATAATTGAATCTTTGAAACCCTAGTTCACATAAATACTTAGACCTTTGTTTAGTCCTAGCTACCGCATTAGGTTAAGTAACCTGTAATGGTAGATTAGTGTGATTATTAAATAAATAAATAAATTAATAAATAAAATTTTTTGGACATTTTTGATTACGACCTTTTTTTTCAACAATGATGTTTAAGGTTTCCCTAGGTAATTGGTTTTCTTGTAATTAACACAGAAACTAACTGCTTTAAAGTAAAGTTTCTAAAGATTTGATGCTTAGAACACAGTAGGTATTACATGTTTATTCGCACTTTTAATCGGATAAGGTATTTTAGAACCCTATTTGGATGTATTTATCCCTGTGTAAATCTTGTGAAACTAAGAATAAGTAATTAATATTTCTATAACGAAATTTGTAGTAGAAAATACCTATTTCGACTTTCACCTATTAAACCACAAAGATCTGGACGTTTAGTAACAATTTGATTAACATTAACAGAAATAAAAGTGCTTTAAATGATATAATTTATTGTGACTATAGCATATAAAATGTATAAGTGAGTCTGGTGTCAAGTTACTGAAACGTCATTATCGTTATAATGTCTGTATAGACACCCACGTTAAAAAAAAACTATAAAACTACAATAAAAAATATAGAGTTCCATTTTTAAATATGCTTTTGTTTCAAATTACTTACATATTGTGAAATATTAAAAATGACCAATGAAGTAACGTTCCATTTTCACAATTCTTTGCTTAATTTATTATCTTTTCCTGTATTCATTTTCAGTTGACTCTTCTTAACGTGGTCGAATAAAGCTAAAGACAGCCTATGTATTAATCTAAAGTGCCATCTACCTTCATACCAAATTTTATTGAAATTGGTCTAGCTGTTTAAGAGTTAAGTCGTAACACACGTACACACATTACATATAAACATACTTGCAAACCTTGGCATTCATAATATTAGTGCGATTAAATATGTATTTCGATCCCAACACTAGAATTAAAGTCATTCGAGGTTTATCTATTCAAACCCTTTATTCCGCTAAAAACATGAGTGGAAATATCATCAATTTTCCCAATAAACTTTTCAATATTTTCCATACAGTTGCCAAATGAATTTCGTTGCCGACGCCGAGTGATTAATAGTGTCAGTTGGTTTATTGCCTGCTAACTGCTACTGCCAAAATATTTTATGAAACTGCCATTTTTAATCTGTACCAAAAAGTTTTTTTTGGGCTTTGCTGGAATTTTGAATTATATTGCATTGTGCAGTATGTACGTTGCTTCGGTATTGTATCTGTGCTCGCTTGTATGTTCTGTATTATAGTAGTCGGTTTTAAAAGCAAATACCTAAACTTTATGTAGGCAAGTAGGTATTAAGTTGAAAGGGTGGGTGTATCTAGGTACATTGTAATTTGACATTCAAAAATTGCTACTTAGTAGCCTGATTTGAAATTTGTTTTTTTTTTTCAGTATGTCAAGTTTTATGAGCCTAATTAAAACTTACCAATTTTAAGTCTTTGACAAATTTTTGCCTTTTAGTATAGCTTCCAGTTACAAATAAGCTCAGAACCAAAAGTACATATTCCAAACTTTTTGAAACATTTATAAAATTCTTTATTAAACGAACATAACTCAATACTAACTTCCATTCCTGCTTCTGTTTTCAAAAACGAAAAAAAAAAACAAAACACTGTAGTCCTTCAAAATTTAAACAATTCAAAGTATTGAGTGTCGTTTGTTTTTTACTTTTCTTATTTGTAACACGATGAAACGTTAAAAGGACCACCCACTGTATTGCGTTTATCGTTTTCTTAATGAAATTTACTTTCTTAATATTCAATTTGAGTGTATTTTTTTTATTAAAGTTTATCAGTATCAGTGGCCCAATTTTGGATTCAACTTTTTTTGTGTTTCCAAAATAAATATCTCTTTTTAGTTATCGCCAATTCTCTACCACTAAAGACCTAGATGTTGAAGTGGAGAGCAACATTTAATTTCGCAAATCAAAAAAACGTCCACTTTAATCTATATTACTCATATTATTATACGGAACAAATCTCACTGTCAATTCTCAATCACAATACAACAACGTCTAAAAGTTCCATAAAGCATTGCATATGACCATTCGCATGCATGGCTGTGTGATCAGGCGCAAAGTTTCGATGTGGTCGGCATACCACAGCGTTGGTAACATACAAAGATGTCATTGCAACTGAAAGTGAACTGATAAAAAAATAAGCAATATTTTTTCCGTGCCTGAGAAATATAAAGTTAAAGATTTTTTTTTAATTAAAAGGGAAAATGTTTGGATTTGTCTCGTTTTTACCTCCGTATTTAAATTATCATATATGTAATTTGTGACTAAATTGCAATAAACTTTTTGTGCTCCATAATCGCTGCGCGTAAACAACTTACTACAGGAACTTACAAAGAACGCACGGTTTCACGCGAATACCACTTCTAGTAACACAATCTTTGTGCACTCTTAAAACCAAAAGTACCTGGGATCCGTACTGGGAACCTTCACCTTTGTTTATGTACACTCAGACAGAAATCACCCTTTGCGTCGCCGGCCGCTGCATGGGAACCAAGAAAGCATTTAAAATGATTTATTGTAAATGGTTTTCTACTTTGTTGGCTAAAATAATAAGCGCCGCGGCCGGATCGCTGTTCTAAATTCGATATTTTATTGTTACGTTTTTTCGCTTTGCCGCAAGCCGGTCAAAAAATTAATTTGCAATCCTTTGTTTGGCCATTAGCGGCAGATTCAATGATTCGGCGATATGGTAATTAACGCGGGCCACCAAAAACAGGATAGTGCGAAGAAATTTTCGCTATAGCCATAAAGGTATCTCCAGATGAAGCTGAATGAGACATCGACAATGCAAATAATAAAAACGTTAAAGGTACGGTAGGAATTGCGGGTGGCTTTGTCCGGTCGCACAATAGACCCGTCCGCCGGGAGATTGACGCTTTAACTCCGAAGGTGTTAGGAGAATTAGTGGCCCATTATTGCTCTATAGAAAACGCGATGGTCAAGCAGAAAGCAGATAACAATAATTAGCTCGGACGCAACAAAAAGTGACATAAATCCCGCATAATAAGTTCCCGGGTGCAAAAAACGTAGTAACAGTTTACCTGGACTTGGCTTTTTTTAGCACAATGACTCGGAACGAACGTGAACCGATATAATAAACACCTCAATTCCTGGCAGAGGCATTGTTTAATGATTTTTCTGTTGTGATCTTGCACAATTCTCGGTCAGTTTTGATTTTTTTTAGCAGCTCGCCAGTAAAATCCTGTTTTTTTTATGCTTGGTAGCATTTAAACAAAAGGGACTTTGGGCTTGTGACGCTTGTGTGAAGGTGCGATTTATTTATGACCTTACCCTCAAAAGCGATGTCTTGACCGAATTTGGGTGGTTTCTAACTTGTTGTGTTATTCTAAATTTAATAGAATGTTTATATGTGATCAGGACTAATAAAAGTTTAACGCTCGATTTCTTTTGTTGCAGGAACAATATAAAAATGACGTTTTGGCTGAACTCGCTGCTAGGAGACTTTGAATAAGTTTTATTTAAATAAAAACCTTATTTTTTAAACGGTTTTAAAAACGAAGATGCTGGGGTGTGCTCTAAGGAGAGTTACCTCGACGTTCACCTCTTCCCCGACAGACATCAGCTTCAGCTCGGCTGACGATAGCCGGTGCATAGATAAGTAGATGATAATACGACAAACTTTCTCCATTCGGCCATATAATCCAAAAAATCGATTTTAAAACCATAATTTAAATTAAAGGAAGATTTTGAAACTAAACTAGTCAAGAGTAACAAAATCGTTGGATAGTGAGTTACCAGTAGAGCGCGTTGGTCGGTTCGGGGAGGCCACTGCGGTGGTATGCTTTATATTGCATCTTGGATCGACTGTGCGCTGTCAGGTCGCTACGTCACGTGGCTTCCCAGCGCGCGACTGCAGTGCTGGATGCTACTAACTGTATACACGTGAGTATTACTTGTTTTTACTGATCAAACATTATTATTACTATAAGTGATGTTTACATGCCTTCATGACTCTTCTATGCTAATGTGTTGTACATATTTCTGTTTTGCATAGCTGTTTATTTTACAGTCTGTATGAAGTTATTGGAGGTATCCTATTACGTTTAACGAAAAAAAAAGACGTAATAGCTTTCGGGACACTGTCGGAGTTTGATCATGCCACCATATAAAGTACATACGTTTTAGGCTGGCCTCAGGTCATCCAGGTGCGTCTTTAGCAAGTTACCGCTACACGATTCCAAACTTTATGTCGACTACATAAAGATTAACATCCAAAATTGTAAATTACTTTCAACAGAAATAAATTTAGAATGGTAATGAGTACTTTTACGACCATTACTGTCCTACTAGAGTCTCCTTTGCCTCACGCTCATCAATGTAAAGGACATAAAACATGTCAATACATTCCGTTAAATTCTTCGGCGTGTTTTACGGGAGTGGCTAGTTACTGCTCAATTTATGACGCGGTTTCATCTATTCTACCTTTGTCTACGCGAAAACTTTGAATACATTTCACATTGTCATTATCCAAACTATGTTGGCTCTGTTTATTTACAATAGAACCGTGAACACTTATATTTTCATGCTGTGTTTTGTCTATAACTGTACTTAAAACAATGTTTGATTTAATGAGCCTTAAAGAACTTTGAACCACCAGATTTCGTGAAAGAAGGTTTCGTGTTTAGTGAATATATTTCACATTATTCTAACATTAATGTTCTGTTGCTAGTTGTTAGTGTAGAAATAAATTCCCATCGACAGATTACGGTAAGTGCTCTTCGATAAGACAGATAAAGTTCGTTCACACAGCGAAGTTACTGTGAAATGCGCTTCCGACTGTTTGGGAGTAAAGCATTTAGTTAATCTAATGCGTATGTCATGTGTTAAATCGACATTCAAATTAAAATTTCTTCAATTTTCATACAAGAAAAGAGACTTTAATATTGGTCGACTTCACGAAAATTTGAAAAGACTTTCGTGCTAATATTTCATCGTGAACATACCTACAGGAACGTGTAAATACTTTATCCTTAAGAAATGTCAAATAAAGAACCAATATATTCAATAAGTAAAGTAGGTCTTACGTGAGTTGGTAACATTAAAGTAGAAATGCAAAAACATTTGGCAACCACTCGAAATATTTGCTCACA